>NC_133796.1:5940335-6540335 GCF_043250625.1 Sebastes fasciatus | reverse complement strand
TGAGTTGCTTGCCTTAGAGCTTAAGAGCTGCTGATTTGTTACCTTTGGACAACAGCCTGTTTGCACGAAAAGGCGTATGAATGCCACGATCATGCACAAGGCATTTACCGTGCAATATGAATGCCTTTCTTGCTTTTGGCATGTCCTTTGTACACCATGTAGTTCATACTGAGTCTAATGTAAATGCATCTGTGTAAATATCCTACGCTCAGAGCTAGTGACGTAGAATACAAATTGAGAAAGTCCGCTTGTGGTGGCAGGAGGGAAGGAGGACGGGTCCAACAAACACAGGACTTTTAACCAGGAGACCAGTGTGTAAAGTGTAAATCACATTTGTGACGTTTGTGACGTGTTTTCTCTATTTCAATTATGTTGTTTACGTACGTATTTTACTTAGTTAGGTTTAGGAAAAACGTCATGGTTGGGCTTCAAATAACTATGTAAACTAAGTGGTTTTGTTGCCTAAACCTAACTGCGGACATTTCCGTAGTTTTGTTGCGTGGCGCACAAATGATAGGGAAAACAGCTAAAATACGTCTTCATGACACGCAAAATGTCCATGTTATTTATACGCCCTCCCATGAGATCAGTTTGTGGACAGAGCCAGCCTAACTGTTTCGCCCTGTTTCCAGTCTTTGTGCTAAGCTAAACAGGCCGCTGGTAGTAGCATGCAGATTTGAGTATAACTGGTAACTTCCGTACTTAAGTTACGCCACTTCCGGTGTTATTATAGCCCAAACCACAAAATGTTTCCTAAACCCAACTAAGTAGTTTTGTTGCCTAAACTTAACCAAGTTGTTTCCTGTGAAGATGGAAGTTTATTTTGAAAATACTGGGGCAGAAATTGATGCTGGACATTCGCAGGAAAACCCGCAAAAAATGAGGAATAACTTTTTGAATGATATCATATGAACCATTGTATGAGGAAATGTTGTATAATGTTTTTACGGTGGTCCAATATTTACACTCCTCCTAGCTCTGTTTTGGTCTCCACCATCTCCTGAGAAAAATCTCTGTCATTTTAGATATTAAATGTTCCACTATGTTCACCAGCTAGTCTCTAACTTATGTGTGCCGTTGTTGGGAAGGCAGTGTTCATTGGGCTTTATCAGGGCTTTTTGCTGAGATCTGCTGCCTGGTGTGTCTGAAAACGACAGTGATGAGAGCGGTGAGACTGAATCAAAACAATAAAGGTGTGGGCCATAAATTGCAAAACAATGAACTGAAAGGTGCTATAAAGCTCCACAGAGCTGAGGGGAACAACGCAGTCAGGAGAAAAATCTGTGGGTTTGTCACCACAAAATGACTACAAATAGCCATCTGACTCATTGCTCATATAAAATATTGATTTTAGCATATTTACACACAAACATTACCTGGAATCCATCAAACTTTACAGACTGATGGTACAAAACTATCCAAGGTGTTACATGCAGTCTCCATAGTGTTGTTTTTAATATCTTGCTAACATATAATTCTCAACTTTGTACAGTTTTGCATCATACATCACAGCCTGGCTTCCTGCTCACACCTTCATGATGTACATCATCATAATCAAACTGCCTTAGTCTGCAGATGTCTTGTCTGTCGGCGAGTCTGCTTCCACGTCAGTTTTACTCTCTTCCCCTCCCTCTTTTTCCTCGCTCCTCCACAGCTCTCGGTGCAGGGCTGTAATAGTGGCAGTCGGCCCTGGGTGGCGATGCAGTGTTCTCTCCCAGGACTTGAGCAGACCTGGAAATATGGCTGCCAGGAGAGGAGGTGGCAGATGGCTGACAAGGCATTTTTACCCATAACGCCCCAGTAAAACTTTAACTCCCAAGATTTAGTGCTAGCGCTCTGCACTTAGCAAGCTGCAGCCGCTGGCATATTTTTTCAAAAGTCCCAAACTGATGGTTTTGCAAGCCACGCATAAACATGCTTTATTGATTGCGCTGTTAAAAGATTCAAAGGGTCAGTATCATTTAGCAAAAGACAGTTTTAGAGGACAAATAAAAGCTAAAAATTGCTCAAACGTTGTGGCAGGCATCATTGATTTTTAGAGGAAAACACAGAATACTGAATTAAATTATTCATTGTGTCATAATATTGACTGATGATGATGGTAGACAATAATTTAGAAATTTAAAGGTTCCTAGGCAACAATGGCAATTAAGGCATTTAATTCACCCAGTTGCAATCTCTAAGGGCCCTGCTACAGTCATATCTCTTCATTTGTCCCGGACAAGAGCACCATGAAAGTCACGCTCACTTGCAAAATTGTCCAAAGACAAAGCTTTATGCTCATAAACCACACAGAGATTTGGCTATTTTGTGAATACTGAACAACATTTTATATTAAACTGACCAGTGAGGAAAAAAAATAAAAAAAACATTTTGTCATAGTATTTTATCCATCCTTTCACTTTAATCAATATGAAGTTCTCCGTAGAACATAAAGCCTCCCACCCCTTCCCCCTCCTTAGGCTAATGTATATGAAGGCATCACAATGTAGACTACATTACTGGTGCAGGGTTATGCATTGTGTGCTGACTGCAGGGTGTTTGAAGGGCTAATTGGACCCTGGGTGCATGTAAGGATGGCAGGATGACTGGAGAAGCTTCAAAGTGCCATAGAGGCACAAGAGAGACGGAGACAGGAAGAGGGAGAGGGAGAAGGAAAGACAGAGGGGCCATGCAGGACTGAGCCCACCAGGCCGTATGGTGGTGCTGAACGAGGCGACGTTATTGGACTCCGGTGCGACATGCACACATCTGTGCCTGCTAGCCAGCCTGGTGTGGTCTGTGTGAGTAAGTGCGTGCCTGTGCACAGTGGTATGCATATGTGCACATGTTGGCTATATAGATATATTTTCTTACTGCGCACATCTGCCAGTGTCTCTACATGGGACCCGTAAAAAGGGCTGAACAGTGCAGCAGTCGTAACCCAGAGCAGCTACTGAGATAAAGAACTTCCCTGCCTGACTCCATACACATCTCCTTCTCAATCTAGAGGCGTCTGCTTTTGTTTGAAAAGGAAATACAACCAAAAAGAGGAGGGGAAGAGAGATGAGACAACATATGGGCTAATGCGGTAAAGTTTGCAGCAAAGATAACAATAGCAGACGTTGTAAATAGCAGTAATGAGCAGGGATGGAAAGACTACTTGAGTATTGTACTCTAGTAAAAGTAATTTTTTACTTTATTCTCTGAGTAAAAGGGACAGTAAAATGCGACAAAAATATAAACTGTGATTTGAAGATATATGACACTGCTGTTAAATTGAAGAACACCTTTAGGTTACAAAATAAATTGTGTTAAATGTCAAATATACACAGGTGAAACGTCACCAAGCCCTAAAGTCCAAAGCAACAATAATTCCCTCTCTATAGATGGCACTTTGCAGCCTGTGCATACAACTGTGTTTCAATTATAAATAAAAAACCTCCTTCCTCAGTGCAGCCTCACTAGAATTAACCAGAAAAAAAGACAAAAGTCAGGCAATTAAACAAAAATGACCAGCAATAAATGAAAAGAGCTATGGACACCGCAGTGGGTGCAACAAGCATTATTAAGCCCCATAAATTAAATAACCCGACACTTCTTATAGAAGCAACAGCAGAATAAAACATTCCCAGGGCAGACAACAGAGAGATGTATAAACAATATGAACTCCACAACCCAGCCAACAAACACACATATTAAAGCAAAGAGAGAGTTGCACAGTTTTTACACTGAGTAGTGCAACACACCTTTTTAAACCATGCCACGGTACAATAAAGCTAAGTTTAACCATAACGCATAATGTGATCTTTAATTTTATAGAATTGATGTGCGTTTTGTACTGAACGTATGCATGTCGAATTTATGTCTTTTACAGAGTGTCAGCTGAGTGCGGAGTGTCACCTCACTGAACACAACACAGTCGCCAGAAAAAAAGGTTTGCATTGTATGTTTCTGCAAACCAGGGATGCGTTGAATGTTGATGTTTCTGAACCAATAAAACGTTTCATATCAGCCTCGAATTGCAGAAATGCACAGTGCCGTGTGCTTAACAAAACATTGCGTAACGTACACGTTGACTTTTGGTTTCACACGTGATGCAAACAGCGGCCTCCTGGGTGAAAGTCCTTTGTTTGTTGGACCCGTCCGTCACAACTCCCACCAGCCCTTGGAGGACTTTCTCGCTTGTTATACTCATTATTACACCCAGCAGTTGATTTGATGGTGGGATATCCTCCTTCTTGTTAGCAAAATGAACAAAAAGCATCCCCCTTGTTAACCTGACATCCCCCCCTCTCCATCCCCTAGTAGCAGTACTCTATGCAGGTTAGAACTTATGGCCCTGATCATGGCTCAGTAGCCTAACTTATTGATAAATCCATGATGCTGTCCGTGGTGCTGAAGTAGCAGACGGATTTGTAATTGTGACTTTTTCTCAGAGTTCTGCAGTTCTATCAGTCTCATCAATCAGTTCTGATTTGTCTAGAAGATGATTTTGGTTTTCTGTTATATTCCTTGTTCCATTCATTCTATTAGTGTTTCCTGTTTTATTTTGTAAGCCACTCTCCTCATGTGTCATGTTTGGTTTCACGTCCTGCGTTTGTGTGCCCTGATTAGTTTCACCTGTACATAAACTCCTCTGAATCAGCCTTGTTAGTTCTTCCCACCTAATCAGCTTCTTTCCTGTTTCCAGTGTTTCCCCCCAGCCAATCACCTCCCTGCCCATTCTCCTGCCAAATCACCACATTCCCCCTCACCTGAGCTTCTCTGCCCATCTCTCCACCTGCATTCAATCCTCTTGTTAGATTAGTTTGTATTGAAGTCCTGGTTTTCAGCTCAGTCTTTGTTGGATCCTTGATTTTGTTATGAGAGTTTCAGGTTTGCCTTACCTGCACCAAATCTTGAATACAAATATTTTTCTCCAGGTTCCTGTTGCCTGTAGTCTCCTCCATTTGGGTCCACCTGCTCCACTCTCCATGACAAAAATAGCAGGTTAGAAGATACTGATGTTACCCTTTAAGGAAGGAAGTTGCACTAGTAGGAGCAGTAGAAACAGAAACAACCTGTAGTGTAAGAAAAGGCCCACACCAGCAGCCGTTGCACTTCCTGATGCCTCCATCTCAGCACACCTATATCTATTAATCCACCAATAGAGAGCGATGAGCCAGCCTGCTGCATCCCCCCCCCAAACGGCACACCGGATACAATGCTTTATCTCCACACATTAACATGATAGAAAAATGTGAATACTAGAATCTTATCTCAGCCACGCGTTATAAAGAGCATTCATCATGAAGCACATTAACTATTTATCATGTCAGAGGGAATAGATGGTGCAGGCGCGATCCCATTTACCTGTACCGTGGTCAGTGCAAGGCCTGTTGTATTGTCCACATCTTAAATATGAAAAAAAAAAAAGATTAAAAATCTCCCTTCCCCCCTTTATGGTCCCATCTTGGATGTGAAATTAACTTGCACTCCAAAGCCTGTGACTTAATAGGATAAAAATATAAAGAAGACCTCTTTGGGATCACTGAGATTTACAATATATATTAGCGTAGTGTGAAGCAGTGATGTGCAGACTGATAAATGTGCAGGAATTACTCACTTCTTTCTCTTTTAATAATTCTGTCATCCTTACTCGCCATTTGACCATTACACTATTGAAGTCATTTTTTGTAGAAACAGGTAATATCATCAGTCATTATAATCATTTAATACATCTCCTTCCGCTCCATCCTCTTACTTTTGGTCCCTAAGCTGGTGCCAAATCCTGTATCTGGTACTTCCTCGTGGAAATACATTTCAAAGAAGGGCAGTGGAATTGGGCCGCTTGCCATGTAGAACTATATGGGTCAGATATGGGTGGTATAGGACTGTGTACAAAGACGGTGGGGAGTTTTACAAATTGGCTCTGTGTTTGTGTCATTAATTCACTTTGTCAAGATGTTTCTGCCTTTGATTCATTGGTTTGAATATACAGAGTTTACAATGCACTGTCTTGCCCCCGCCGTTTCAACAGAGTGATCATAAAAAGTTAAAACATCTACTCATTACAAAAACAAGCCAGTGAAATCAGATGTTTTGCCGCACATCTGCAATATTTTATATTGTTTTATATGCTATGTTCTGTTTTGTCAAACCATATAATAAGAATTTAGATACGTAACCATATTTTTATGAAATATGAAATAGGTTTTGGCTAGTTTTCAATAGCCTAGCCAACAAAGTTTGTCTACTTGTGCTGTAAGAAAATAATCAGTGATGAAAAGCACAACACACTGTAAAATGAGTAGACCTCAACAGCAAACAGGAAATTGTTAATTGTTAATTAACCTGCTGTGTAAAGAATACTATTCATTTTTCTCTATTTAGTTTTGACAAAGAAGTACAAAGTCAAAGTTATGATTATGAGAGAAACAGAGTCAATATAAATGTGTAGTGAGCCCTCCAAAATGACATTACAACCTTCATAATTATTCATATAAACATAACTTATAATTCATAGTTATTTGAAAACCACATAAATGGATTCTTTATACGTTTCTCTCTAATTTCTGTATTACAGTTGTATTATAACATAATTTCCCAAAAGGCTTCCACCAACTCTGTCTGTTGCCTGTCTGCTGGAGAAACATCAGATAATGAAGAGAGCACAGCTAAATGCCCCTGTAGTAAAAAAAAAAAACACCAACGTCACTTTCCGTGATCACTTCCTACTGAAACGATCCATTTTTAACATCTTAAAGGGACTATTTGTAACTTTCAAAAGTTGTTAACAGCGACACCTATGGCTGTTAAGTCAACGAAAGTCAGCGTTAGGCTCGCGCTTGCTCGCTCTAAATAGACATGAACGAGCATCGCTCAAAACAGTGAGGCGACACACGTCAGCTAACACCACAATATCACTCTATATTTCACCTGCTTGCCAGTAATGTTAGCTGACCAGAAGAAAGGCCTCTCCATGAATCACTGCTGATTATAGTGTTGGCTTTTCCCCCCTCAGCGCAGGCTGAGGCAGCGGGGCTCCACAGCGATTAGCGTCTCCGCCCGCAGCTGGAGGGAACAGGGAGACACCGGCACCCGGTCGGTAACGAGGCGATAACGTTCGCCTTCGTTCGGAGCCCCGTCACTTCACAAGACACGGGAAACCTCTGTTGGTCTGCAGGAGCTGCAGCAGTTCTTTCTGCACAAACGTCTGAAATGTCTGAGTGAAGGCAAGCAGGCAGAGGAGCAGAGACAGTGGCCACACGCGAGCGCGCCTGTGTCCCGACCCGGTACATTTATACGCTTAAAAAGTTACAAACAGTCCCTTTAACATGTTTTAATATTGAATCAAAACTCTTGAAACAACATTCTCAAAGCCTCAGAAAAAAAACGTTACAGTGTTTTTATTTTGAAAGGGAAGCAGGAAGTGTTGATTTAAAAATAAATCTTTACTTTTTTTCATATCATGACATATTCTACAAATATTTAGACGTTGAAACTGATGTCAATATACTGTCAAAAGATTGTTTTCACTCAGTGTTGATGCTGTGAATCGTGCGCGGCTCGCGGTAAAAAAAAGTCGAGACCTCGAATTTTTAGAAGAGACGCAGCTGACAGGCAGGCTGTGTGGATGCTCTAACCTGTTAACATGGACGTCGAAATAAAAAACAGGTTCTGCAGCAGCGACACGCTGCTGAGGGTTCCCTGTGTGACCCGAGCTTTATCATATTCAGGGTCGCGGTGGGGGGGGCTGGAGCCAATCCCACACCCTGGACAGGTCGCCAGACTATCACAGGGCTGACACATAGAGACAGACAACCATTTACGGTCACATTCACAAACCCACAGCCAGTGGGGTTTGAATAAAAACATTTTAATAATAGCTCGCTCAGGCTTAGCAAGAAGTGCCATGAACTTGTTCAAGGTTCAGGCAAAAAAAATGGACAGAGAACACATGTGGTCTGTAACAAAACTAAAAGTTCTCCCCGGTTTTAGCGGTTTTACCACTCATCATGTGTGGGCAACTTAACAATGTAGCTCTAGAAAAACGTTGCTAGTGAAGATGCAACATCCCAACTCGTCACATACTGCTGCTTTGTCACGCTCCTTGGCGTCTCTTTAGGATTAGGCAACAAAATAACTATAGTTAGGTTTAGGAAAGAACTACATGGTTGGGCTTAAAACTACTACGTTTGTACAGTGAAGATGACACTGAAAGTTGTGATCACGGCACACGAACAGCGGTCTCCTGGATGAAAGCTTTGTCTTTGTTGGACACATCCAGCTCCCCTCACACCCGCCCAGTGTGTGTCTTTTCGCTCTTTAAACTACGTTACCACACTTTTGGCACGCTTTCTCACAGCCTTTACTGTTGCCGCGGATGGGTTTACATTGTAGTTAATGGAACACCTGGTGAGTTTCATACAGGCGTTAAGGGGTACGACGGCCGATGGCCGTGACAAAGCCTCGATATTTGACGCTCTGGGAATGAGAACGGGCTGGAACATGAGCCATGCAGCACTTACATTTCCTCCAAAACTTATCTGGCAAAACCATTTGGTAGTATATAAACATATGTCCTCAGACACAGGGTTGGAAACTTTACATTTTTCTCATTTTATTAGTTCATGTGTTTTTTTCCAGAAATACTTTTGTGAAATGAATATATATCAATAATCATGGATTAGACAGTGTGAATGATATTTTAAGTTCAACACTACTTGTTCACCAAACTTCAACATAAATAAATGACAATAATGAAATAATGTCATTCACCGTATGTAGTGGAATACGCTACCAGAACAGATGGCTACGGACTACAACAGAAGGGATAACGGTGTGTAGAGCACAAAGGAAAAGCAGTATGCTTACACCTCCTTAAAGATGTTGGAGAAATGTACACAGTTAATCTTCCTCCCCGTTGATTTGATTGTGCTCGCTAAATACAAGGGGACTTAATCAAGCTTAAAAATAACAAACAAACAAATAAAAGAGAGGTCCTGGGAGAACTCATTAGGAGCCTTGTCAAACTCCAAGAGACTACATAATTACTTTACCAAAATAAAAATGCAAAGCTATTTCATTTGTATTTGCTTTTCTTTCTGAATTACTGCTGAACTAAGGTCATTGAAACTTTCACTTTTATCCTCTTTGTCCCTTTGAAAAGTTTGATTGAGCGAGGCGAAGCTAGTGTGTGAGAAGCCTCGTCGGGTCTGCGGCATCTCGGAGCCTCCATTTGGCCTCACTACCTTGAACCGAAGAGCACAAACCTTTCCTTATTCTGACAGCATCCATCAATTGGAGCAGGGGAAGGGGAAGACGAAAAACACATTAACACAACGCACTTAATTCCCCTTCTTTAAAAGATGGAAAACCAGGCCCCATTGACAAGGAAATGAAACAAGTTGGAATAAATTTCTATAAATAAATCTTCTTTTTTTTTTGGTGTCATTTTAATTACCGGATCAACAGCGGTTCAGATGAACGGCCCGGCCATCAATCTTTAATTAATGTCACGCTTTGCGGATTGCGGCGATGCTGGGCCTGATTGAAAAATAAGCCCAATGATATTTCTATTAGAGTTTGTTTTATTAATAACGCGTCAGGGCTTTAAAAACATGTCTCAGAGATAGCCAATCACAGGGAGACGACAGACATATTCTACATTTACAGGCTCACACTTACACAGATCTGCTTAATTATTTTGCTCTTGCACAATTTAGCATCCCCCCCCCCCCCCCCTCCTTTCTAGTGTGGATTTTCACTCTTTAATATTAACTGGCTTGCTTGCAAATGCTAAAATCAAAGCCCCTGTAGGATTGTAGCACTTGTACTGTACATTTACATTTTATTTCCAACCTGTTACTTTACCACCAGTTTCTCCTACCATAACACTTTTTGACATCTGTCTCAGTGCAAATAAAAAAAAAAAAATCTGAAATATTGTAGTGTCCACTGATTTAAATAATGTTTCAGAGCTGTTCCCAGTCTGACAAGAACAGAATGCTGGGAGGACACAATGCACTGTACTACATAAACATGTTTCCATCACCAGACAGGTTGCAGGCACAAATCCTCCAAAGGCAGCAGGACAACAACACCTGCAGCCGTACAGCCAGCTGCTGGAGGAGGGAACAGGGAATGAAGAAAGACGACGACGGAGGAAGATAGAGAGGGCTGCAAATGTCCTTTAATGCTGACAGAGGAAGTCTCTTGTTTCTGTTTTTATCTTTGCCATTTCTCTCATCTGGGTTTGGCCTCAATCTGACTCACTGAGAAAAAAAATAATAAACATATCTGCTAGAAGTCAAGAAAATCCCAAAGAGCCAGATGTTTGCATTCATTTGTGTTTGATGAGGAATATGTTTTTGTGCCATTTATGAATCAGATCATTTATAAGCAGAACCGGAGCATGGATGTGAAGACGCTCGGCCTGACAGGGGTGAAGCAGCGATGGTAAGTGTTTAGGGGTTCAAGTGGTGGGACGTGAGAACCGCAACCCCCCCGTTCCGCACAACGTGATTGGTTGATGCCTTCACTCGCGGTACGAAAACTCAGACAAATTTAACTTATTCTGATTTTAAACTTGCTTTTTTGCTGTGTCATATTCCAACACAGTCTCACGTCAGTTCGTGAAATAGTCACAAATGTAATATATCTGATTCGTGACGCTCAGCACGACTTTCAACGATGTATTTTTGTGTGTTTTCCTACGAAATGTCCAGCAACACGTGACGCACGTGTCAATTTCCGCTCCAGTCTTTTCAAACTAAAACTACTTAGTTAGGTTTAGTAATAGATTGACTTGGTTAGGCTTGGGCAACAAACTACTTAGTTAGGTTTAGTAATAGATTGACTTGTTTAGGCTTGGGCAACAAACTACTTAGTTAGGTTTAGGAAAACATCGCGGTTTGGGATTAAATAACACTGGAAGTGGCAAAATTTATGTACTAAAGTTACGTGACAAAGACTACTTAGTTAGGTTTAGGAAAACGGAAGTTACGCGACAAATAAATCAACTTATACTTGTGGTTTCACTCAGGAAAAGAACACTAGTCTCCTGGATGAATGTCCTGTGTTTTTTGACACACCCATCCACCCCGACCTATTTCCTATGTGGCGTTCTCCATTCTCTATACTTCCCGGTTCACAATTACATAGATTGCATAAAAATTGATTTTGTTCTGACTATTTGTGTCTATTTACACGAATCAGTGCATTCAATTTCATGACTATTTCACTCAGTTTTGAGTCGCAACTGCTGTGTGATTGGACTGATTGTATTCTGTGTGTAATTCTCATGATAAAAACAATAGTTAAAAAAATATATTGACATGCATATTAATCACATACACACACACAACCCCCTCCCCCCACTGTGTGAAGCCCTTAAGACTTTTTTTCTTTTATTTGTCTTATTTCAACCATAATACACAAAGATGAAAAATACAATAGGTCCAAAACAATCACTTATAAGATTATATGAAATATACAGTAACTAAAAACTCCCTATGTGGAATACTTTGTACATTACAAATGTATTTGTGATCCCGCGAAATGTAATAGATGATACAGTTTTGTTGTATGGGAACGTAATTTTTAGGACACAGGGCTGATTTATATACCTTCCCATGAGATCAGACAGAGGTGTATGGATGTCAAAAAAAGTTAACCGAGACCTGAGTCTCCTTTGTGCCCCTGTTTCTTCCAAATGTTTTTCCTCCTTAACTTTTACAAAGAAGTTGTGGAAGTGCTCTTGACCTGGATGCTATGTGTTTGTGTTGTCGGCCAATCTTTCTTCTATCCCTCCCAAGATGAAAGCTAGCGGTTTATTTTTAAGTCATCAATTACTCAAACTTGGCCCCAGCTATCTCTCCCCTACCATCTGGGTGCCACACCTTTCTGTCCCGGGGCCCGAGTGTGGATAATGACAACCTTCCTCTCTCCATTAATTTACGACCACGCTGAGTCGTTTTTCATGCCTTATCACGCACTGCCATTTGATCTTTCTGTATCTCCCCTTTTCTCTGCTTTTCTTTTTCTCCTTTTGAAAGCAGCTTACCGCTGTGTCTGCATGCAACAGCTCATAAATCTTTTACTCTCGTGCCCTGTTGCTGTGTTCACTGGAGGATGTGCCAACACAGCTGAAGTTGCCGTTGTCAACCTATTTGGTAAACATGTTCCCCAAAAAGAGGCCCCACAAGGCATCGGCATCACTTACACCAGTACCTGTCTAGACAGGGATGAGGCTAAGGTGTTATTTATGGCTCTGAAGACTGATGCCATTTTGAGCTAGTATTTGACTCATAATACCAAGGTATCCAGGTAATTTGATTTGCTTCGTATAAGCATTTGTAAATTATTGTTATTAGTACAAGGTTAAATACCTCTTACCTGAATGCTTACTTGCTATGAAGAAAGAAAATGTGTTGTACCAACCCTTTAGAAGGAAGCACTGTCCTTTTAAGAGAAAACCAGCAGGTAGGCTGAAGTGAAAGTGTGAAAGTGTGCTTGCATTGAACTGTGGGAATTAGTCATTAAAAGTGATAAAAATTAAGCACAAAATTGAAATCTTTTGAATAATTTTTGCATCAAAGTCTAAAGACAGCAGCAAAGTGATTATCTGTGGGATTCTGGTGAAACATCATTGAAAGAAAAGCTAATTATGATCATCTGTTGCATCTGCTTTAAATTAAAGGTGCTAAATGTAAGATTGGGAATATTTCTATTGCCTCCGCATGGCTCTCAACATTGAGACAGCTGAGCCAGCGGCTCGCAGCTAACGATGTGCTAACAGTGGCAATGGCGCCGTAGGTTGGGACAGCATTATCAGCTGTAACCTCCGTATGAGAACAGGGCAGAACAGCGGCCGTGAGCTAGCCCCTAGTGGGGCATGGTCTCATGCTCTAAAAGGCAAGCGTGGCCGGCCCGGCTATGTCAACAAAGCAAGAAAAAACTCTGATTACAACACACACAGAGGGAGAGAGACTTCATTCTCTGCTCAGGTAGACATTCCTCCTCTATGTCTTTACATATAGACAATAGCTGTTTGCTGCTATATTAATGCACTGGATATCGTAAAGAGAAACTCATAACAAACATTTGGCCCATCACACATGGGATTATAAGACACTGTTCATTATCGAATATAAAAAAATATGAATTATTTAGGTATAATATTATATTAACTTACTGCAGTATATACAGTGCAATAATGTGCACATAATTAAATATGTAAAACACAATTATCTGTATCATATTCATATTTGATCCTTCTAAATGCAAGCAGCTTTGGTTGAGTCAATATATCAGTAGCCCACTGGTCTCTAAACACATGGATATTGATCTTTTCATTATCAAAAAGTATCCCACTGAACCCAGGTCCCACGTTGTTAAAAAAATAATAAAATAAAAAGTGTGCATATCTTAAAGAGAATTGGAAAAATAAATACTTTAAAAATATCATTAAATTATGTTCTGTTTATAAAATTAATTCATAATTTAGTGTATATGTGTAAACCTGTAAAAATCCCTGAAACAGAATTTAGGCTAACAATAACAAACACTTTTGACACCGCATTGAATGTGCTGGTGGACTTCCTGAGCAGGTGCTGTCCTTTATGCATTTGTATTTTGTGTCCACGATGTGCCCAGTGATGGAACGCTTTATGTGCTCTTGAGAGTCAGTATGTGAGTGTTAAGAGCGCACACTTGCACCAGCAACACAGCAGCACTTTGCATACGCTATTTTCCTCTTCATCCGGCTGTTATTTTGGTTCCTAATGAAATCACACACAAATCGCCCAGAGTGCTGACAACACAAGCTCTGGGGCCAGAGAGCCAATCCTCTCAGGGCTCCATTTAGATAGCAGCTAAAGGGGCTGCTCTCAAACTAGATTTGATTCTGTTGTCTTGTTCCAGTTTCACTGCTGAGTGCCATGGCTGCTGTCTGGAAATGTCTGAAAAAAAAAAAAAATCATCACAGTAAAAAAAAAGAAAGAAAACACCAGTGAGTTAATCTAAATCTAAGCCCTGGACAAAGACTGGAGAGAACGAGAGAAAAAAAAAATGAAAGGCAGACATAGGGAAGTGGAGAAATGCTGGTAAAGTTCTTTGCATCACGCACCATAGCCGTGGCTATATTTCCCTCCCAAAATGACACTTTAATTAAACAAATTACTGCGCCTCGGGAGAAGGACCTTCAAGAGCGCGATAAGGCCGCGGGGAGATAAAAGCCTTATAGGCAGTGTTTATCAGAGATGCGGGGGTTTAAACCTTTAATAGGTAATGCCCAGATAAGTAAGCCTTTGTGGTGTTACTGGCGCAGAGATTTTTTACACAGAGGAGCTTACCAAAGAGAGGGGGGGGGTAAAAGAAGCTGGATCAAACCAAGGACTTAAAGAGTCTCTGATTAAGAGCGGCAGAGAAAAGAGGGACACCAAAAAAGTGTCCCTTCACTAAACTCTCTTTTATTTATATGCATATTTCAGAATGCAGAGATTTCTCTGGGTTTAACCTTGGCGAGGATGTGCATATAGGCTTTTTTTATATTTAACAAACCAGCATTTGTGATAAGACTTATACCAATTTTCATGGATTAACATGAGTGCGATTGGTGGTAGTACCTGTATACATACACAGACCGAGCTAAGAGCCATTGTTAAAAGAAAAAAAAAGTTTTAGTCTCTTCGTTTCTGATAAAGTAGCCATCTCGTAATGGTGATAGAAAATAGTTGTATTTATGTGATTTCATGGCCAAAACCAAAAGGGGTTAGATTTATGTTTCTCTTTTGCCAAAACAGTATAAGCCTCAGACAGTGAGAAGCAAAAACTACAAACATTTAGACATTTTCACGGCGCTGGCATTTCTCATTTCCACTCAAAGCTATTCTCTTTTGTAAGTGATATACTGTAGCTGCATATTTCATTCATATCTGGATGATTAGAAGATGAAAGTACAGCATATTTCTTTGAACATTTTTTTTTCCCTATTACAATCTGTGTTTTCAACTTTAGCAAAGCCAGCTGATAAAGTATTTGCAATATCTGCAGGTGACATTGGTGAGGTGTTTATTGCTTTTCAAAGATTGTGTCCTTTGTGAATGATACAGTTGAATACAGGTGACGGATTCTGCATCTATACACATAGGAAAGACGTGTTTTACATGAAAGAGGCTCTGTATTAAAAAAAATCAAAGGTTATATTGTTTTAAAATGTCTTTTCCCAGGAACCATAAGTGACTTTTTGAACTCGACCTAGTCGTCAGAAAAAATGTTGGCATTGTATGTTTCTGCAAACTACAGCATACACTGAATGTCAATGTTTCTGAACCAAAAATATGATTGATGAATACGTTTCGTATCAGCCTCGTAACACATTTGCAGAAACGCACAGTGCCACGTGGTTAACATTGTGAAATGATTGGATTGGTTTATGCAACAAACCTACTTGGTTAAGGTTCGAAAAAAAAACTTAACAATCGTAACAACATAACTACTGTAAATAAATAACAACCGCCCTTAGTGGACATTCTTACGTAACGTTATGTAACAAGCGTGACAATGTAAGGAAACAACGTAAGTAGCGTAAATAAAGAACAACCGCCCATAGCAGACCTCCTTATGTAGTGTTACGTAACAAGTGTGACATCGTTATGTAACCACCGTAATAACGTAAGGAGTGTAAATAAACAACAACTGCCCTTAGTGGACTGACGTAACAACATAACATAACAACATAACATAACAACGTAACGTAACAATGTAACATAACAACGTAACATAACAACGTAACAATGTAACGTAACAATGTAACGTAACAATGTAAGTAGCGTAAATAAATAACAACTGCCCATAGCGGACTTTGTTACGTATTGTTACGTAACAACGTAAGTAATGAAAATAAATAACAACCGCCCGTAGACTTTCTTACGTAACGTTACATAACAAGCGTAACAATGTCACTTAAGCGTAAAGTCAAACGTTTACTTTTGGTATCACACAGCACAGGACACACAGAACAGCGGCCTCCTGGGTGAAACTCCTGTGTTTATTTGACCCTTCCCCCACCACCACTCCCACTCACCCTTAAATGGACTTCCTCGAATGTTATACTCATTATTAAACCACGTTATTAAGTAGTGCTCGATATACTATGTCATCGCTCTGTGCGTCGCTTGTTGGAATACATCACTCGCTCAGCTCTGAATGCAGAAACGTCGACATTCAACATATCTGCGGTTTGCTGAAATGTACAGTGCCAACATTTTTTTTTCCTGGTGACTGGTTTGATGAACTGGATACAGTGTAGGTCAGATTGTATTACTGCGAATCAGACATAGCAACAACAGCCTGTTTAAGTCTCCGCTTTCTTTCTCAACTTAAACAAGAGGAACAGGCACAGACGCGGTGATGATGATGCCACTTTTATTTGACATTGCTGTAACTGAAGCCAGGATCGACTGCAGGCTCGGAGAGAGAGAGCTCCCGCTGGCTGAACACGCGTCATGTGTTTTAGGTTAGAGGAGAATGTGGTAGAGTTACGCTAAAAGACACTATTAACCTGACCCTGTGTCGGAAAGAAAAAAAGAAAGAAAGAAAAGTGTCACTCATTGTGCAGTTGGTGCCTTAACCACCCCGACACACGCAGCAAACATCCACCATCTCAACCACACCAAAGAGCTCTGCTGTAAGTTAACTGCCCCCCGGAGAGAGAGGAAGAGTGTTGCAGACTCTAAGATCACTTCCTGTCCATACCCCATCCTCCCCCCACCTCATGTACTGCATGTATGTGTGTGTCTATAAAGGGGAGGCCTATACTGCCCAGAATCCACCCCGATCTCCTCGGAGGGGCCGCGCAGACCACCACGGAGCATGTTCAAAGAGCGCTGGTGGTTATGGGAAATGATCCCCCTCTGTAAATGTTTTCCTTTTATTTCCCCCTTTGCTCCTTTTGCTTCAAAGGACACGCTTCACTCGCTTTCTAGCCGAGCGAATCGGGATGCGCAGGACTAATAGCGCACCGAAACGAGTCAAATGCAACAGCTGCATATACTGTAGCGCGCCGCTCCCGCTAAGCTCATTTTCATTTTAGCACAAATCATTTACATTACAATCATCGAGCAGCGTCGCTTTGTTTTTCCCTCACTGGGGGTGTCCTCTCTGAGCATATTTGATGAATAGAACGAATGCATCATCAAATGCACTCCTCCGATCACACATATCCATTATTTGGAAGATAAAAGTGGCACGGGGTAGAAGAAGAAGGGGCTCGGTTTGTCAATGGCAGCCCTGGGCACAGACAGTTCTCTGCCTGTCACATACCTGCTGCTGCCACTTCCCTTTAGCATAAGCAAGCGTGAAATGTTTACTTGAACACATTTCTGAGGGAGAGCGTGGAATGGGAGCTGGCACGGGCTGCATAGGAGGTACGCCGATGTGACAGATATATAAAACAGGGTGAAAGAGAGAAAGGCAGCAGGACGAGAGAGGACGACACGGAAAGTGAGAGCGTGTATGTGTGTGTGTGTTTTTGTGTCGAGCGAGAGTGAAAGAGCGACTGCCACTTGCCATTGTGCCAGCAATCCGCAGCGGAGGTGAGTCGGGATAAATCCACCCTGGTGCACCCACCCTTGTGCCTTCAAAGCGTGCAGGCATCGCCATGCTGTTCACGTCACAGGACAGGCACACATTAGCTGTCAAACTCCTCTTTCATCTCGCAACTTCTAAGAGGCCCATTGATTACTCTAAGTGGCCATTACCAAACATCCGAGCCCGCCGCCTCAGTCAAAGGCAACCACTGACAAAGAGGAAAGGAGAAATCATCATGAGGTTGAATTTGAAATGGATGGAAAGGACGGCAAACCACAGACAGACTGAGAGACAGCCGAGCCCGGCGACAGAGAATAAAAAAGGAGATAGCACCAAAGAGGGGGAGAAAAAAAACCACACATCACTCGCAAAAACAACAGCAAACAATAAAAATTACAAGCACTTTTGTATGTGTACAAACAAGGCGCTCTTGTCGAAACGTGCGGTAGAAGAGTGATGTGAACACGGGATCCCCTGAGAATCCCCCCCATGATAGCACAAGACAACGGAACAGAACAGAGCCGAGCTGCCGTCTGCCGACAGACTTACACGGCATCTGAATCTGAGAGATGTAGAGAGAGAGAGAGAGAGAGGGGGAGTAAGGGATTCAGACAGACACATACAGGATTAGGGAGGCCGTATTCACAGCTCCAAAGCACTCCTCGCTGTCCGCTGTTCCACTGATACGACGCATTGTTCTCTGTTCTACTCGTGGAGTTACATTCAGGTATCCTCCATTTCGCTTTTTTCTCGTTCCTGAACGGGAGACAACTCCTATGCAATCGCAGTGTTTACCTTTCGTTCAGTGTGATAGAGAGCGATGACTGTGGTAAGCAGAGGGTTTGCAGTGGAGATGGCGTTGCTATGTGTGTTACTGAAACGGGGAAGACGACTGAAGGCCAGTTCACTCATACACAGGTAGGCTATTTTTGTAAACGTAGCTTTTTCTATGAGTTTTGACCTTTTGTCCACACCAGCGTTTTAGGTCACTGAAAATGGAGCTGTTGTAAAACTCCGGCCAGGGTGAAGATTTTCAGAAACTCTATTTGACTCTATAACTCTAAACTGCTATCCAACACTCCCACGACACAGACCCTGCCACCAATGTCGCCGGTATGTCGCCCAACCAGCTTCAATTGTTTTCATCTGGACGGAAAGAGTACATACTGTATGTGGACAGGATTTCTTTTGAGAATGAAGGATGAAAAATTCCATTTCCTAAAATACCTGTGTATGTGTGGACTAAGCCTGAGTCTTTTTTAACTGCCTTAATGCTGTCCTCACGATCAATTATCTCTACCGGCATCACAAACTTGCACGACAAAATTTAGGAGGTGCACATCAACAACTACGTGCATAGGCAACACGTAACCACTTAATGCACAAAATAGGCCTAGTACGCATTCAGACTGAATTTAGCCCCTCTACGCTGCAATACAGTTGTAAAATCCTTTCTCGTATTATTATAAAAGGTTGTGCAGTGTTTTCACGTCTGATAAGCCTTCAAACTCATGGATGTGTTACTCAAACTGGACTGGTCGTATTTCATGTCTCGCCCATGGATGGTGATGATGATACAAAGAGAACTGGATACAATGTTGTAGGCGGGGACCCGTTCATTCCTATGAAAGTTGCTCAGTGGCGCATGAAGCTAAAAAAGTTTGACTTCCAAGTATAAAATGACCCGGCTCTTCCGCACTGCTTCTGCATCCATTGGGCCCATAGAGCAGGCACAGTAGCGTTTCCTGTAACTCCGCCTCCCAGCCCTCGGTCCAGCCTCGATCTGAGGCACAGCCACATGAACAGAGGAAGGGAAATAACTCTGGATTCAGCTATTCATGAATTTTACAACTTTTAGGACTTAATGATTTAAATAAGGATTATTCAAGTGTCCGTAAATTATGAGTTACAGACGTCTCTTTCCCAATCTAAGTCTATGGGAAAATGTCTTTTTGGATCCAATGGCATCACGTGACGGACACGGAAGTTGTTATTCCATGGTTTTGAAATTGGTGTCAAAGCCCCTGGGGGCTTGGTCTCGCCAGTAGCTCAAGCAACACACCCCCACCAACACAGGCTGGTCTCAGCCCTGTCCCCTGTTCAAAACTGTTCACTCCCAGGATCAAAACTTCACTGAAACGTCCAAGAAGCTGCTTTGAGAGGCTACATCACCACCCCTCCAGATCCAGTGATGTGGTAATCTCCTGGCTTCATTCCATTTAGGAGTGGCTGATCCACATCCCTGGTGTTGTCACTTACTGGGACACTAAGCCAATGAAATGGAGCCATTGCACCTGTGCTTTTCCTGCAATGACAAGTCAAAATGTCTGCCAGACAGGATTATTGACATGTTGTAGTCAATACAGGTCAAAGGCAGTACAATAAAGATCAATTATGCAACGAATACAAAGTCAAAAACAATACGTCATATTCCATCATCTCTCTGACACTGACTGGACCAGATCTAATTTTCAATAAAGAGCAAACAATTTGCTCAATATATCTGCAAACCGAGACATCCGGGTAGCCCAATACAAAGCTGAATGACTCATCCTGCGAGGAAGCATTGTACCCTAATGGGTGTGATGATGTTGATGATCACAATGATGACAGTTATGATAACAGTGATCATGATGATTTTACACTAAAACATTCCTAGTCTCGTCTCTTCCATGAGTCAGATGGATCACAAGCAGCTCCGGGGCTGTCTCTGTAGCTCATACCTGACCTATGACCCCGCTGTGGAGGAAGATGTTTTAAAGACATAAATGAAGTGTCATTATGATTATCAGATTATTGTATGTAAGTATGTATACCATACCAATGCTATTTGCTCACAGCTGTAGCAAATAATGTCATCTAGAATGTTTTTGTTTTTTTCTGCAAATGTTTCTTTACAGTGTGGCTAAGGCGCTGTGTTGGGTATTTTAAGTCTCCACTTCCACCCACTGTATAAAAGTGAAACCAAAATATCCCGGATACAGGAGCTGCCATCTTGAGATTTTGATGTAATTTGGAGACAGAGTATGCACAGTAGTGATCAGGGGCCTGGACCCACGGTATTGAGGTCCCGCCCATACACTCACCCGAGCCAATCATGAGCCAAAGCTCAAGAGCCACCTATCTGCCACGTTAGAACCACGGTAGCTGTTTGGATAGAAAAACACAACTACTACCCATTATATCTCTATAAATACATGTGTGATCAAATTGACACATGCTCTATTATACAGACCCATGATGTGTGTTTCAAAAACATCATCTATGTGTGGATATGAACACACACGAGGGTCCTACAGCGCTGGCTAACCTTACTATCAGTGGAAATGTTGCTTAGCTAGCTAGCGAGACGGTCTATGAACCAAAGACTATATATGAAGATCTTTATGATCTTTATGTTTGAAACAGACAATCACGGTTATGGAAAGTGGAACTACTCTTGACGTTTCTACTCTGCCTAAAATTCCCGAGCCTCCAGCTCCGCGACTGTAACTTCACTCAGAGCAGCTGTCAATCACAGCTGCCAATCATGACGTCTCACCCCCTTTATATGGCATCAGATAACGAATTAAAACCAGACTTATCAGAAAAAATAATACTTGAACATGCATCAGCATGATAAAGGACAGAAACCATATTTGGGAAAAATGTATTTGACATTTACTTTGACTTTTTAGTTTGGCCCATGTCCCATCCACTAACATGGAGGGGGCGGGACCTATGACCTATACTGCAGCCGGCCACCAGGAGGCGATTGAGATGTTTTGGCTTCACTTTTGGGGAGGTGTGATGTTGTCCAGTTTATGACCAATGCCAACAAACTGTTTGATGTTCAATATCCACTCAAAGCTACAGCTGTAAAAAATAACAGTAAAATGTGTTATTTATTTAATTAATTTGTACAAAATATAGTGGCCAACTTATGATTGATTTGGAAAAATGTAACTGTTGCTGAGTGCCACAAAATGCCAATGATGGAACCCACATCAAAACAAGCCTGTTTCTTTCTATGGTTTTGTATTGACTTCTGGCTCAAGTATGTATTGCATATACTCATTTATTGCATATACATACAAGTATGTATTGCATATACTTCTTGAGTTAATAATCCCAGTCATCATGGCCAACATATTTCTGTTAATTGTATTATACCGCTGACACATTGGTAGTGCAGGTGTAATGGGGTTGGATTGGAGTAAGTTGCCAGTAGGTCTGGGCTGACATCAGTCAAAGCCAATACGATGGGCTCCTTCATTCCATTCATAAGCGCTACATGATGTAGTGACAGTTTCCCCATACAGAGGAGAGGCCAGACAGATTCTCCTAAGAGGAAACTGATGTTTCTGCCTGGGAGGTGCTGAGCCTCGAAGCACAGATATACAGCACCCAAAATGAACTGCCAGGAGCACTTGTGGAAATATTGATATCCTATCACCAAATACAAGAAACAAAGGTTCATTGACAGGAAACATACATCCTCCAAGAATGTGTATATGCAGTACTTCTCTTCAGGTTTTAATATAATAGACTGAAAAAATGCATATTTGAAGATAGAGAAGAATTTAAGTATTACCAAGACATTATATAAAGGGATAATTAGTCTACGATGCACAAGTTAACATCTGCATTTCTGGGATATAATGGTGTCGGCAGTAGGCTAAAAGATGATGATGATAAGTGGGTGTTGATTAGGTCTGTAGGCTGTGATGTTAACTCAAACAGCTTGTATGTTGACTCACCAGCCCAGTTGCACAGCTCATGAAATAGTAATTTAATGTAAAGAAATTTAATGTATTGATTCGTCTACATAGACACAGGACTTTCGCCCAGGAGACCGGTGTTCATGTCCCTTGTGAAACCAGAAGTCAAAGTTAATTTATTTGTCACGTAACTTCCGTACTTAAGTTATGGCACTTCCGGAGTTATTTTAACACAAACCATGATCTTTTCCTAAACCTACCTAAGTAGTTTTGTTGCCTAAGTCTAAACAAGTCGATCTTTCCCTAAGCCTAACTAAGTAGTTTGTTGCCTAAACCTAACCAAATCGATCTTTTCCTAAGATGAACTAAGTAGCTGTGTTGCCTCAGCCTAACCAAGTCAATCTTTCCCTAAGCCTAACTAAGTAGTTTGTTGCGTAAGCCTAACCAAGTCGATCTATTCCTAAACCTAACTAAGTAGTTTGTTGCCTCAACCTAACTTTGATACCATGGCTCCACCACCCCATCACTACTGCGCAGACTATGGCTCCAAAAGATGTCAAAAACTCCCGTATCCGGTATATTTTGGTTTCACTTCTGTAGGAGGAAATGGGGACCCGTCATCCATCTATATTTACAGTCTATGGCACGGACAGCCTCATAGCAGCCATCACAGCTTGTCACTTCCTCGTGTGTGCTGTCTTGATGATGTCACATCTGCAGGCCTATGGCAAGGAAACAACGGTGATGATGCAAAGTCGTTATGTGTGTGTGTGTGTGTTAGTGTACAGTATGCGCAGCAACCCATCAAAACAATATGTGTGTGTATTGGTCATCAGAGGGACATTTGGCGAGCGACAGTGTGTGTGTGTACGCGAGTCAGGCATCTCCATCCCTGTGGCAGGGAGGCACCACTGATTTATCTGTCGTCATTAAACTGGTGCCATTATTTCTGTGCCCTGCTCTCCTGTTTCAACACAGCAAAGCCTGCAGCACAACACACACACACAAAGACACCTTACTGTACACACTGCACCTGCAAAGCCAGGAGCACTGTAGAACAAACACAACAAGTCACATTACCAAAACAGGAGCCGCCTATAACATGTAGGTGTATTTTCAGTAAAGTAGATTATCTAGAGAGTATCTGGAAAGAGACAAAGTGTCCTCATTTTGTAGGATTTTCCTCATCTTGCCATCACTTCAAGGGCCATTTGTGTTCACATGAAAAGAAAACATCTCCACACATTTCCACCGCTGCCTCCCTAACCCAAACAGATTATAGCTGCTTGTCTTCCAGACATTCTCTATATGTTGTATGTGGCAGATTTTGGAGGCAGATGGCGCTGCCAGGCATGTATATATTTTATGTTCCTAGCCCGCCCATCTCAGAGGCTCGGGACGCTAAAAAGCTCGTAAAAAAAAAAAAAAAATCAAAGATCAGCGTATAGAGCTAATAATATAATCATTGGGAACACCTGCAAAGTTGCAGATGGACGATTTCAGGCCGACGCTTCGTCAGTCGCGAGGTCCCGCCCACCCATATGGAGAGCCGGAGCGGTGGGGACACTGTCACTCATCCTCTCTCTCTCTTTCTGCCACCCACACACACACACACACACACATAAACTACCAGCTGAGCTGAGTTGTGTGTGTTACTGTGAGTCATGGTGTAAATTGGGTTTAAGTCTAAATTGTTGTCTATACAATAATGCTAAAGCTATACAAACTCATACACAGGTCAATGTTCTAAAAAAACATCTTCTAGCCAGTGTGCCTCTCAGTTGTCAATAGTATTTAATTTAAAAGCACAAACAGGTCATACAAGACCAAATAATGTATGTTTTTTGTGGGTCAACAGGCAGTATAATCCAAATACAACCCTTATTTTTCCACACCATTTCACATATCTTTGTAATTCCAGTGTTAGGAACTAGTGACAACCAAGCCCGCACGAACAGTGCTGGGCTGGGAGGGAATTTTGGCATAGTGGCCATTGTTGGAACTGCAGGTCATGTGACACACACTGGCTCAAAAAGGCTTTTTGACTGGACCGCAGAGGGCCAGCCCTACAAACGCAACAGACTGAGTTATAAAGTTACACGATTGGTAGGCCGAGTATTGGAGTTTTACTCATTGGCCGTCGCTCGTTCAAAATGAAAAAGCAGGAACAGTCCTATGTTTATGTTTTCAGGGGGGCAGCGTGTTGTCAACGGTTCCACACACCGGGAAGAGTCCTTCTCTATCGTCGCATTCCCACCAGATCCTGTGACGGCAGGCGTCTCAACACTTTCCATTCATTGCCTATGGAAAGCAGGAGAAGCAGTCACCCATGATGGGAGTGTTGCGGCAAGTTAGAGAGGGTCTGAGGTTTTGCATAAATTTGAAAAATTCACAACTTTATGCAAATGAGCCCGTCTAAAATGACGAGTCTGGCTCACAAAACTTGAACCAAGCTGTCAAACTACGCAATTCTAGTTCTAAAATGAAAACAAGATTCAGCAGTGGTATATAGCCTATTTCTCGCTTAAAATGTCTTCAAAAGTAGATTTTGGTGGATTGTTTAGAAGGAATAACAGAAAGTTTACGAGCAAGCCGCCATGTTGTTTCCTGTTTGAAAACCAGGGACCAATCAGGTGCATTCCACGATAGGGTACGTCACAACTTGAACAGACAGTTGAGTGGAGCAGTGTGTCCACTAGTGCCCTCATTGGACCTGGTGGACATGGGCCGTTGGATTTAACATGATAGAAACGCGTGCACTGACTAAAAAAATTCACAGACTGACCATCCACGGTACAGACATATACTCTGTTTTGACCAAATCTTGTTTCCCCAAACATCATTATGAATAGCGTCACAAACACTCCAAAACGACTCAACGATATTTGAATCATTATCAACTCTTGAAGTATCAGTCAATTTTCTGCATATCATTCATGAAAAAGCATGTTCTTTTCTGTGGTAAGACAAGGGACATAAATTATCAAAAGATTTGTAAACCAGATGGGTTGCTGACAAAATTTGGCACATTCAGCTGTGTATTGATAACCATTAAAGATAATGTCTCAAACATGATGCTGTTTCATCTCTGACAAGGTCCAGATTCTTGGATAAATACACTAGATACTTTCATTGCCCCTACTGAATCCAGAACGCATCACTCACATATTTTTATTTTACTGATTCACTCTACTCTTCCCTTACACCAATACATATTTACTGTGGGTCATTTTTAAAGTGAGCAATACTATCAAAGCATGCAGTTTCCCATAGAAATATGCCTGCGCATGATTGTGTGAATTTCTGTGCAAGCATGTGTGTATGTGTCAGGTCAAGCCCTCCATCTTCCTCCATCCATTCTTCCTCCACTGTCACCTCTAAAACACTCTTAAGGGCCCATCTTCATCTGATCTCTGATTTTCCTCATAGCTCACTAAAATACGACTCTCTTCCTGCCACCACTTTGCTCTCCCACTTTCTCTCTGTCACTCTACGGATGCATTTTCTTTGAAGATATTTAGAATAAAGTAAGCTCACAGCTCTGAGGTGTCATCAAGATTCATTGCAAGGCACTGGTTTGGTTTTAAGAGTTACAGGATGGGTGAAGCAGCTGAGTCTCGCTGTTGCTGCATGAGAAGTGTGACAATTTTGGTTTAAAGCTTTCAAGTAGAAAAAATTATAATTTACAGGGCTATAGACTATTTACTTTTATAATATTTAATTTCCATTGACCAGAGTGGACAGTTCCAGTTAAAGCTGCTTGGTAAGCGTATATCAGAGTCTTATAAGCCTACATTGGTGATGCTGCAACAGAGATGATTGAAAAAAAAGTGGTATCGGTGCATCCTTAACAATTAGGATTGGACAGAGTATGAGTACAAGTATTTGGGTACTTGCTGATACAAAGTACCAATAAGAGTAATCAAAGGAGAATTGCTGGTCCACCTTAAAGGTCAGCCCCTCTCTCCTCCCTCTTACCAGTTGGACGTGCCTTGAAAACCTCTAAACGAAGGCGTCCAGGAGTCACCCTGATCAGATGCCCGATCCACCTCAGCTGGTCCCTTTCGACGCGAAGGAGCAGCGGCCCTACTCCAAGCTCCCTCCAGATGTCTGAGCTCCTCACCCTATCGCTAAGGCTGAGCCCAGCAACACTACGAAAGAAACTCATTTCGGCCGCTTGTATCCACGATCTCATTCTTTCGGTCACTACCCAAAGCTCATGACCATAGGTGAGGGTTGAAACGTAGATGGACTGGTAGATCGAGAGCTTTGCCTTCTGGCTCGGCTCCCTCTTCACCACAACGGCCTGTTGAGTTGTAGCTTTCCATCGTTTCCGCTAGAGGTAAGTAAAGAGCAATACAGGACCAATACTGTACATAGAACACATCACTTCCTTAGGATTTTTCTTATAGCCAAGCCCTTTAAAACAGATATTGTTATTCATCTGAAGCACACTCATGCACACACATAGACACATACCTGTGGACTCAGTATGCATTGGTCCACTTGGGTCCCATCAGGCCTCACAACACGGTGACACATGCCAGCTGATTAGTGGCTCATTGCAGTGTCAAGACGGTGTATTTTTATATCCCGGTTTGTAGCATGTGGGGTGCTGGGCCCGGCTGCTCACAGACCACTGACAGGTGTTAGAATCAAGGACGGCGCTGTCACTTCATATTAACAGACACATGAAATTCGGACAGGGAGTGAGGGGAGCAGCTAAAGTTGAGTGCTGATATTTCTGATTCTCTATCCAGGCAGACATAAATCCAACAAGATGAGTACTTTCTGTCTTCTTTTCAATCCGAATGCAGCCCAAGCTTACCTGTCTAGTGCTACAAGTTATTATTGAGACCTTCTACCATATGCACATACTGCAAAATAAGTGTTGGAACATGAACACGAAAAAGCCACGCATCTGAAAATGCTGAGACACATTCTGCAGCTGTAGGACCAGGTATCTATATACTTCAAGCACTGCATGATCTAATATTACTTTATGGTGTCAAGCTATACGTATGACGAAACTATATTCCTGGCAATGTGAGATCAGTGACTGATGTAGTACCATCCCCTTCAGATGCATATATACATATATATTCACAATTATATATATGCAATTCATGCATTCTTTTCATATTTATTAAGCTGTGTGTATTGACAGTGACATTTTAAAAATTGCTATGTACGCTGCAAAAACGTCAGACAATCAGTGCTAATTTAACTAATTTACAAATTTTTAAATATAAAGGGGAAATGGGAACTTCATCAGTTTTGCAAGCAGTGGGTCAAAAACCAACAAAGTTTTGGACAGATTCCAATTTTGACCTGATGATGGTGATAGATTTAAAAGTCCATCCTGAGGGATGCATGCATGTCTGTACCGAATTTCATCGCTATCCATCCAATAGCAGTTTAGAAATTTCTCTCAACGACAAATAAGAACCTCATGGTGGCGCTAGAGGAAAAGTCAATGGATCACCAAAGTCATTAGGATTCATCCTCTGGGACCAGGCGGCAACGTCCGGTTCTGAAAAGTGAAGCCAATGCTGAAGTGCCTTAAACTTGCATTCTTTCTAGCAGCCAGCAGGGGGCGACTCCTCTGGTTGCAAAAAGAAGTCCGATTGTAAAGAAGTCTATGAGAAACTGAGCCTACTTCTCACTTGATTTATTACCTCAGTAATCATTGTAAACATGAGTTTATGGTCTCAATCGCTAGTTTCAAATCTTCTTCAATACAGCATGATGTTCATTTAGTAAATTATGGTCCCATTTAGAGTCAAATAGACCATAAAGCAGGGGATGCTTTAATGCGGGGCTACCTCGTGATTGACAGCTCGCTATCACGGCGTTGTCCACTCCGGGAGTTGTCCGTGTTTTCGTCTTAGAACTTTAACCCTTTCACAGTGTGTTTTCAGTTCATGGAAGTTAATTATAACATTTTGGTCTCCTAAAAATGTCTTATTCAGTCTTCGGTAGTACTTAGCTCCAACCTCTTGGGTCACTTCTGTTTCCAAAAAAAAAAAACGTAGTCTACGAACCAACGGGTGAGGTCACAGTGACTATGTCCACTTCTTATATACGGTCTATGTCGCGAAACAATAAATCGCTAGCATAGCTAAATATTAGTTTGATAAAAAATAGAAAAAAAATAATGTATTTTTTTTTCTGAAGTAGGTGTGCTGCTTCATATTTTAGATGCAAATGATAACTTTTATAAATATATCTGTGTACTGTGTCTGTTGTGGAATTTCAACAAATGACTTTTGTTTAATCATAGAAATGTTGTGATTTATAATGATTAAAGATAGACTGACAGACAGACAGACAGATAGATGGTAGGCTATAGCTATTGGTTTATCACTGTCCAGTGCTCAGTGGCTGCAGTAATTAGAAAGCCTGGGACATGCATTTGCAATGTCCTGCTAAGGCCCCGATCACCAATAACAGCATTTATTGTTTTCTAATCAGCAGCCCTTTGGCTGCTCCGATCACTCAGTAAATAATGGAGATGTCAATATTGTCCCGGTCCTGTGACTCTGGAGCCCACTCACGCCCCCACCCTTTGCTCACTCGCTCTCCCGGCTCGCTCACCACTATAAAGCAGCCTCATTAATCACACATTACGTTTGAAAAGAGTTCAAACTGTCGGGTGTTGAAAACTTGCGCACACAGATGCAAAAATGCGTGTACATACACAAATACAACAAACATATATGTGCATGTTCAAGGCCACAACCACAAACACACGCGCGCAAAAAAATATATAAATAAATCAAATTTAGTCGCATAAAGAACACACACTTTTCCGTCCTCACACACCACCCCCTCCCCTCCATACATTAGTGGTCAAGCAGCCAAAATGTCGTCTCGTCACTGAGGCAGCTCCATTGATTAGCACTTCCAGCTTCTGTTCTGGCCCAGGAATTACCACTCTAATCTTGTAGTGAGTTATTTACTGGAGACCAATCAGCCTGATCAGAGGAATTACCCTCTTTGTAACTGCCTGGACGCCCCCAGGAACTCCAGCAACACACGAGCAGAGAGACATTATTGCACACGTGCGGACACATGCATGTGTGAGATGTCCAATCACATATCCAGATATCGTATACCCTTTCTCTATTACATCACCTCCACACTGACGGACACACTCTGTCCTGCTCTCATGTATCCATGGCCAATCAAAACTCAATATCTATTAATCCCAAAATTGATATAATGCTGTGTTTCCCACTGCCAGTCATGTTGGACTCAATCCCGTCCACCAAAAAGAATATACGTGCCAGCAATGCAACTTTAAAGCAATTACATTTGAGAAAATACCATTTAATTCTGCAAATACAGTCATAATGTACAGCGTACTTTATGGTGGCCTCTCAACTCCGTCTTCTGCCACAAACCATTCCGCTTTGTTCTCCTTAATTGGCCACAGAACCACATGAAAGCTATATGTTAACGTGGCAGGAAGTGAGTCAACATTTTCCCCCTGACAGGCAGTCTTCCTGTTTCACGAGCTTAATGAGATTTAGGGTTTAGAATAAACTGGTGTTTAGGTTGGGCGGTATCCATTTGGCGTAGGTAGCCTATATGTGTGTGTGTGTGTGACTGAATGTGTGTATACGCGAGTTTGTGTTCCGATCTCGGTGTAATGATTCACGATCTCCACACCGCAAACTGATTACGACTCAGAAATGTTAGGTAGAATACAATAGAAAACAGGGATCCTCTCTCCCCTACTCCTGTTTCATTTTCTAAATCCTCCTCCTCCACCTCACCTCTCCCCCCCCACTCACTACTTCTTTTCCCATCATTCTCCTTTCACACCCTGATCCTCCTCCTCCTCCTCCTCCTCCTCCTCCTCCTCTCTCATTCTGGAGGGGAAACAGCGGTGGCGACAGGCGAAGCAGAAACCCATTTTTCAGTTTAAATGCCAAGTGGTTATGTAGCATAATATTCAGTCAGAAATTAACCATCTCTCCCCTGCAGCCTGTCAAGAAGTAGAGACTGAGAGCATCGACTGAGGCTGAAGAGGGTGTAGATTTTCTCCAGCGCTGGGTTTGAATTATCAACACAGGCTTTCTTCAGCACTACTGCAGAGCAGACTTCAGTCACATTACATCTGAAAACGGCTGGCAAATGTCTGGAGCGCTTAGGGCCAAAGCATGTGTCACAGAGATCACGTCATCTGCTTTGTAGTTGTGTTGTTGCATGCAAAAGTTAAATGGTTCACATATATTGAGATGGAAGATGAGTGGAAGTGATTAACAGTTGTCATACACTTGGTGTATAACAAAGGTTCATAAAGACAGTTTGACCTCGTCAGGTTTGCTGGAATCCCAGCAGTCCCACAGTGCAGTGCATGGATCTGTCTTCGTCCACGTCATATACTGTATATAAGAAGTGGACGTAGTCACCGTGACGTCACCCATTGGTTTATGGATTACGGTTTTGAAGCCTCAAATTTGGCATTTTGGCCGTCGTTGTCATACCACCACTGAAGGGTGCCTAGTGCGGCGATATCGAACGCCGACAGCCATGAAAACAAATTAATCTGAAAACACAACAAAGCAACTCGTCCCTCGTACTCGGATCAAAATAAAAAGCCTAAAGTTTTAAAAAAGCTAAAACATAAGCCATACTTTCTCTCACAATCAGATTGTTTTGATAATACACTGGGGAACATGCACATCAGCCCCTTTGTGTCAGCCCAGGAAACCCTGTGCCACATTTAGGCCCCTTTGATTCCTTTGGAGCGGGACAGGGATCGATACAGGCTTTCTGAAGTGGCTCCTCCATCCATTCCCTTGCGTTAACGACAGCCATAACTCACTGGGCTGGCAGGAGGGGAGGTTCATATATATATATATATATATATATATATATATATATATATATATATATATCTCACCCCCAGAGCTGTGACCTTTCTGTCTCCCCGCTGACAGCTCCTACAGAAAAAGGTGTCAATTAATGACATTTAGAAAATTTCATATCACTCCCAATAACTCTGAGGCTTTTTACAGGAACTCTTCTATTGGCACTGAAGACTTGTGTGGGTGTTGGCAAAGGAGAGAGAGAGAGAGAGAGAGAGAGGACTCCAACCCGTCATTAATGTCACTTGGTTTCCATGTCATCATTTTAAACTCAGGATGGTATAAAGGGCAATACATCACTCTGATTGTGTTCAGAATGATCTATTAGTCATCACAGATTTCTTTGTCCAGTCTCTTGTGTGCCGCTAGATTTTTTTTTTTGTAAATAAATAAAGTGAGAATGTCTTAGTACATGGAAATATTAGGAGCAAGATGTTGTAATAACATGAGCTCCCTATAGCTTCAATGGCTGAATTATGAGAAATAACAACACAGTCTCACGGCAGTTTGTGTACATAGACACAAATTTCCTTCTCTTCTTTTTTTCCGTGACGATCAGCACGACTTTCAACATGGTATATTGTCCAGCAAGACATGATGCACATGACAATTTCTGATTAAATCTTTTCAAAATAAAACTACTTAGTTAGGTTTAGGAAAAGATCGACTTGGTTAGGTTTAGACAAAAAAAAATACTTTGGTTTAGGAAAACAACACCAGAAGTGGCGTAACTTATGTACTGAAGTTATGTGACAAAAATTACTTAGCTTTAGGAAAAGCTAAGCTAAGTTTGGGTTAAAATAACTCCAGAAGTGCTGTAACTTAAGTACGGAAGTTACGTGACAAATAAATCAACTTTAGTGGTTTCACACAGGACACGGACACCGGTCTCATTGTCAAAAGTCCTGTATTTTTTGCTGAACATCACGAAAAAAATTCGAAATTTGTGTCTGTGTACACAAATCAATACATTAAATTTCAAGACTATTTCACAAACTGCTGCGCGACTGGGCCGGACATATTGTGCCCAGTGCCTTTTGTTGGCCTTTTCACTCCTTGGCTTTGAATATGAACTTTTCCCCTGCCATTCTACGATATCAGTTCCATATCAGTGCAGTTTATGGCGAAGCAGTGCATCGGTTACCTTCTAGTGTTCAGGAGTAAACAGCCGGCGGGTGACATAACCTTTCATGTAGCGCCAGACTGTACATACACAAATAATTGAAGCCCTTGACCCTGTCGAGCAGCACCGGGCTGTAAGTACAAACCTGACATTTTGATACTGCTCCGGGGGCCCCTTCTACCACTTATTTTTATATTTCAATAATCCATGACGGCCGGGGAAAGAGAGAGAGAGAGAGAAAAAAAAAAGAGAAGGGAGTATGTGGGAAGTGTGAATGATTAAGATTGTCAAACTCAAATAATGCACTTAGAAGACAGACTATAAATCAGGTTTTGTGACATTTTCAAGAAACCCCGGCGCACTGTGTGTGTGTGTGAAGAAAGCCGGGTTTTATAGCTGGAACCACCCATGCAATCACACAAACACCCATACTCACATTGCTCTGTGCCCCAAATGCCATTCATTCATTATTAATATATAGTATATTTATTTATTTCAGGCCTTGCTTCCTCAGCTGCTGAATGCCTGTAACCTTTTCAGAGCAATATCCGCTTGTGTTTTGAAGTCTTGATAATGATATCTGGTTGTACGTGTGGAGGCCGGCTGGGAGGACAGTCACCAGTGGGAAGGTCAGCGGATGATGGCCGTTGAATTTGCTGCGGTGAGAGTATACTAACGCTGCAACGGACAGGCATGTTAAGGACTGACAGCTATTGACAGCGGTGAGGGGAGGAAGCCACAGCGCCGCCGCCCCCGCCACCCAACAGTGGGAGGATGGTGCTTGTTTTGCCATTGACTGAGGCCCCGGCTCCAGTCGATGGTTATCTCCTGCCTCTGCACCCCTCATTATTGCCCCCGCCCTCTGCCTGGCGCCCTCCTCTCTCCCTCCCCCTCTCTTTTTTAGCATTCACACTTTAATCATCGCTGCTGAGATGTTGTTTGCTGTCACCTCCACCGAATTTACAACACCATCAACGGCATTTGCATATTGCCTAATATGGACATTTCCAATTGAGGCTGTCCCTCAACTGCTGATGGCTTGTGTGTTTCATGGCTGTTATTCCCCCCCCCCCACCCCCTATCTCCCCCAACACCGCAGCAATGTCCAGATAAGAGCGATGAAGTTAATTCCTGACCTCCCGATTGACTCGTTCCAACCTACTGTCATTTGCTTCGTATCAGCGGCGGTTGCACTACAAACTGCTTCACTTGGCCTTGTACCACTGCAATGCGTGTTGAATCTGGAGAATGAATGAACACAGAGTAGCGTTTTTTTTTCCAAACCGTACTGATTTGTATATTAAAAGAATAGTTTGACATTTTGCGCTTATTTGTTTTGTTGCTGAGAGCTAGATTAAAGGTGATAACACTGTTGAATCAATACTGGTGGTTTTAGTTTAGTATAAAGATTGGAACACAGGGGAAAACAGCCAGCCTGCCTCTTCCCTTGGTTAAAAAAGGCAAAAGCTCACAAATTAACACCTTTTATCTCGGTTGTTTAATCAGATTGTTCGCACGAAAAGGCGTATAAATGCCACGATAATGCGCAAGGCGTTTAGCGTGCAATAATGACACCTTTCTTGATTTCTGTGTGTCATTTGTACAGCATGTATACGTATAAATGCTACGGTAAAAGTTAATGATGTAAAAGCGAGAAAGACCGCTTATGACAAACACCAGACTTTTAACCCGAAGACCATTGTACGAGACCGTTGTTTTGTTTTGTAAGTTAAGTTAGTGACGTTTGTGATGTGTTTTTCAAATTACACGTGAAGGGGCATATAAATGACACGCGGAAAGGCTAAAATGTGTACTCGTAACATACGGAATGTCCGTGGTATTTATACGCCTTCCTGTGAGACCGGGTTGGTTTAATCTGTACAAAAAACTCAGATTGTGGTTTAACAAGGGGTAATGTGATTGACACAGTGATTTTTTTGGTGACATAGTCCAGCACATAATCCCTTATGAAAACCACAACCTGTCAGTTACACTCCGGTTTTTCCATACATTAAACAAACAAGATATAATGTGTTAATTAATGAGCTCTGGAGGCACTGGAAGGTGGATTCTGTTTACTTTTAGACAGAGCCAAGCTTACTGTTTCCTTATGATTCCAGTTGCAATTTATATTCACTTTTGAAGTAATGTACTGACAAGCTGGGAAATATACCTATTTGTTTTCTTGCTGAGAGTTAGATGAAAAGATTGATATGACTCTCGATAAATATGTAGCTGGAGCCAGCAGCCAGTCAACTTAGATTAGTGGGCTTTTCTTGGCAAGACATGCCTTGTGTAGCATTCAAGCACTAGGATTGGCCAGACGTTCATGCTCATGCGAGGTACCAGTAACCCCATTTGTTCAGATCCCCGTGATCAATGGACTATCCTGACCCTAACCACCAGGTCAATGCCAATAACCCTACCTGACCCTTCAAAAACTCCTACTTACTACTAAACAAAAAGAAGCTTGGCGCTCCGCAGCCTGAAGATCAGAAGATACACCATCTGCTAAGTGCTCTGTGAAGGAAGCCAAAGTAAAAGGTCTAAAAGGTCTCAGTGCAAAGATAGCTCAGAAGAGACATTACTGCAGCCTGTGTTTCAGTCACAGCCCTAATGCCCCACCTTCAGCCAGGTAGGGACCCCAGTCAGCCAAGAGTATTATAGCAACCACAACTAGATACAAGTACCTGCTCCAGTGCAGCCTCAATATGCACCTCACATGTACACCATCCGCTCTGCTCAGGCCAGCAAAGACTCCCAGGAATGTGCAGATTGCTGCAGTGTAGATTCACCGGAGAAGCTGAAATAACGCTCATCTTGTAAAGAGACGCTGTGTTGTTCCAGAGCACTATAGGGGGAAAATGCACTCACCTGACAAATGACAGTGACAGTGGAGAGTCTTCCTGCGAGGAAAAGAAAATGCCCACAATCCACCACTCCAAGCTTGAGTTGACCACCACCACTAAGGCGGCGTCTTGTCGAATGTTACCGGAATGGCCACCAACGTTAGGTTTTCCACAGGCTTTTCACAGGCTCTCAGGTGTCATTGACTATGTTTACATGCTGTTATTCTTAAAAAGACAATATTAATATATTCCTTTTTACATGCATCTGTGCATATTCCGATTAACGTAACCTGTGGTAGACTTGTTTGACCGTGCAAACACAGCCTCCCTCTTTCAATCCTTCCTTGAAAAGGTTGGTGTTGTGATATTTGTGCATATCCAAAAATAAAACTGCTAATATCCAAGACTTCCATAATGTATTTCATAAGTAGGTGTGTTTCTCCTTTTGACTAGAAATGTTGGCTTTTTTTTTGGGCATGCAAACTCTCTCTGCAGTCTCTGCTGGCTAGTTGGTTTGTGTACAACGCTCAGAGCCGGCCGTAAACAGGCAAGAGGCCTAGTGATTATTTCTTCCCATTGTTCAGGGACATAAAAAAACACAATTTGCTGCTTTACGGGGATCATTATTGGTTGAACTATTTCTTGGCCAGGATTTTCCTGGAGTGGAATTAGTGAGCTTTAGAGGTGTTGGTAGATGGATATTGTTACCTGTCGACAGAGACAGGCTAGGTTCCTCCTACTTTTTCCAGACTTTATGCTAAGAGAAGCTACCTGGTCGGCTCTAGCTTCATATTTACAGTGCAGACATCATTGATCTTCTCACCTAACTCTCGGCAAGAAAGCAAAATAGGCTTATTTCTGAAAATGTTGAACTATTCTTTTAATATGTTTGTAATTTTTTCTTTCCATTCACTTTTTTTGGCTGTATAATCATGTCCAATCAGAAAAATATAGGCACACAGCTAAAGGATCTTTACCCTGCTCCAACACTCCCCTCCTCCTCTTGTCCTTAGCTGCATGTTGTTTTGATACACAGCTGCCATCTGTGTGAAATATTAATGCAGTGGGCTGATTTGGGGTGTCGAGCAGTGTCACTCATTTGGCTTTTAATCATGCGGCAGCTTGAGAAAAAAGGAGGGAAAATAACTTCCCTTCCTGGGTGGCTGTCAAAGTCTTCCCAAAGTCATCCGGCACGTAGGGCGTCATGCCTGTCGCCTGTCTCTCCTCTCATTGACAGCTGCATTTTTGGCTCGACTCCGAGTGGCTGAGCGCTTTCACGTCTAGCCTCTCTTTCAGCCAAAACAAGGACGCCAGCCATGAAAATTTAAATACAACACCATCTCATCGCTTACCCGCACACAGGCCTTCTTTTCACTGAAAGGGGACAAATTAAGAAGGTGCTAAATTTTTCAATGCATTTTCACTCAAATTGGTTGCATTTGGAATAACATTTGCAATTTTGATGCATTGCAGACAGTGATAAATGAGATGTTAAGTGGCTGCATTGTGTACGAATGAGAATGCCACACCTTGGGCCGCCTTAAAGAGCAGGGAAATGCAACGGGGCGTCGTGTTAAGACTAAATCAATTTCTCACAACTATCATTTTAAAAAATCACCTTTGTTGCTGCACTGAGCACTTCCCACATGAGAGAAACTGGTTTCAAAGGCACAAAGGGTCCAATGTATGATTAATGTGATTGCATTTATAATTCAGCTAAAATAGCATAAGTATAATTATTACATTAATCAGCACACTCCATTGACAGCATTAATGTTTTAGTGAATTCAATGTGATCAACTCTGGGGTGTTTTTTAAAAACTATAAGCAAATGACAAGGATGCTTTTCTGCTGAGACACCTGTTCACAATGAAAGAGTGACAAGTACGATTTATACACGTTGTCACTTCCCTTTATAATATAACGGATCCCCCCATGGCCCATTATCTGGGTTTTTTAATAAGGGCATCTAATTAATATTTATAGTGTAATTGCCTGTTTTCTGCTTTATTTTCTTGAGAAAGAAGTAACATGACTAAAATACTGTTGTTGTTAATTAAGACAAATGCATTAATTATTAAAGATGCAAACATGTCAAGCAAGCATAACTAATTATTCTAGCGTGTTAACAGTTGTTTAATGTTAGCAGCAGCTGAATTATTTAGCGCGCGCGTGCCATATTTGGATTGTTTGAAATGTGCCGTGGTAAGTGGGGTGAAGGAAGTCGCAGCAGGATCTCAGAGAAGCCGAGGGAAAAAAGCAACAGAGAAGAAACTTTTACAGATGGGGCCCGCCTAACTATAATTGCTCATTACAGGTGGATATGAGCGGGATGAGGAGGTGGTAGGAAGAGATGGTGTTAATTTAATGCACTACAAACTGTCAGGTTTTGGCCGAGGTACAATGCAGGAGTTTTTTTTCTGAGTGTGTTTCTTTTTTTTTTTTATATTGCAGGTAACGGCGTCAGGGAATGAAGATAACTGGATGTGACGGCAGACAATTTATGTTGTTATGTCTTAATTGTCAACTGATGCGCATGCAATCTGGAACGCTGACAAAAAAACGACACTTCCTCTCGGTGGAGAACTTGGATGAGGTGCGAAGACAAACGAGTTTGATCCGATCAAACAACGCAGTGAGGTGGATTTGACCAATTTAGGCCTTGTAGCCAAATCTGAGTTTATTTCCCGTCTGTCTGTCACTTACATTTAGCTATACAAACTATATGCCACCTGCAACAGGACCGTGCTATTCATGACACCTCCCCACCTCACTCACTCGCACAAAATACCTGCATCCACACTCACAAATCTTAATGCAGAGCCCAATTTAGTTAGTTGAAATCACTACTGTACCAATGATTTTAGCTCCATAAAAACTGTCATAAAAAAATTGGCAATTAGTCGAGAGCTGAAATAGCTGCCAGTTTGAATCACTCCGTTGTTTCCCCACTTCACTTTTCACTTCCATTGTGATATCTGTCAAGTGTGATGGTCTCAGGTAAAGGTAATTACAATATAATCATAATATAAATCACGATATATATAAACATCCACACTGTCTGCCTCCCATCAGGTACGTATAAAGTCTGTACGTTAAATGCAACACAAAGAAGAAACCAGGAAGTGTTTTGTCAGTGTTTTTCATTTCATCAAATCGGTACAGCGTCTGTCATTATTAAGAGTGAAAATTGTCAAGGATTATCTCGATATAGTATATATATCACACCTGACTAGTACTTACATTCATTACATTAAATTGGCATCATTTACACATGGAGTTTACATAATAGTATGTTAAAAACAGAAGAAGAAGTACTTCCTTAATCCCTCTTGGGGGTTATTTCATTTTCAATTTAAATACATTTGGACATTGTTTTGGACTGGTATCAGAAGGACATTAAAGTACTCATAAAAAAAGTAAAAAAAAAATAATAATAATTTATTCAACAATACAAATGTCTTATATCTTCTTGATTGCCTTTCACAGGTGGAAGGACTTGTCTTGGTAAACATTATAACTAATAAAGAAAAGAGAAAAAAAATAGATTTTTTAAATTCCATACCTGTGCTTTTAAAATGAATTTGCAAAAGGTTCCCTCCAACAGCTTCCATAAAACTGTAGTAGCATGTCACTCAGTATTGGCAATAATAAGGTGCTTTCTCTGTGCATTTTGTTGCTTGTAAACAGTACGGTTATTTTAAAGCTGCAAAAAAAAAAAATGTTGTGTTAATCTGGGCAGAGGAATGACATTTATGCACATGAAAAAACACAACACTTTCTGCATATTATCGCAAATGTGAAAATCATTTAAATCTTTCAACTCTTGCTTTGTGTTACTCCTTTGAATTCATACTAACATTTAGTTTTATTGTGATTAAGACATAGCCTATCTCAAATTAGTTTAAAGGTGCAGTATGTATGTTTTGGCGGCATCTAGCGGTGAGGTTGCAGATTGCGACCAATATAAAAATCTCCCGTGTGTCCAGCGTGTAGGAGAAGTACGGTGGGTGACGCAAAAACATAAATGGCCCTATCTAGAGCCAGTGTTTGGTTTGTCCGTTCTGGGCTACTGTAGAAATATGGCGGCCGGTTCCGTGAACAAGATCCGCTCTGTACGTAGATATAAACGGCTCATTCTAAGGTAACAAAAATGTAATGACTCTTATTTTCAGGTGATCAGAACAAAAGAAAAACACACTTTTTAATATTATATTCAATTTCTGCAGACAGATCCCCCTAATTGTTACACACAGAACTTAATCAACATAAAACTTAATGGAAACACACAGTAACTGCACAGTTATCATCGTCTTCATCTTTGGTGTGAATTCAGCTTAAACAGGGACTCTTACATGTTTTTTGCTGTATACTTACATTTACAGAGCTTCCTGTAGTGTGTTTGTGCCATAATGCCTGATGATGTTCATGGATTTCAGCCTGAACTATCCAATCAGCCCATTAGGAAACTGTGTTCTAGATGCACAGGGTGTGAAAGGTGATTCTCTTCATCCGGCTTCTGACCTTTTTTCCAGATGTGCTGTGCTGCTCCAGGACTGTGCTCATGCCTCCGGTCAGTTAAAACAATGAGTTTGTCACAACCCTGTGTGCTTGTGATCCATTTGTGTGCTTTTAGAATGGATACTAATATTATACTTCACTATAAAATGTCGGTTATTTTCATTTCCTTTCACTAATCTGCACACAGACACACACAGACACACACACACACACACGCCCTGGAGTGTGATTTATAAGCTGATACTGACTGGTGGGCACATGACAGTTGCTTTCATTTTCTTCTATATATTTTTCCTCTTGTCGCCAAGGTCACTGGTGAGCAAAACCCCTCTCCAAGTTTTTCCAGCACGCTCCTCTTTCGTCCTCCTTCCATCCCTTCCTCCCTCCCTCCCCCCCTCTCTCCCTCCTCGGCCTGATGGCCCCATGAATCATCCCGTCTTCCCCATCGAACTCTCTGACGCCTCCTTCCCACCACAGCCACCCCAACTTCCCCAATCCTTCTTCATTCCCGCTAACAATTTGGTAATGAAATATTGATTTTTAGTTAGATTCAAATGGATGTTATTAACTTTGCATTGATAAATCGCTCCCCTCTCTTTCTTCTTCGTCTCTCCCCCCTCTCTGTTTTGGATAGAGTGCTGGTAGTAACACCTGATTCACAATACAGCCCGGAGGCCTGATCTGCTTCATGACCTACAGTGCTCCTTTTGGAGGCCACTCCCTTGTTTGCCTCCCGTACATGCACACTCTTTCACTCTCCTTGCATTAAAAGATGTGAATATATACTGATTACCTGTGCTGTGGTCAATGACAGTGGCTTATACCATATTTTATTGAATATTGTGAACTCGGATGAAGTGCCCTTTTCAGAGTGAGTCATGCATGGCATTGCAACGTCCTCTCCAGCCCCAGGAAAACATGATTACTCTATCAGTGCACAATGAAATGTTTTAAAGAGGTGAGGCGCTCTTAGCTGTACAGTCAGTCATTTAATTTTTTTCTGCTATAACAAAATAATTAATTGAAACAAAGACAAACATTCCGCTAAGGTAAAGACATTGTCTTTCCTGCCATCAGGAGTACCGGGAGGTTTCCTGGTGAGCCGCCACACAGATGGGGTCAACGCAATTTAAGAAAAAGAAAAAAAACAAACGTATAACAAAACAAACAAAAATAACACCACAAACTGGCAGAAAGATAGACAGAGGGATGTGCACTGGTGATCTGTCTGGCTGTCGTCTATCTCCCCGTCTCCCTCCGTCCTACCCCTACTGTGGTCTTTTGATGTCATTTTAACACTGACCCAGCTAGCAGTCGACTTTTGTTGACTTGTTTTACATGATTATCAAAGATAGAAAAATGTAAATTTGGTGCTGAAACAGTATGTTTATATACAATATGTTAAAATCCAGAGAAATAGAAGCATCCCAAATGCTTCAAAATAACAGCTGCTGGTTGCTTTAGCAGTAGTGTCCCTGCCGGAGTTGAGGACCAGAGTCCAGACAGAATACCAGTCAAAGTTCTGCAGATGAAGAGATACTCAGGAAAAAACTAATCTTTAGCTAACAGGATAATGTGATTTAGCTCAGTTTTCTGCTCTGGTTTCATCACATTCATCCCTTTATTCAGCCCAGTCTGACCAAATGGCCAATTTGTAAGTCATTTTGCGTGCAACAACAACTCCATTCTTGCTTTTAGCGTGTCATTTGTACACTATGTAGTCTGTACTCACTGCAATGTAAACGCATCTGCGTGAATATGCAACGCTCAGGGCTAGTGACGTAGAATAAAACGTGCTGATGGTAGGCGGGAGGGGAGGAGGATGGGTCCAACAAACACAGGACTTTCAACAAGGGGACCATTGTTCGTGTCCCAAAGTGTTGTTGAATTATTTTTTCTCTCTCTATAATGTCCCCAGAGTAACCTTTCATTTTATGAAACTTGACGTCACTGTATAAAATGACCTGTGGTGACGTCTAGGATAATCACAGCTTCATGAATATGTATGGCCACAAACAACACACCTAGGGAATTCAAAATATGGATGTCTTTCCTAGTTAGATTGACAATAAGGGGGTTTCTGAGCAGTTTCCAGAACAGAAGTGCTCCCTATCCAATCGCCGAAAAATGCAATTCTTGCAGACATCTCCAGATGTCAAAAGTTTTTTTAAACCAAATCACAGCATTGCTTTTTCTATGGTGTTCCTCAAGGTCTTGGTGTCTTAATGTGGTATTTTGGAGGAAAAATTGATTATTTTTATCAATTCTTTGAAAATTATTCTATGTGGGTCTCTTGGGGTTGAGGAAACCACAGGAATTAGAGATATTAAATCTCTCTTTACTAGTTCTTGTAAAAAAGGTTTAGTGGGCTGAGACAAAAGTCCAGGATTTATTTAAATTCCGAGTCCATCCCTGATGTGGACTCTTTGGATACAGGCAGTGCTGAGATTGTTGCACTCGCACCGTGCTTTTAATTCCAGATTCACTTCCTTTCTTCATGTTTGTGTCGATGTATTCCCCTCAATGACTGATAGCTTTCCGACGCTTCGGTTTGGTGCCCGACTGAAGGAAATCTCAGTGGCTGTAATTTGTTCCCTTTAGATGTGTTTGTTTTGTCTCTGACAGTGTTGCTGAAATGGAACTGTCAGCTGGAAGACAGACTTTGAACATGAAGGCTTTCATTTTAACAATGGCAGTAGTTGATGTTCAACAATGTGAGTTTGCTAACTTGACTGATATGTTTATTGGCTCTCTCTGTCTTCTGACACTGTTGTTTCATGCCACGATCACACATTCTCTTTTTGTTATACAGAAAATAGATTTTTTAGAATAATGACATTTCAATTAACGTCTTAGATGGCCTGGTTGCTACAATGGACGTCGCTGCATAGTTTCACAGCTTCCCGCACACACACACACACACACACACACACACACACACACACACACCACCCCCTCCCCATATCTATCCAGTATTAAAACCAGCTATTTGACACAAGATGGACGTGGTGGACAGGCAGAGCCCAGGGGACACAACCGGGGTTGCATATGAGGCGTCCGTTACTGGGAGGGCCATTTACATTTCTCTCTGCGCGTTTTCACTGACAGCGACACAATTTCCTGTTCCGTCTGGCGAGCTTTTGACTGCGAGCCAGGACTGAAATGTAATCTTTGGGGCTCGCAGCGCGCTCGGCCTCCCCAGAGTATTTCCCCCCCCCACCAAAACCTTGAACTCTGCTCGGGAAATCTTTTATTCCTGGGACGCCGTGTTTTTTAGCCTGAGAAAGAATGGAGCACTCTAAAAACAGACTGACTAATATCCTGGCCGTAAGATTACTCCACTTGCCCCTGGTTGGATTATGCGACACACCACACACCACACACACCAGCAACATACAGTAGAAGCATTCAGATTACAAGCCGCTCCCGTTCTGTCTGACCATCTTCCTGCCTCTCTTTTTTTTTCTTGTGTTTCCATATTTGTATAAGTTTTAATATATTTCCAGTCATGCATGCACTGGAAGATTGAAGGCGAGAGAGAGAGAGAGAGTATTATGTGTCGAGGAGACTCTACCATGACCTGGAATGTGGCTGGGGAGCGTTGTGTTTGAGGTCATGTTGATTTCTCGGGAGAAAGGCTCTCTATAGGTTTATAGTAACAAGGAAACACGGCCTCTCTCTCTGCTGCCACTGTGATTTATGTTTAGACAACAGATCACTGTGCCAGACAACCTCACACATTATGACACTGTGCACACGTACTGCTGGGCTTGTTTGTGACAGTGAATGACACAATTTAAATATATATGCGCCTTATCTATCCTCCGTACACATGGGGAATTTTAGTACTTTTGTCGCAAAAAAAACTGTAGGTTGTTTATTGGGGATTATTTTCATATTGCATCAAAAGGCCTGTTCAGCTAAATAAGAGAAAAAATGGAGAAAGTAAAAAATCAGACTTCCCTAGTGGTTTCTAGTCACGTAGATTTCTCAGCACTAAGACTTGTGAACTTTACGGATGTGTACCAGTCCAACCCTGTCTCCCACAAAATTACTTTTCCATACTACTAAACTGCAAAATATCTTTTTTTAAGGGGAAATGTATTTTCTCATGGATTATGGTTGCAGTTTTAAACAGTTTTAAATTTGCTATTAACATTGTAAATTGAAACAAAACTAAACCAAAACTCAACAAAATTACATAGTTAGGTTTAGGCAACAAAAGTACTGGGTTCAGTTTAAAAAACATCATGGTTTGGGTTAAAATGACTACGACATTGAAACAAAACAAAACTATAATTCAACATAACTAGCTACTTAGTTAGAAAAAAACACTTCTAGGTTAAGTTTAGTAAAAAATACCTCATGATTTGCTTAAAATCACAACATTGAAAACATTGAAACAAAACAAAACAAAAACGCAACTGTTGTACGTTTCCCACAGGACACAAACAGCGGTATCCTGGGGAAGAGTCCGAGTTCGGTGTTCGTGTCCCAGGGTGTTGTTGAGTCATTTTTAAGTTACGTTAATGACGGATGTGATTTTTAGTGACGTTTGCGTACTTCTGTTACATTTTTCCGTACATATTTTATTTGGTTTACTTACCCTTTTCAAGCCTAACCATGATGTTTTTTCCTAAACCTAACTAAGTGGTTTTGTTACCTTTTGTTGAAATGTGGCCGTTACCATAGTTTTGTTGTGTGGTGTTAAAATGACACACGAAAAGGGACATACAAATGACACAAAAAAAATTGAAAATGTGTTCTAATGACACGCAGAATGTCCTTGTAATGCTGTGCTATACAGTATATACACAACTTCCCACAAGATCGGGTTGAATAAGTATCCCTTAAAAAAACAGTTCACAGTGAGGTCTTTGGATTTTCCAGAGTAACAGGGACACTGTTTTTAGGGAACAGAGAAGGCTGTTGCTATTGGATTTTTGTGATTAAAATTGTCAATATTGGGATCTCAACAAATCAAATCCCATCCCCCTACATTGTAAAACCAGACCAACCATAAACCATATTTTTTCTAATCATTTCTGTGAACCAACTCTATAAATTACATGTTGAAATATGTTCATTGGAGAACGACTTGAACATGTGCCTTACCTCAGGTAGCATTGATGTTGCCGTTATTGATATGTCACTTTAACAAATTCTATAAATGTTTAAGACCACCACCGCAGTGATCAATACAAGCAGCGGGAGGCGCCCAGCGAAACTGTAAAACAGTGCTGTGACGGCACGGCGTATAATCCACACTGCATCCCCGTAGATGGTTTTACAATGGCGTGACCTTTGTTAGGCTCTGGAAGATGCACACCCTCTTTCCCTCCTCCCCAGCTCAGTGTTATAAGGACATATTAAATCTAGATAGGACTGCTGTATTAAGTAGGGAGACTGTCTCATGCTACATGTAGATAACCTTGTGTTATTAGCTCCCTGATGGCCAATCAATATGCCACTTCCTAGCTGCTGAGGATGAACCAAGTCCCTCACCTAGATAATCATCTCTCACTGTCTGACGCCGAATAATTGGTAGCCTCTCAATCCCAGCTTGGTTGACAAGGGTGGTTTGCATATTAAAAACACTGCGCTAACAGTCTATCATTCTCAACAGAGAGAATAAACATGCATATACATAATATTTTTGAGATAATTGAGCTGGGATGCATCACCAAACCCCAAGGAACAAAAATAGCTTGATAAAGAGAAGCCGGGGATGGGCTCTGCTTAAAGTGTACTGTTGATCATATAGGCTGTAATGCTATGCATGGTGAGGGACGGACGGTGTTTATGACTGTGTCAGGGAAAAGAAACTGCAGCAGAGAGTTGAGTCCCTGATGGCCATCTCTCTGTGGAGTGGTGAAATCATCTTCCCACTGAGCGGCGGGTCCCCGGCGGACAGAATTGACATGGATGATGAGGATGGTGATGATGTTTAAACGAAAAAAACTCCCTGTCCATCTGTCCACATCCGCACTTCTGCTGCCCCTCATGCTGCCGCTTTTTATCTTTCTCCATTTTCCCTGTTCTCTCTTTCTCTTCGTGTAAGCACACTCGAATGAGGCTATTTTTTCTCTCTTCTTCCAAAGAACTCTGCAGCACTTTTGTACACAGCTGCATTTGTTTACGCATCCTATTTCTTCTTATAATGCCAGATATTCAAACAAGTGAAGTGGTCTAAATGTTATTCGCAATCCGTGCAAGTGCCTTCAAAGCTGCCTTATTCCACACAACAAAACATTTGGCTCCTTTAAGAATCCCCCAGCGAGGTTTCTTAAAAGAATTCTTTAATTATAGACTTTGATGAGGAGCTCATCAATGGGGCTTCTATTAGAAAGTATTCAGTAATTATAGCAGTTCCTAGATGTTGCCCTACAAGAGTTATAATGAATAAAATGTAATCCGCAAAACAAAAAAGTTCTAAGGGGCTTTCTTGTTGTAGGAAAGGCTTTCAAATGTGTATACTTTTATTATAAACTCACAATCATTAGTGTCTCTAAGAACCCTTCATAAAGGGCATCTTCAAGGATTTGTCTTTGTTCTAAAGTGATGCACAAAATAATTTACAATTTGACCACCCAAGCTTTACAAATCTTGACATTGGGGGTTAGGGCTAGGTTATAAAGTTAAGGTTAGGGCTAGGTCTGTGATAAGGAAGGTGGCAGTCAGAGAGATGAAGGTAAAACTAGATGCAACTCTAGCTGCACAACAGCTAAACTCATGTGCAACGTAAAATTTTGGACATACATACTTACATGAACTATCAGTGTCACATGACACTTTTTTGGGGATTGTCTGAAATATAACTAGAAGCTGTCTGAAGAAGTCTGCACACAATACACTTAATGACAACAGTTATGGAGTTAATTAATTATGACGAGATGCTGCCCTTGACTTTTATGAATTCACATGTGTGCCGTAAATGAGCTGTAATTAAAAAAAGAGAACGGGATGTCCACCAATCGGAAGGACAACGGTTCGATCCCCTGATCCTCCAGTCTGCATGACGAAGTGTCCTTGAGCAAGATAGTATTGACCAATCATGTTTGAGCAGGCTTTGGTTGCATGCAGTAAACAGTTCCTGTGGAGAGCAAAAGAGGCAGAACGCAATACGATCTTGGAACCCATTGGCCTAAAATATTTGCCCCCTGAGGCTAAATCATTGTCAGACCGATAGCCGATAGATTCCTAGATTGTACTATAATGTATCCATTGTAAAACCCACAGCTAACCCCTATTACAAAGTCTGCCTCAGTCCTGCTTTTCAACATGCTACCTATCTGTCCCCGCCTTCAGCTACCCCCTTGCATTGCCATTCTCCATCCATCCTCCAGATGCCCTCAGACATTCCCGCCTGTCCCAGTCACCTGACTCCCTCATTCACCTGCTCACCTGTTTCCACTTTCCCTCATCAGCCCTGCAGTATATAACCGGCCCATTTCCACTCATTCCCTGCCACATTGTCAATGTTAGTGCCTTGCTTTCTAGCCATCTTTACCTGGATCTGGACCAGTTCCTGAACCATTATCTGTACCTGCCTTCCTGCCTGTCCACTTGTACATTTTCCCTGCCCCATTCCTGTTCACCTGTAGATCCTCAGTCACTCCTATTCCTATTCAGACTTGTTACTCATTCCATGAAGCTTGGAAGTAAAGTTGAACTAAATACTAGTAGCTTAATTTTGCCGATACCATAGTTAGCTGTTCACATTTGTTGCACACAAGTACATAAGCTTACATTGGTTGTGTACAAAAAGCATTAACTGCTAACCATGCTAACGTCAAATGGAAGTTGTGGCTCCATATTTTGGCATATTTAGCCTTCATGGTAATAATTCAGTAAAGCATCTGCCGAATTATCTTCAGGCAACACATTTGAATTCCTACCGGCTCCAAAGCTTTTTAGCTGACGCTGCATTCTTCCCTCCCTGCGGCAGGCTACAGAAAACAGACAAGCAATCGAAATGTGAATGTGCGTGCTCAATCATAGAGTTTTCAAACTGTGAACTGCAAAGTAACCCAACACTGCCACTGACCTTTTTTTGTCTAGACTGGAGTTTCTTAAGGTCACTTGGTCGCTCTCTGTGGAATCAGACTAGTGGCTGGCAGGGTAAACTTTAGATATAGCTGTCATCTCTCTGTCTCTGCCTCCCATGGTGGTACTGAGGGCATGTGTGTTTGTGCCAGTCTTACAAGGGCAACATCAAGACCCAATGTGAGTGTCAAAGTGAGAGAAGGGCTGCTCTGATATCACAACATATGGAGATCACTGCCAGAAGTGGCAGCACTCGTGCCTCCAGGATAGAAGCTGGATGGCGGATGTTGTGGAAGCTGACAACCAAGCCGAGCGGCCACCCACGGGGAGGCTGCTGCTCCTGGGGCACGGCTGCGGCCAGGCGCCAGGGGAGCTCCAGGGAAGCTTCAGACTTGGAGGGGTGTGGGGGTGGATGCTGTCATTGCTGGATCAGAGGAAGAGGCGTGGACCCCGTGGATCCCAGGTTCACTACGCAACACTCGGGGGACGATTCAAATGGAGCACAGAAGCTGGGGCTGCTAACCTCTGCAATCCAGCACAGACGCACTAACTGTCACACAAACATGCACATACGTACTGTACGCACATAAACACAAACAAATACATGTGCACAAGCAACATGAAAAGTAAGGCACCATTTTACATGGCTTGCATTGATGTTGCATTGAACTAAAAGTAAATTTAGTTTGGGATATTTTTTTGTATGTACAACAAATTTTATGAATGAGTGTCTGAAATGTTCATTTTACCTCTGATAGTCATCCAGGACTGTGATACACATAATGACTGTCTTGGATCAGGGCTAGATACCCCAATGCCAGAGGTTAAGTCATCCACTTTCCTCTACTCTGTCTTACATGCATTTATCATAGACTGTATATAAAGATGGACGACATCACAGCTCCCCAAAAGTGAAGCCAAAACATCTGGATTGTCTGGCTGCAGTATAGGTCATAAACCCCGCCCCATTCATGTCAGCGGATGGGACATAAGCCAAACTAAGAAGTCAAAGTACACGTCAAATAATATTTTCCCTGAGATTGGTTTCTGTCATCTTAGGTAGTTCTTATCACGCTGATGTATTTTAAAGTGTTCATTTTTCTGATAAGTTTGGTTTTAATTAGTTATTTGATGCTATAAAAAAAGGGGGTGAGACGTCATGATTGACATCTGTAATTGACAGCTGCTTTGAGTGCAGCCAGATGCTCAGGAAATGTACAAGAGAGGAGATGTAACTTTAACTTTCCATTACTGTCACGAGTAATAGAACATGTTTCAATTTGATAATACATGTAGAGATATTATGGTTAGTTGTATTGTCTTTCTTGCCAAACAGCTACCGTGTTGCTAACGTAGCAGCTAAGTGGCTCGTGATTGGCTCTAGCAGGTGTGGGGGCGGGACTTGATACCACAGCTCCACCGCCGATCCTTACTGTGCCGACTCTAGCTTCAACTGACGTCAAAATCTAAAGATGGCAACTCCCGTATCCGGGATATTTTGACTTCACTTTTGTACAGTGGGAGGAAGTAGAGACGCATTGTCCATCTTTATATACAGTCTATGGCATATACACACAAACTTTTTTCAGGAGATAGTAAAACATATCCTTGTTACAATGCCGAGTGAATGTGGGTATCCACAACAGAAGCATTCATGAAATACGCTGCAGTTGTGTTCCCTCAGTTTTACATAGCTGGTTTGAATTCTTTGGTTACAGTCATATAATTTCTGCTGCCATATATTACATCTGTAATTCTCCTTTGATCGTAAAATGAAGCTGGTTTGATGGAAATCATCCGTAATCATAGCACTAATGTGTAAAAAAACGCCATATAAATATTGTCAATTAGTTCGCTTGATATAGCTGTCAGGTTCAATCGTCCTTTGAATGTTGTTTGTATTCCATTTTCACACACATCATCATGATTTCTGTCAAGTTTGATTGTTTCTAGGTGAGAATAATTACACCAAGCTCGGTGTAATCTTCCATTAAATTAACATCCATATGTTCTGCCTCCCACCAGCTATGGAAAAAAACACTGAAACTAAGAGAGATACTGAGAGCAATTAAAAGCTGCTGCTTCCATAGGCCTATACTGTACAGTACCTCAACAAGGTATTTAACGCTGCTGTTTTTATATACTGACAAAGGGTCAATTGACGTCCCCCACATATGTAAACGGGCGCCGCTTGTCTGCATGAGGAGCGCAGTCAGAGCCCGCGGATCCAAGCGAGTATGCAGGCAGAGTGTCGCTGAACTGAACCGAAAACACAACCTCCTTGGCGGAGGTAACTAACTCTATGTTGACCTGATGTTAGCAGATGTGTTTTCTCGTTGGAAATGCAATCGTGAGTGACGGGTTGTATGTGGGTTTTGCCAGGCAGCTGCTGCCCCCTCTTCCCGATACTGTGTACCGGCACTGAATCTGGTAGTGGTACGGAGTACCGGACCGTACTGACCCCCTTGCTGATTTGCCTCACAAAAAGTCAAAGCTTCACGACAAATGATTTATGTGCGTACATTTGCGACACAAGCCCATCTTTTCCTTGCGGGCCTATGTTTAATGTGTATTCTCAGAGAATAGAACTGCTCCAGAACTGTCCGACACAACTAAGCCAGCTCACATCTGACTGGTAGATTATGTCCCTGTATAGTGCATCAATTTAGGACAGGAAAGCCTGGAACTTCCAGTAGTTAACATCGCCCAGCTGGGCGGTTCTGGTGCGGGGGGCTTCCTGATGTACAGTATAATGTAATGCAATTTTACAGCCCCTCTTCCAAACTCTCTAACTTTACTGCACACCAGGGATGCCATGACTGTACGTCATGGTATGGTCATCAGTTATAACGCCACACTCGCTACAAAAAGTAGTCTTCTTGAAGCTATTATGTAAATCAACTGGACATCAACAAGTCTACAGTAGATTCCTTAGACACCACGAGTCCCCGTCCACAATTGTTGAGACATGAATTTCAGACATTAAAATGTACTTGTATAAACATTTTATGAACATTTTAGATGTGAACATATAGTATATGGATGACAACATCTGTTCTATTTAATAGCATTGTAACTCATTGTCAGAGGCCGTAAAGTCTTTCGGGACACACATGGTGGGAATGGGCAGATTCAACTTAACAGCTAGCATCACATGCTGTAAACAGTTGCCTCTGGTTTACACAAAGAGCAGGGGTGTGGGTGTGTGCGACTGTGCATGTGTGGTCACATATGCGTACGTGTGTGGGTCCGCGTCCACTTTATGCGAGGGGGATATTGACAGTATACTGACAGGATGTTGATTATCCAGCTTGCGGGAGGCTGAGGCCTGTCTGGACGTCAGGTAGGAGTCACAGCGGCGAGGAGTGATGAGACAATCAGACAGAGAGGGAGAGAGAGAGGAGGGCATGTGTCAGGGGCAGAGGACGATGACAATAAGCTGTCTGTCTCAGCTGACACGAACACAGCACTATCAGGATCAGATTAGCTACAGCACTGCTCCAAAATGTGACACACTCAAACAAACACACATGCACGGGACATACATGTACTCCGGATGCAGTCTCTCCTTCACCCCTGGTCTCTCTTGCAATAATTTTTTTGTTATGCTGTACTTTAGACACACCACTGACAGAGCAAATACTGATTTATAGCACACCTCTGCAGTTCCCCTCTGCAGTTTTTATAGCCTGCAACTTTTTTTGTTTTGGTTCACTCTCACCGCTCTCATCAGTGTCAATTCAATCAGAGGCCTGAGGCCTGTACTACGAAGCAGGATTTGGGGTTAGCGAGGTAACTTCAGGGTTAACCCTTCAGGGTTTTCCGTCCTACGACGGTGGTTCACTTCTTACTGGGGTAAATCGCCATGGTAACTTATGCTGCACACCAAACCTTCGCTCCGGAGCAGGTTATGTTCCAGATAAGAGATCAACTCGTATAAAAGCACCGCCTACTGACCAATCAAAGCTCGGTGCGTAGATCGTATGACAATATTACACAAATACGTAGAAGTTTAAGTCATAATTTAGTCAAAGCTGAAATATTCATACACACCACATCATTATCAAAGGAGATAATGAAGTGTAATATATTCATCCATTCAATTTTGAAACCTATGTATATATCACAGCCCCATCTAGACGCCTATATCTGACTTTTGAGTATTAAATTAATAAATCTGTTAATTTACAAATTGGCAATTTTTTTCTTTTGCCAGCTGTCCTTCCTGCATTTGGCAGCTTCAACTGTGTTACTTTTAGTCTGGATTATGTGTTTAACTTCTTCATATGTGTCTAATATTATAGTTTGGGTTGACTTACAGAGTTGATAACCACCGTTGTAGGGCCGCTTAGCGGGAGCATGTTTGTTAGGGTTAGTTAAGCCAGATAACGAGAAGATACCCGGGGTATGTTGAACTCGCTTCGTAGTACAGACCTCTGTTCAGTATGGAAGCAGATTCTCTTGCAGTTTAAGAAGGCAATGGGAGGATTTGAGTTGCATCTATCTTAACACACATGTAATGTCTTTCTTCAGTTACAGGTTACAGTACACAGTGGTGTCCGGAAAAAACACATTAAATATTATCATAAGCATAAAACTCCTACATCTGGCCCATCCCTAGTCTGTAGTGAGTGTGAAGGTAGTAAGACATCACAGATGGATCTCACTGCACTTTACAAAGCAGTTTTGATTTTTGCTCTGACACAGTCTGTCTCCACCTGTGGGTGTAGGAGTGTTTTGTCAGTGATCATACACCAATATTTTAAATCCAATCCAGATTAGGTTTGATTCACATGAATCAAGGGCTCCTCCCATTTTAATATTATGCACAGTGAGCACCCTTCTGTTCTACATATCCCTTCTTCTGCTTTATTGTTTTATTCTTTCATTTCCCCCCATTGGATTAAAACCCACCGAAATAAACACATTCCATTATTTGTACAATCTTTAATTATGCATTAGGGTGTGGTGTGCACATTAAAAAGATGCAACTAAAATGCTCATTAAATTTGCATAAGCGACAACATTTAAACTGAGTACAAATACATAGGCAGAGGTCCATTTACCACCCCGCGGATGAAAGGGCATGGGATATTAAGAGGTGGGGTTGTGTCTGGATTCACAGAGAAACCGCTAATCTTACTAAATTGTCCTTCGCCAACTAATTGACTTTTAATTAATCCCCTTGGTATTTGGACAAGCACAGACCTTAGCAATAGGTGCTGTGTGTTGAACACCTGCATTGTGGGAGGAAGTGATCTTTGTACATGGGTGGGTAAAACTGTTTCACTACCCTGGAAATAAGGTTTTTGGTAACGAAGATGTGAAAACGAAAGCTAATAGATGAATATTCTATTGCCGTGGATTTATGTCTTTAGGACTCAGCCATTTTTACTTTGACTGCAAGATGGTCATTTTTACGGACCGGAACATAATTTGTCGGCACTCTTTCTTTAACAAAAGATAGTTGCAATACATGTCGGTAAATAATAATATACAATAATACAGATGATGGAGTTGAAGCCTGTGAAAATCCTGGTGACAACATGTCATGAGTATCCTGATGGGCAAAGTTGGCTCCTTAGTAGCCTCTGCCATCAGTGTATGAATGTGTGTGTGAATGGGTGAATACTGACATGTAGTGTAAAGCGCTTTGAGTGGTCGGAAGACTAGAAAAGCGCTATATAAGTCCAAGTCCATTTACCATGAGTAGATAATCTGTCAAAGCTACTAGAGACATTAGGGAAAGTGGTAAATGTCAGTTTTTTCCCCAGAGTGAACGACCATCTCTTTTGAGATCCAACAGTATCTGATACCCAATAATCCAACTTCATCCTGTCACATACACAATACACTCTCAGCTGACTCAAAGTGGACACCTATTCTGTTGGATATATCAAATGCATACAACTGAGTGATGTTAAATATAAAAGGCAAGCAAAGGCAAAGTGGTTGTCTGATGGTGGATTTGTCCCTTAACTACTGCCAAACGTCATTTATCCTTTTGCTAACATTGAGGTTTTGCGCCGGTAAAATGGTAGAAAAACGACACTGTGATAATTGTGAGTTTGGTCTCACACAGTGGGCATTTTGAGGTATTCCTGTTTACGGGCACAGAATATGGGAGGAGGGAATGGAAAGTCATACAAAAAGCTGCTGCTCCTGATTTATCATCGCAGACTGACCAGGGCCTCGTTTCCCAAAAGCATCTTGAGGCTGAGATGTTGTAAAATCCATTTTACAAACCGTCTTAAGCTTAAGCGGTGTTTCCCTAAAGCCTTGTAACTGAAGACACTCTTAGAAAGGAACATTTACAAGTGCCTCCTACCCATTTAGGAGGCTAAGAGCATCGAGAGCTCCAGATCCTGCAGGACGCACCTCACCTCGCTACATGTTTTATTTAAGTTTTTACTGTATTTCTTTATTTCTAAGTCTATGCTTTTACCATGTGCCATATGGGGTGTGCCTGTGAGGCAACAAGGGAAGGACCCAAATGCAGACAGCACAGGCAGATAGGAAGATTGCAGTGATTTATTAATAAAATAAGCATGCGGGCAGGTGGTAGGCAGGCAGGCAAGAAGGTATAGGTTTGGATGGACAGCAGAGACATTAAGCAACGTGACAACTTGCAACACATAGTCTCCGACGGTCTGACAGGGAATGAGTAGAAATGAATCGGTTAAATACTGCTGGGCTGAAGGTGGAAAAGTCTGAGGGCATCTGGTGATAATCAGAAAATAAAACTTACCATGAACACAAATTAATTCAACAATGGCTTTGCACAATTGCATCAAAATATCTTTGTAAAAATGATTCATCCCTCCAGTAAAGTTCCACACACCTGGTGAATCTATGTTAAGGAGCACCGAAGCTATTTTGGAGGCTCCTCATGGAACAATACCTTACTAATACCTTGTTTCCACTGCATGGTACGGCTCAACTCAACCAGCTTGCAAATGCTCTTTTTTGGTTTTCCATCGGCAAAAGCTGTGGATGATTCCTGGTACTTTTTTGGTATCACCTCTGTCGAGGTTCCAAGCGAGCTGAGCCAGTACCAGTAGGTGGAGTTAAAACACTGCAGATCACTGATTGGTCAGAGAGAATCGTCACTAGCGCAACACGGGACATCCTACACGAACCCGCCTTTTTCAAAAAGCCAATAGCGACCCCAATTTTTGTATTCACAGGACCCAGATTTTTAAAAAATGGAAGCCCGCAAAATCATGCTGTGGTCAATTGACGAAGTGCCAACATTGCCGATGAAAGGATCCAGCATTGTCAGATGTCACGGCAGTTTCGCGCAGCGGTGCTACGACAATCAGCAAAGAATCTCGGTTAATGACGTTTTTTTGGTCAAAGGTTTGTATGTACACATGCAGCTTCGTGTGCTTCTTTGAGTTTATACCATTTAGGGCCACTTTAATATACCCATGGTTAATAACTAGAGACAGTGGGTGGTGATGGTGTGTAGGGAGATTGTTGTGTGGGAGGTGTAATGAAGGGTGAATAGGGAACGCTGAACGAAGAGTGATCAAGGGCACAGAGAGAGAGAGAGGGAGGATAAGAGCAACAGACAGAAAGAGAGATAAAGAGGGGTGATGGACATGTCTCATCCTCTCTCTGACAGCTTCATCAATAGCCTCAGGAAACACACACACACGCACACACATACACACACATACACACATATACACATTGGCTACACGTACATCCCTCTCCTGTGTGTGATTGACAGCTAGCAGGTGCTGAGTGAATGAAGTTGTCAGGCTGGCTGCTGATCAGCTGTGCGTCGCCGTAACAACAGCTGAAGGCTCAGCTTGACGCGCCGCTGCACTTGAAGGTGATCTCTTGTTTTGCCATAGAGCGTGCACGTGTGCGTGTGCATGTGTGTGTGAGTGAGAGACATCCAGATTAAATAACAGATTATTACTTTGTGTAATTGTATTATCTGTTCTCTCGTAGATTGTTATGAATGTCAAAACTGCGCAAAACCAGAGTTCAATGTAAAAAAAAAAAATTTTTTCAACGACCAAAAGTTGAGCAGCAGCACAGAGGAGGGTGATGGGAGATGTGGGGTCCACACTGTAAAAGAGGAATCAAAAGTTACTGTAGATGCTCACATCATGGCCTTTATTTACAACATAGTGGCACAGAGAAGGCCTTTATTTGGGACAGGCATGTATTAGAGAGAGGCCTTTGTTTCTAATTTCCCCTGTTCCAAAATGCAAACTCAGAACGTCCTCCACGTTTACCTGCTGTCTTGATAAAAGTCAGTATAATGTCCATTTCCACAGCAATAATTCCATCAGTGCCTCAAGAATCTATGAAAGAATATTTAAGTAAGGCTTAATGTACAGCGAGCCGGTCATTGTTGTGAAATAAACCCTAACGCAGGTTGATTGACAGGCCGAACATTTCTTCTGTATTGAAGAAAACAAGCAATTGAGACCATAAACTCATGTTTATAATGTTTACTGAGGTAATAAATCAAGTGAGAAGTAGGGTAATTTTCTCATAGGCCCAAATTCAATTTGGTCTCTACACCCTTTCACTCTGTGACGGAATGAATCCTGTTTTGTAGTCACACTCACAGCTCAATGAAACACCCTTCTTTAAGGTGAAGGGTATGAATATAGCGGCAAGCTTTCGGACGAAGTTCCCTCTCGCCGTAGACTTCTATACAATCAGACTGATTTTTGCAACCAGAGGAGTCGCCCCCTGCTGGCTATTAGAAAGAATGCAAGTTTAAGGCACTTCTGCATTGGCTTCACTTTCCGGAGCCAGAGGTCGCCACCTGTTCTGAACACACCTGTACAGCGTTTCTTTTCTCCTCCATATGCTGTTGGGTTGGTGTACTCTAATGACGTATGTGAGTGTGAATATTAAACAGTTGTCTCCCTGTTGTTTAGGTGTCACCAACATGACAAATTGACACATTTACTGGGCTTCTTCAGCTTGCTTGATGGTGGACTAAAATTACAAATTAGCTCTTGATATTTGACCTTCCATAGCTGACCTTCAAATATTCATCCCACTGCCATGCTTATTGTAAAGTGGTTATTGAGATAGAGCCTACTTTGTCCTTACTCATGTATGCTCCTTTGCTTCTTCCCTCCTTGCCCCATTCCTACCTTCTCCTTTAGTGTATTACTTTCTTCCTCATTTCTGTCACTTTCTCCTCTAATTCTCTTCATTTCCACTTTCCCACTGTACCTTCCCTTGTTTTCTTCACTCTCCCGTTTCTTTCTGAAACTGTCCGTCCTGTTTTTCCTCCAGCTCTTTGACTCCGCTCTTGCTTTTTGTTGTGCCTCTGCTTGTATCATCCTTCTTTTAACTCGTCCACTTTTATCCCCCCTGCTTATGCCAAACAGCCTTCCCTCCCATTACCACCTCCCTCCTCTGTCTCTTTGCCCACTGCTTTGTTCCTTTACCCCGTCCTTTCTCCCCATATACCTCTCAGACTCCCCGCCCGGTGCCTCTAAGTGGGCTTTGAAGAGTTAATGTTGAGATGTGATATCCCACTCTGTGTTGCCTCCAGATATCTATTAAAGAGGCACAGCTCTCTATCACAGCTTAGACACCAGATGTTGCTTGCATCTCCACTCATTGCAGATGTAATGGGCCTGAATGCTGCAGTTTGCGACTTCACTGGCATCCATCCTGTGCGATGCAGCACCAGAGGAAAAACAAGTGAGAGACGTAGAGCGAGACAGAGAGAGAGAGAGCGAGAGAGAGAGAGAGAGATGTGTAATTATCCTCCATTACCACCAACTCTTTTATTTCCCCCAGCAGCAGAGGAAAATTCCGTGTTGAAATGACAGCTATCAAAGTAAAGATGGGCGTTCTGATTCAGAGACTGAGCGAAGATTCGCCGGAGTGTCACTGTTTGCCTGTGTGTGTGTTTGTGTGTGTATATTATGGGATGTTAGTGTGTTTGTGTGGGGGGCGTTTATTTTAGGTGTTGGTAAGAGCTCATGATGGCAAACATTGACTTTTTTAGATCGAAACTGAAAAAATAAATGCATGAAATATATTCCATGCTTGTGTTGCAGCTGATTGTGTGCTGTCATCAAGTTTCAGAGCCAAAACAAATATAAAGTCTGCAAAGGATTGAGTTTTATTTATTTCTTAGAAGGGTGGAAGATTCTCTGAAACAGTTCTGACATAGAAATAGAGCCCTAGAAAGAAGGCCTATATGATAAAGCACATCATGCACATGTAAAATGTGATCAAAATATCATATTAAAATCAATTCAGGTGATTAGGAATTTGACATTTTGGCAGTCACCATCTTGGTTGTTTGGAGGCAGAAGTGACCCGAGGGTGGAGGTGGCAAAGAGCAAGGCCCGACGGGGCGAGGTACCGTTAGCAAAGCAAACGCTAAGATATCAATAGCACTAGCTGGCTAGCTTGGTTACCAAGGTGCATCCGTAATTCATGGTATTAATTGGAATATTAATTTTGGCTAGCAATAAACACGCATAACACAAAATATACTTACCGAAAAAATTAACAGCCACATCTATAGAGTGTCTTTTAGTACAACCAAACGCTGAACAAGACATTTTTCTATCCAGATTGAGAGGTTGCCGTGGTAACGGTACCCCTGCTGGCCATAAGAAGAAATGCAGGTTCAAGGTACTTCCTCATTGGCTTCACTTGTCAGACCCGGAGGTCACCCCGTTGCTACTGAACTACTCTTGAGAATGCCAACCGTATTCAAAAAGACCTACTTCATGATTCCCACACTTTATAGTCTAGATTTACTCCTATAATTAAAGTCAATAAAAACCTTCATGGGTTTCTTTTATGTTCACCGACTGCATTGCTGCTCAGCTGCAGTACATTAAAGGAAGATCTTTCACGGTCAGAGAAATTTGTCCGACCAAGACCTTCACTAAAAACATTTAACGTTTTTACCTTTACAAATTTTATGAACACCCATGGGACTGGAATGTCCAGGTTTTGTGGCTATCCTACACAAGTGACACGACTATTGTAGACCTATGTAGACCTTTGACATTCTTCAATGTGTTCTATTTCAACACTATTTGCAATTGTAACTCATCGTATACACGTATAGATGGCAGCTCACAATCTAAATTTTGATGCGGTTTTAATCCTACAAGCCTTGTTCAAACATCCAGAACATCATTCTGTGTACAAAGTCTAATAATCGTCAGAGAGTACTGTTGCTGAGGCCCAAGCAACAGCACTTTATACCCCAAGGTATTAGCTATCTGTTTGTCATGCACAACCTTAGCCGCAGCAGATGACAAATAAATCTCTTCATCTGCGTTGCTGTTATTCCGCTTCACATTTGATCTTGGAGGATGTGGTCACAGACAATCAAAATCATAATTATGGATACAGTGCAGCGAGGGGGACATTTCAAAAATGGTTCTGAGGTGACCAGCGTTCATCTATTTATTTTTATAGGGGTCTCGGCGCGAGCAGCAAACTTGATTTATTTCCCTGTGCTTTTAAGGGTGCAAGACCCAGACATTCAGAAATGAAGTGGAACGCTGCTAAGAATTTCAAATGCACTTTTAATACATCCCCCTCATATTGACGTTTAGGTGAGAATCCGTCTTTTTTATTTCTGTCATTTCTAGCGCTGCAGCCATTGGTATATTTGTGAGTGTGTGTGTGTGTGTGTGTGTGTGTGTGTGTGTGTGTGGCAACATTTATTTCCCCTCATCGTCTGTTGAGAGTGGTAGGTGTGGGGAGGGTGGGAGTGTAATGGTAATCATTTTTTTGTGACTGCGCCCAGGGTCTGAAGTGGCTGTTGCAGAGGACTTTTAGATTGATCTTGCAACATGCGCGCACACACACACACACACACACACACACACACACACAAGCCCTGAAGAAGATATGCTATATGGATCGCATCCATCCCCCTCTGCTTGCCCTCCCTCCACGCCGCCATTTGATTAATGATCCAAATATGTGAATAAAAAAATCAAAACAACTCGTCAAACCTAGGGGTTCCAGAGACGAAACAGCTTTAGGATGCAACTACAGACTAACGAGGGGAACAGTTTTTTTTCTTTCTTTTTTTTAGTAAACATTACTTTTTTGGTCTTATTTTTAATTTACATCTGTGATTAACATATGTATCCTTCCACGCAGATGTGGACGGTTAAAAAGTTTTGCACTTGATATCAGATATGAGTCGGAAAAAAGAAAGTGTCTGGGGTTTGTTCAATTAAAGTACACTGCTATGGCAGTATGATATTCAATCTGGATTTATGTGTGTGTCTTCACAGCGTGTGAATGCATGTACACAACGTGTACGTGAGGCACCCTGGCGAGCATGTGGATGCTTAATTCGCAGTGGTGGCACTATCAGCCCCCTTCCAACACAGTAGACCACTAATTGACATTTTCATTAACAGCAAATTTATGTTCCTATTTCTGTCTGCAATAATGACCATTTCCCAAGCAGTGCTATGGGCTCTGCTAATGGACATGGAATAAAGGCGCAAACTTGTTTAATTATGATGGAAAAAAAGAGGCCATATACGCTTTGGCTCCTCGACGGTGTCAGCGAGGAGGAGGCGGAGCAGGGTTGGGCGATGGCTGGAGGTGGCAGGTGATTGAGGCACACGAAAAAGATTGAAAAGACTGTAAAAAGACTGACATTGCGCCCCCAATTAACACAATTGATGAAGAGCTAGATTCGGAGAACAATAGATGAGCAGTGTAATTTGAATTTGGGGAACATGAATTCCTACATTGAACAATACTCTAAACCTCTGTATCACTCCCGTATCTCACATATTTTACCACAGTCTGTTGTGACTAAATATACAGTAACAGTAGCAGGGACTGGCCATCTGGAACAGCAGGGGTTTTCCCCGTAGGGCCGGTCAACTAGTGGGCAGCAAGTCCAGCACGACCGATACAAATGGAGTTTTTTTTCTTTTAAATGGCTGGCCAACTGGCTCAATACTGGTGGGGTCGTAAGTTCATCATATCTCATGAGTCATCTTTATTGTGACCTTTCAAAATAATGATGCCCTGTAAAGTTTTCTTGTAAACAAATGAAAGTTTCTTTATAGTAGCCTTGAGTAGGCCACTGGATGTCACTTTATTTTGTATTTATCTATTTTTTTTTTTAATTTTGAGAGATTAGACATCTCTGTACCATCAATAACACTTCAATTTAAGTGTAAGAATAAAATTTCACTTTGCTAGGCGTAATATATATATATTTTTTGAATTAGTTCAGACCTCACAATCGGTGGGCTACTTCCAGATCTGAAAAGTGAAGCCAATGCGGAAGTGCCTTAACCTTGCATTCTTTCTAACACCCAGCAGGGGGCGACTCCTCTGGTTGCAAAAAGAAGTCCAATTGTATAATCAAAGAATGACCGTACTTGTCACTTGATTTATTACATCAGTTAACATTGTAAGCATGAGTTCATGGTCTCAATCTCTAGTTTCAAGTCTTCTTCAATACAGCATGATGTTTATTTAATAAATTATGGTCCAATTTAGAGTCAAATAGACCTTAAAGCTGGGGATGCCCACAAGTTCTCATCCCAACTCGTCACATACTGAGGCTTGGTCAGACCCCTTGGCGTCACTTTACGTTTGCAGTAAACACGTGCTTATGTTGTGAATTAAAAAAAAAAAAGTGTTGTCTGTTCATGGAAGTTGATTGTAACATTTTGGATGCCTAAAAATGTCTTATTAAGCATTTCGGTTGTGCTTAGTTCCACCCTCTTGTGTCACTTCTGGTTGCAAAAAAACAAGATGGCTTCAGCCAAAAACGAAGATGATGACGACCAAAAATCAAGATGGCGATGGCCAAAATGCAAAATTTGAGGCTTCAAAATGGCAGTCTACTAACCAATCGGTGACGTCATGGTTAGTATGTCCACAATTCATCGTTTGGTCACATGAGTTTGGCATGGGTTACAATGGTTACATGTCTCCAACCAGCAAGGGACGCTCTCAAGATGTGATGTGGTAATTACAGCTCGGTGCGTCCAAAAAGATACATACTACTGTTAATTCACACAAAAGTATATTGAAACGGTACGGCAAATATATTGATATATACATATACACTACTGTACTACATATATGTAGGCTAGTGCATAGAAAATTGCAGACACAGCGATTGTATTTATGTGTTTGAGGTCAGACAAACACATTGGATATATCTGTTTCCTTTCTCATGAAACATCTCTAAAGCTGTTTTGTTTTTCTTTTACAGTATATGTTCGATGCTGCATTATTTACATCCATATTTACTTGCCAGCAGTCTTCTACTTCACTGCCATTGGGGGTTCATTGCCACGGACTGTCAATCAGCAGAATAGCGTGAAACTATCTGCAAGAGTGTGTATTGTATCACCAAAAACTCCCCAGGGTACATATTACAGTATTGCTGCCTTTAGGTGCTGTCAGAAAAATCAAGAATTTAGCATGCATGAACAGTATAAGACATGATCACTATGTCATCACATGTTGCTGATATTGGACATTATCATAGCATAGCATTGGTCATTTCAGCATGTACCTAAAGTATTTGTTTATTTTCAAGTGCCAAAGCCCTCAAGTGGCTTTAGGAATTATGACTCCTGTTCACTGGGAGCAAACCATAAACCATAAAGCATGCTGAATTTTGGAGAGGTCTGAGGTCTGTGATCCTCTGCCAACGAGTCGGTCTGAGCAAAAGGAAACACAGGTGAACACAATCCATTGAAAACATTGAAGATGCTGCTGCCTGGAGTTAAGAAGACAAACTCAACTTTGTCTGTGAGCTCTCATTTTAAATGTCCGTGTAGCGGATCACACAGCTGAATTGATTATGTTGATTTTTTTACGATGCACAATTATAAAATAATTCTTTGCTAGTGTCTATCGTTGGACTGATAATGAGATGCCTGATAAAGTCTGGGGCTGGAGTCTAAGGAGATTTTGCTAACGTTACCTCTAGTGTAGGCTATATTGCAGTGAGTTGGAAGGTTTTACACAAAATGGAATACATTTTTCGGTCATATATTTTACTTCATTATAAATAAAATCCATAAAATGTGTTGTTTTAATTTACAGCATCAGTCCAGAGATGAGGATTTGAAGTGTGGATGATTGCTTTGCGGGGGCTCGGCCTCTACCTGTGAGGATCACACTGATGGGCCATTAGTAGAACAATGGGATATCTTGTTAGTTTGATGGGTCGGGTACTACTGCGTCCACGTCCACATAAACCATTTAAATCTACTAAAAAAAAAAAAAGGCTGCTGGGTCCCTTTGTCTCTGATAGTGCTGACACGCAGTTTCCCCATGAATAAACAACATTTAATGTTTCCCTAGAGTTTTATAACAGATTGCCGGACGCCAAATACAGCCTATATTTAGGACATTAAAAACTGGACATCCTGATTTTCACTGAACGTTGAACTTAGCAGTCAATCACAGTCTGGAGAGACCACTCACCGATTCCAAGAAATGCAAAGCTGTACCTCAGCACGGTCAAATACAGTAATACACACAATCACATTGACAAGATGTCAGTAAAAATGAACAAGCTTTACTTTTTGCATGTAGCCCGGACATTTTAACTGCTTGTGGATTTTTATTTCCTGGTAAACTGGTGATTGTTTTACAGCGGTCATTAAACTCTGAGCCATTGCGGGAAGGAGAGGAGGCCATCTCTCCATTTCCTCACCCTTGTAGCAGTGCAGATTATTTTTCATATATACAGTATATATTGTAACACATGCTATATTGTGCCACAAATGTGTGCCATCCATGGCAAAGCTGTGGCTTTCTTGCAGTAGGATGGGACTTTTTCAAGTGCTATACCCAGGACTGCCCCATGCACATCTGCCGCTCTGGGCGAAAAACAATTATGCCGCCCCGCAACAGGGACGGACTGCGACAGAAATTCATTCTGGGACTTTGAATTGGGGAGGTGAAATGTTTTTTGCTGTAATTTTAACACTAATATAGTTTATAAAGTGAATCTGACAATGCTGAAGACCTTCAAGGCACATTATAGTGGATGTCTGATTGCCACATGCCTTCTCAGTTTGTGTAAGCACGTCACCACTGTACTGACTCAAAACAAGACTGGCCAGACAAGCCTAGGTGAGCTGGAACGCTAGTCACAGTTCGTCACGTTTACAATGAAAATGACTGAGCCAATCAGATTTCAACAAGGATCAGTCCAAATTCCTTACTTTTGTTACGGAACTAACTTACATACTAACGCCTAGCTTAGTTGTTTTGTTGCCTAAACCTAACCAAGTTGTTTTTTGTGTAAGTAAACTTAAAAACTAAGTAAAGCTATGTTGGAAGTTTATTTTGAAAAGACATTGTATGCATGAGACGAGTGGAAACTGTACGTTTTCCTGTGAAGACAACGATCAAAGTAATAATATTGTACGGTTCAATTAATTGTTGATATTTAGAAATACATTGAAATCAATAAAAAACGTCAAGAAACACAAGCAGTCTGTAGTCAGACAGGTTTTAAACAAACTTATTTAGAAGACAAAAAAAAGGTGAACAGTAAAATGATGACTCCAACTGTCAATTGAAAACATTTATCACAGTTTGCAGACCGACTTCCCCAGTTTCCCTCAGGTATATGAAGCATATCTAGAAACCAAGTCCAAAATCTGATACAAAGTAATAATAAAAGTAATAAACTGGCATTATCCTTTGTTATTAAAACAATAAACTGACCTCTATATGTCAGAAGTGATCATATTATGTTGCAAATGCTGATGTCATTACACAGAAACATTCACACACATATGCTTGATATACATTTGTGCCCTGGCAAGAAAAAAACTGTCTGCCTCTCTTGTTTTCACATACTCGGGTTACCTCACATTGACCTCTCCTGACCCCCGATTGGTGGACAGGAAATGGCAGAGGAAGCGGTTCAAAGCGCCGGGCGGGAGCTGCAAGGCATGAGGTGATGGCCGCGCTCTTTGTCTTTGAATATGAGCGATCTGCTGTCTAATGCGCTCTGATGGAGACACATGACCACGTCCACAGCTCCAGGCCATATGTCAAAGACTCTGTAATGGAACACGGGAGAGAAAAAAAATAAACTTTTCTTTGTAGAATGATTCATGTTTGTGTTGAGTATGTGAATGTGTGCATGTGGGTGACTGTGTTTGAGTGAGTTTATGCATGTTCTAGTGATAGTGTGTGATGGTGTTTGTCTCTTTGAACACGTGTACTTGTATATATTTCCTTTCTTACCTACAAGTGCATCTTATGTGTGTGTGTGTGCATGCATGTGTGACTGCAGAGTGACAAACTGCTGTAGTCCCACCTCAGACGACAGTAATGGAGGCGTCAGTCAGATAACAGAGGCGGTGGGCTGACAGTCATCCACTCAGATTTAGAATCAAAACAGGGTCAAATGTACCGTAGCTGTGTATCACCATATCTGAATGTGAGAAAACATTTTGTATGAATACATTCAAATGTGTGAATGTGTAAGAATGTTCTGAAGAAATAAATTCAAATGTTTGAAAAAATATCTGAACAAATAGATTTACAGATGAAAAACATTTGCAAAAAATAATTTCCAATGTGTGTTTTCATAAGGAAGATTTGCACAAAGGTTTTCAGTTACAATAAAGATATTCAGTTACAAAACAAGTTTTGGGCTACAACAAAAAGTTTTTAGTTTCAAAAAGGGTTTGCATTTGCACATATATCTGTTTGTGGGTGAAAATACAAGTTCACACTGTGAATCTCAAATTTACAGCTATGAATCAAATAAACGAAAACATTGCAAATCAAACCTAATACCAAGTATTTTTTACCCTATTTTGATGCTTCCTGAACAGCTAATGGGGATGCTCAGATTAACATTATCAATTGACTATCCAATCATGGAGCCAGGGAGGCAAGACTTCTGTGCTGTGTGACTGCAACCAAACTCGATTGTCTTATTGACTTATTCATGACATTTTTCAACATACTAGACAAAGTACAGTATGTCATGAAAACATCAAGTATAGTATGTCAAAAAAAGTCATGCTGTAATATATCTGAAATAGTCATAGTATATGTCGATAAAAAAATCATAAAGTCAAAGTATAGTATGTTGAAAATATTGATATTACAGTACGTTGAAAAAGTCATATCATAGTATGTCAAAAAAAGTAATAAATAGGCATAGTTTACAATGTCGAAAAAAGTCATAGTGTAGTATGTAAAAAAAAGTCACTGTATAGTATTTTGAAAAAAAGTTCACAAAAAAGTCATACTATAGTATGTCAAAAAAGTCATAGTACAATATGATGAAAAAAGTAATCTTATAGTGTGTCGAAAAGTCTTAAATAAGTCACAACATAGTATGTTGAAAAAATACAATAAAGTGTGTCAAAAATATTCATATTACAATATGTTGGAAAAATCATACTATAGTACATCAAAAAAAGTCATACAAAAGTAAGCTGAAAAAAAGTCCTAATATAGTAGGCCAAAAAAAGTCCTAGTATAGTATGTCGTAAAAAAGGTACATTCTATAGTATGTCAAAAAATTTCATAAAAAAATTTGTCGAAAGAAATCATAGTATATGTCGAAAAATATAATGAAAAAAAATCATACTATAGTATATTGAAATATTTCATGAAAGACAGTCAATATATAATATAGAAAAAATTTCATACAAAGTCATAGTATAGTATGTCGAAAAATGTAATGAAAAAAGTCATAGTTAAGTATGTCGAAACATTTAATGAAAAAAAGAAATAGTATAGTATGTCGAAAGATTTCAACCAAAAAAGTCATAATATAGTACTTTCAAAAGTTTCATGAAAAAAAGTCATAGAACATCTTTCCATGACATTTTTTGACATACTATACTATGACTTTTTTTGGTGACATTTTTGGACATAATATACGATGCCATCTTTTGATGAAATTTTTCGACGTAATCTATGACTTTTTTCATGATATTTTTGGACATACAATACTATGACTTTTTTCGTCAAATTATATTATGATTCTTTTACATTATATTTTTTAACATACTATACAATGACTATTTTTATGAAATTTTACGACATATTATACTAGGACTTTTTTTCCTGAAAATTTTCGACACACTATATTATTAATTTTTATGAAATTTGTATACATTCTATACAATGACATCTTTTCTTGAAATTTTTTGACATACTGTACTATGACATTTTTCGATAAATTATTTCATGACTTTTTTTCACCAAAAAAAGTCATAGTAAAGTATGTTGAAAAATTTCATGAAAAGATGTCATAGTATAGAATGTCGAAGATTTCATGAAAATATGTCAAAGTAAAGTATGTCCTAACATTTCATGAAAAAAAAAACAGTACATTATGTTGGAAGATTTCATGAAAAGATGTCATATCGAAAAAATTAATGATAAAAAGTCATGGTATAGTTTGTCGAAAAATTTAATGAAAAAAGTTCATAGTATAGTATATCGAAAAAATGTATGAAAAAAAGTCATAGTGTAGTATGTCAAAAAATATTATGAAAAAAAGTCATAGCATTGTTTGTCGAAAAAGTTCATGGAAAAAGTTCATAGTATAGTACGTGAAAAAATGTATGAAATAAAGTCATAGTATAGTATGTTGAAAAAGTTAATGAAATAAGGTCATGGTATAGTTTGTTCGAAAAATTTAATGAAAAAGTTTTTAGTATAGTATATCGAAAAAATTAATGAAAAAAAGTCATAGTATAGTATGTCAAAAAAATTGTATAACATTTTCATGAAAAAAAGTCATAGTACTTTATTTAATGCAGCAGAGCGGGGTTTGATCCGCACCCTCACATAGTGAGTACTTTTCTGTCATATACAACCTCAGGAGGTTCGTTGCATCCTCATTGGCTATTCAGGAGGAAGTGTCAAAACAGTGTCAGAGATAAATGCCCGTAGGTTGTTTGTACCCATGATTTGTAATCGTAGATTTGATTCGTACCTGTAAACTTCAGATTTTTATGTACAATTGAGTTCTGTGTGAACTTCTTCACCCACAAACGAAACAAAAGAAAGATGTGTTTTTTTAAACATTCAAACATTTGAATTTATTTGTTCAGAACTTTTTCCACATTGCACTTTGAATGTATTCATACAAAATGTTTTCACACATTCAGATCTGGTGATACACAGCTACAATAGGTTACTTTTGACTCTATTTTGACTCCATACAAAGACGTAACATTTCCTATATTTAGGCTGAACACACACACACACACACACACACACACACACACACAAGCAGAGTCTGACATTCACACAGGCAGTGTATTAGATGAGCATCATCCCCATTCATGGTGGAGATGATTCCATTTGCAGGACCACTCAGCCTTTTGATGGTCTTATCTGGAAAGAGACGCTGTCTAGGAAATGCATGACTGGATAGTATGAGTGTGTGTATGTGTGTTTGTGTATCTGTTCTATCCATCTATCTATCTATCTATCTAGAAATTATATATAATTATAGAGTGCAATAAATCCAAATGCTGAGTTGCAAAGTGTGCGTCTCCTGGATCATTTTACAATACTACGAGTTTATGTTATAACCATCAGTTTTAAAGCAACAGTAATAGATTATCTGGCAATTTGGTGGCAGTGGAACACGCTTTATACACAACTATTCACAAGATTTACATGCTCTTTGTCCAGTAAGATGATTTATTGAATGTCATGTAAACGAGAAACCAGGTGTCCATAATCAAGGTAGGGGATTAGAGAACCCCTTATCTGAAAATAATCTCCTCTACTACGTAAAATTGTAGAGGTCTTCGTAAGTGTTTCCTAGATTATTGAACTGGTTTCATGCATAAAGGATTATGATTGAGATTATGAATTTAGAGAAGAATCATTTTAAACTAGGTGATTGGTCAATTTGTTGTTAGGTCAATCCACCATTTTGGACTGAAATATCTCAGCAGCTATTTGATGGATTTACGTGAACTTTGGTGCATACATTCATGGTGTCCAGAGGATGAAGCCTATTGACTTTGGTGATCCCCTAACCTTTATTCTAGCGCCACCAGCTGGTCAAAGTTTTCACTTTTTATCTACTATATAGATTAGCACAGAAATGCATTGTTCCAAGAGGATTAATCCTTAATGATTTAGGTGATCCACTGACTATTCCTCGAGCGCCATCATGAGGTTTCAGAAAGAAATATCTCAACAACTATTAGATTGATTCCCTTGAGACATGTTCATAAATGTTAAACCTTGTTGTCTTTGTCCTTTGTTGAGGTTATTTCTCTGCATGTAGTGTGCATCCGAGGAGTCGCTGGTTGTTTCCACTTGTCTCAGCTCTAATGGGAAGATATTGGAAATTAGTCTGATTCTAGAGACAAGGACAAAAAATGTTCCTCTCTTTATTGCTGTCATGTGGAGGCATCAGCCAGCCTGACACATTCATCTCACTTTATGAGAATGAGCTGGTTTCATGCCACGCACCTTATTCATGTAGCCACAATTATCCATAAATTAATAAAACCTGACTGGTTATTACTAGGAGAAAGAGGGAGAGAGAGGGGGAGAGACAGATGCAGAGAGAGGGAATATGAAGGGCTGTACAGTGAACAATCTCCGGATAATTAACAGGAAGATAAACAAAACATAAATTTGGATATTGCATTTATTTGGACTACCACTCAAATATGCGTGAACCACGTTATTTTAATTAAAAGATAAATCTATGTGACATGCTGCTTCCCAGTTAATTATTCAGTGCTGTACAATAAAAACAAAACCCATTAAATATGCCACGCACTCTATTTCTCCATTAACAGTAAAATGCGCTCATCCTGGGGACAACATTTCAAATTCAGCTGCTGGTTTGCCTTTTCCCCCCTTTTTTTGTCCTTTCATTGCTGTTCTTTTTTTTTTTTTTTTCATTTTCCCTCGCTTTGCATTTACATTGCTCCTCAGACCTTACACTTGCAAAACAGTTGATGTGAGCATTCACTACTTTTGAAATGTATCTGAGGTTTCCATTAGAAATGGAACTGTGCACAACAACATTTTAATTCTTACATTTGAAATCTTTCGGTTACTCTTTTAACAGAGCAGCTTCTATGTTCTATTGATTCCGGTGAAGCAAACATCAGATGCATTGACGCTGTTGTAAAAGACGACTCAGTAATTTAAATACAGGGAAAACAAATTCACACTACACCACATGCATTTCATGGTAGCTAAGTCGCTTGATACTTTCATTTTGTGTTTGATTTTGGCGGTCCCTGTGGACAAAAGCGTTAGTGTTTCCCAGCACCAGAATCCCTTTAGAAAACTTCTCATTTTACTGCAACAGGGTCTAACAGTGTACATGCGCAATCTTGGTTTTGGTTCTCCTGTGTCTCCCTTAAACCCGATATCACGCCAAAGCGTGTTATACAGTAGACCCGCCTGTCCACCAGAGGACAGCGTGTCAGTGTCACATTTTGCCTCACAGAAACGTGAATATTACATGCCTGTATGAACGTGCAGTACCGGCAGGGGGCAACAAAGCCACTCACTTAAGTTCAGGCAACAAAACCACTTGGTAAGGTTAAGGGAAAACATCATGATTGTGCTTAAAATAAGCAAGTAAACTGACATAACGTTAGTACGGAAAACACGTGACAAACGTCACTAATGTAACTTGCTAAGCCAAAAAACGGTCTCCCGCTTGAAAGCCTTATATTTGTTTGACCCATCCACCTCCCAACCCACACCACCATAAGTGGCCTTTCTCACTTTACATACTACATAACCAGCTCTAAAGTTAGACTTCCGTCACACAACACGTGACAAACGTGTGTAATATTCTCGGCAAGACAAAACATGACACAGACACACTTTCTTCTGGTGGACAGGCGGGTCTATTACACGCTTTGCCGTGAGACTGGGCTGCTCCCTCCAGCGGGCCCATGCAGCAATATGACCTGGGTCTCCAGAAGTGTGATGTCAGTGTTGGCTCCCAGCGGGGACTGGCGGAGCAGCAAGGCTGCTGAATCGTTTGTCGTTTGCAGGAAATCGCCCTGATGACAGGCATTAAGAATAACTATATATAGAAGCCAATATATTTGCTGATGGTCTTGTTTGCTTATGTAGGTCATATAGACGCATCAGTATTAAAATGAGAGACTTTTTCATAACCAGTTAGGAGTTCCTAACAGTGACTTTAACAAATGTTTGCATGCTAACATGCAAAACTAAGATGGTGAACATGGTAACTGCTAAACATCAGCATGTTAGCATTGCCATGGTGAGCATGTTAGCGGCTGCTGGCATGGCCATAGACTTGTTTCCTGTCTTCTCAGCACCACCATTTATTTCTAGTACTTTTTTGATTTTAAATGTAAGTGTAGTGACTGAGTGAATGAGACCCAGCATTTACAAGCAAACATCATTCTGAATTCTTATTTATCCTTTTTCATAGGCAATATTCGAGGTACGTTTTAAGACCCAAACTATCACTTTGATTTGAGTGAAACATTTCAGTGCTTGGTGTCAGCAGTCCTTCTGCAGTCAGAATGGTTCATCTTCTTCAGTGTGAGTGTTTGACCTGAATGGTGTGAAAGGAACCAGACGCAAAAACACGGTGTTTCCCAGAGGTAGAGGATTTTATTGGAGGAAAAAAAACACCAGATAAATCTTACTGCTTCAAAGTACATCAGAACGTCTAGACCGCAGAAAGAGTCCATGTTTGATACACACTTTTAATGTCTTCTGTCAAACAGATGTGCAGTAATAAATAATGACCAAGGATATTTCTCTTTTAGATATAAAGTTATCTACTGTTAATATAAGATAACAGTTTGCAACAAAGCCCATCTCCTCACTTCTCCTATAGAAATCTTGTTCATTCAGGAATGTGGACAGTATTTGGACTAGGGTTGCACGCTACAGAATCCATTGCAGGCTGAATTAAATGGGCATGGTTTCATTTTTATTTTTTATTTTTTTTAGTTTTTAGTTTTTCTTCTTGCACCAGTGATTATAATTGAGCAAACTGCGTGTGCTACTTCAATAGGAAGCTTGACAGAGATCAAACAGCATGGGGACAATGGAATGGATTATTTTGGGATTACAGCAGGGGGGGAAAAATGGCGCATCATTCTCAGGGATGGACAAAGAGTACAAGTCACAGAGGAATCACAACAAATGGCGCTCTCCAGTGTCGAAACAAAAAAAAAAGATTGCCTCATCTGAACAAGATGATGAAACCGTACTGATCCACATGCTTTATTTAGTAAGTTGGAAATGCCAGGGTGCCAAAAAAAGGAATGTGCACTTTTTTAAAAACTTTTTTTTCCTTATTGACTTTTTGCTAATATTCGGAAATGTTTGGAACGCGCACACAATGTATACACACATCCAGAAGAAGCAAGCTACAGCCAGCAAAAACACAATAGTGTGTTGAAATCGACAGACCCTACACACTTATAAGTTATAAGGCAGTGAGAACTATACTGTCTCGTTGGCTACCAAAACAAATTGCAAATAAAATCGATATTGTTTTAGTAGTGTGGCCAAAAAAAACTAAAATCGTGTGACACAATTAAAACCACAATTACAGCAGAATATTCAACTTACTCTATTACTCTCTCTTCTTTTTCTCTCTGCCCTTCTTTCCCTCTACACTTCCGCTCTCCTTCTTTCTCTCTGCTTACCCCTCCATCTCCCCATGCGTGCTGTAGGATTGTATTTCTCACCGTGTTGTTGTATATGTGTGTGTATGTGTGTGTGTGTGTGAGTGCATTGTGTCGGACTGTAAACTCCTTTCGGCAGAGCCGTGGCCCTGGGGTTTTAAGAGTTTAGCCCTCCCCGCCACCGCCTGTGTGTTTGTGCGGGAAGATATTGACTTTCCTAAAGTCCGGATCATTTCTCTTTATCAGAAAAACATTAACAACCCCCAGCACCCAACCCCCTACCACCAATACCGACACAACACAAAGCGCCGCACTTTCTTATTCTCCTCGCCCAGTAGTAACCAACAGCTGCCGGCACAACTAAGTACAATCAAAGTAGTTTTTTTTGTCCTTAAAGCAATGTAGCTTGATTTTACGAGATCAAAACATTCTGTTTTCAATGTCTCATGTTGCTTTTTTTCCACCTTAGGAATTAATCACATACGGATAAAGAATATAACACTACTTATCCACAAAAAGAGAATGCCTCCTTTGAAAATAAAAAAGAACTTTCTTTATAGAAAAGGTAGTTTAATTAGAGACATAAAGCAGGTGAATGATTATCTAATTTTCCATCATGTCCCTCCCTGTGAAGCATCTTTAAAAGAGCATATCAGTAGAGGAGATTAATCCTGCTTTTTGTATGAGTGTCTCTGTCAAACTGAAGAACTTTTAGCGGGATGTCACACACCTTTTTCATATGTACAGAACGCAGCTGGTTATATCTCATCTTTACTTCTGAGGCAGAAAAATCCCCCACAGCTTGGTCCAGGTGCTCGCCAAAGTACCAAACTGTCATCTGTCGTGATGAAGCAGCCCGAGCTAAAACACAATCAGCTAAAACTCCCCGTCCCTCTCTGACGGGGGAGCCAGTAAGGTGACCTCCGGACATTGAATTGCCAAAACCAGAGCAGAACAAGCCTTAGCGTTGGCTAATGGATGCTTTAAATACACCGCTGATTGATTTGTGTTGTATTTTCCAGCTCGTTCTAACGGATTGAGCTTGTAATAGAGAGAGTGAGAGCGGAGGGGAAGGATAGAGGAGGGAAAGGAGGTGACTTGAGGGGCTCCGGCCAGCTGATGGGACTCAACTTGACCCCCTGGCGTATACGGTCCAGAGTCGGATTACCACTGTAGGACTCCGAGTGTGTGTTTGTGTGTGCGTGTGTGTTGTTGAATTGATTTCCTCTGCGATGACAGCTCCAGTCAGGCTGGCACCAATGCATCCCCCCCCTCTCACCCTCCCATTCCCCTCTATCCCCAACACACACGCCACCATGGCCACCACTGACCCTACAACACACACACACATATCCAGTGCTCATCACTCACACTGGGAAAATGGCAGCCACTGGTGTTATGTTCTGGGGTGGCTGTGGTGGTGATGGTGGTGGTGTGCATTCGAAAGCCCTCCTCTTCCTCCACCGCCTCCTCCATCTTCCCCTACAGTAACTGTTCCGCTCAATCGTTTACACGGATCATTTTTCTGATAAAAGCATTATTTTTGGAGAAAAAAGTCTCTCTAATGATTTTCATCTGGCTTCCCTCTCGCTCCATAGCCTCCTTCCTTTATGATTTGTCTTGAAAGCACCATTTCATTAACCATTTTTAACTTTCAATTCGTACACCGCAGTGCTTGGTTAAAAGACAAAAGATGCTGAATCACTTCATCACAAAATACATCGATTATAATGTGTTCTTAGTAACATACTTCCAATAACACAATATGTTTACTTTGTGTTTAGAACGTAGACAATGTTGTCTATATTTGTTGATCTCATTGTCTTGATGTTGTTTGGTCAGGGTCTGTTGGAAATGAGTCTCATAGTGACTAACATTCTGATAATCTAGGGCATTTCAGATAATGCATTGTCCAACACATTCCTCCCTCTAGCTCATGGCGGCTTCACTCCCGGTGACGAGACGCGGCCTCCCCTCCAAATGACACAATGTCACTCCCATGGCTTCCATCCGCTCCAGTCATTTGATGAGATGCAACACCGCCAACGCCGTCATCGGGGTTCATCTCCAGGACGTCGAACTCGGGACGCGAGCGCTTGAAGCGTCGGTCGGGATACTGGCTGTTGTCGAAGGGCATGCGGTGAACGCACAGCACGTGAGTCTTCAGGTTGCCTTTCTGGGAGGCGCTGTAGGGGCAGTAACTGCACTGGAATGGTCTCTGGCCTGGAGAGAGAAACAGAACAAGAGAATAATTGTAAGCATTTAAAGCCAAACCAGTAGGTCTCAGGCTGGGTCCTTTGGGGTCCCCATGTCACTATAATCTAATTTGCTAGAAATTTACCCCCATTAGAGGATGTATGAGAGTGATTTTTTCCAATCAGAGGCTCCTCTCTCACCTACAGTGTAGACGGATGAAGACACAACAAACATCCTCCATCACTGTGGCCACTGGGTCAATAGTTTGGGGGGGCTAATGTGTTTGTGGGTTTCAGGTTTGTGATGTAAGAAGAAGAACTGATCCAAATAGACAACTTCGAACAATCATATTTATAGCAAATACCAGGGTTAACATGTGTTTGGAGTTAAGGGCATTGGTATCCAAACCTGACAATTTATTTCATTATTAGGATCAGTTACAATAACCAACCTGGTCTCACGGGAAGGTGTATACATACCATGACATTACACGGACATTCCGCGTGTCATGTTGTACGCCATGCAAATGTCTGCAGTTGGATAACTTAGGTTCAGGCAAGAAAAAACACTTAGTTAGGGTAAGGGAAAACATCATGGTTGGGCTTAAAAGGGTTAGGGTAAACCCTAACCCTAACCCTAACACATATGGATACAACTATGGAAAACACGCCACAAACGTCAATAAAAAACGTGCCGTCAAGTGACAAACATCACTAATGTAGCTTTAAAACAAAACACCGGTCAACAATGGTCTCAAACACGGGTCTCCTCGTTAAAAGTCCTGTATTTCTCGCTTTTTATACTTCATCATTAACTCTTACCATAGCATTTACATGTGAATGCGTTTACATTGCAGTCAGTACAGGATACATGGCGTACAAATGTACTTATTGCACGCTCAACGACTTGCACATCGTGACATTTGTACGTCTTTTCGTGCAAACGGACTGACAGTAAGAGTCAAGTGTTCTTGTAAAACGGCATATTGGTGTTACAGTGTGTCAGCAGTCCTTGGACAGTTTCGGTTTAACTGTTTTAAACAGACACCGTGGCGTTTTCTTGTTTACTGTTCAGCATTTTGCACCATTTGTGTGTATCCTTGACATCTATCAAATGTGTTGAATGCATTTCATACTATTCTGTCCTCAATGTGTGTGTGTCTGCACACAAATCGACAGATAGCGAACAGGCTTCAGGAGAAAGTCAGAGGCTGGAGTAAAGTTGAATGCTCTTTACCGATTTTTGTAAAACTGAAATGATACAGAAAGATAGCACCAATTACTGCATGCTATTTTAACAGAAGCAAACTTCCACAGACATACAATGATGTAGATCACAGCCACAAAGTTATAGCTTACAAATGTAACATTTAAATGATATGTAAATAGCTGTGCATTCTTTGTAAATATCTTGTAAATAATGTACATAAACTTTACCAGCCTAAAAACACAGACAGTAAACTGGCATAAATGCAGCAGGAATGCTCTCAAATAGCTATTAAAAGGAAACACCAAAGCTACTCACAGCTAAATTAACATTTGCAGTGTTGACATGTAAATAAACTAAAGGTATAAAAGTAAAAATTATTTAAATGTAACTTAACATAATACATTACATGACACTTGTTATAATTAGCTATAAGCGTAAATATAACTTACAAGCGAAGCTTTGCAAGGCTCAAACAGAGGAAGGAAAAGATAAAGTAGCTGGAGCTGCAAGCTGACCACATGTTAATGTAACAACTGAATAATTTCCTAATTAGAATCTCTGAACTCTGACCTGGCTGAGTCACATGACTAAAACAACCAATGAAATCAATTTGCAGGTGGTAAACAAGAGAATAATGAACGACCACTAGAGGAAGACAATTACCGCAAAATAGATGCAAAGTTCTTAGAGAACATGACACGTTCCTTATGAAACATTTGCAAAGCTTTTGAAAATTTGAAACCCGCATTTGTTTATATCCTTAATTGCTAATTTGCTGTGTTCTACTTCCCTGCATTTTGTTGGCACATTACTAGTTTCCCGGCATTACCGAGCCTAGCTTTAAATAATGTAGCAAGTAGTTTTGTTGCGTTTTTTAATTTGTTTTGTTACAGTTTAGGACATTAACCCCGTGTGTAAAACTGCGACCCTAATCCGGGAGAAAATACATTTCCCTCGAAACATAATTGACATTGCAGTTTATTTGTAGGGGAATGCAATTTCGTAGGAGGCAGGGTGTGTCCCACATCCATCCAAGCATCTGTAAGCTCTGAGTCTATGTTCCCATCGGGGGGGAAGTTATCATATCCTCCCCAATCTCTGCTATGGTGAGCTTGGCGTTTCCTTGTGGGGAGTGACGAGCTCAGAGCCTATAAATAAGTAAATATCAATATGCTGTATTTATTCTACATTCACATAATGGTCCATTCCACGTGAGTTGGCTGACTGAAATACAGACAGATAAGCATTCACACTTACACCTACAGGCAATCCGTCTCTAATTAATCAAACCTCGATCATTTTGGACTGCGGAGGATGAAACCCACGCAAACACGGGGAGGACATGCAAAATCCACACAAAAAAGGCACCAGCCAAATCTTGTTACTGTGAAGCAATCACTAGGCCTCCTTGCTGCCCGTCCATCATATCAACAGTGTATTAAATGACTCAATATTCAATAAGAAGCTTGATATAGTGCCCTGTAACCCTTCAGCCTCCACCCTTCTGGCCACAATGCGACTTCTCAGGCCTTCAGGCTTCCACTGGCCCTTATGAAGGTGTATTAACAACATGAAAGAGTAGCAGAGACTGGGAGAAGAGGGTAAAGTTGAGGACAAAGAGGAGAGGGAAAAGTGATTTTCTCATCTGCACCACCACCCCCCCTGCAGCACTACTCTGCCGAGCTCCTTATTGAAACAAATACATCCTCAAAACATTACCCAACACTTAATACTTGCCTCACTTTGTGCAGTCAAGAGAGCGCCCACAAATTCATCTGAACTAAACTTTTGCAGCTCCCCGAGTCGATATGCATCTTTTGAAGAGCGTGCATACATCTAGTCCCCTGAACACAATAGCAGAGTGGAACGAGGCGAGGTATTTTTCTCTATCTCCCCCCCTTGCCATAGCTCCAGCACAGAATGTTCTCCCTAGATTGAATCTGATCATCACTGCAGCAAACACAATGGCCCTTAATAGCACCAGCCGTTTGTTTGAGGGATGCCGATTACACCGCCATCATAACCCACTTCACTTAGCTCACTCACTCACAGACAGACAGAGAGGACAAAACAAAGTGGAGAGGGAGGGAGGGAGGAAGGAAGAGGGAGGGGGCAGAATGTAGGGAGAGAGTTTGAGCCCTCTCCGGTACTTTAGGTTATTAATAACAGTACATTTGCCGTTACCCTCGTTTTCTTTTTTCTTTTCTTTTTTTTCTTTATCTCTTATTCAATTTGAGTTGCTCTAAATCAAATTAACATATGGGGTTTAAAAGAGGCGCGGGGATAGGTGCAGGGAATATCAATAGGTAAAAGGCCGGGAATTAAAGAGGAAACAATCTATTTGAAGCACTCACTGGCATACACATGGGGTTAGCGGGAGTGAGTGCACAGTCTACTTATATTGTATAAAGACGGACACATGCGCGCTTAAAGCGTACACACGGACGGGCTTGATGCGAGGATGCAGCTACTTTGTGCTTGGCAATCTGACACAGGATTTGGAGCCTCTTCGGCTTTCTGATATTACATTGTTTGCTCTGGAGCCACACAAAGGGGATTGCTACAAGTTTGGAGGCTTTGGATGTTCCAGTTGTCTGAATTTCCAGATAAGCCAGTCGGCGGCACACAATGAGGGGCCCCTTTTATTCGTGTGCAGTTTAATTTCACACTCTCTTACATTACGTTAAGTCCGAGAGGCAGAATATCTCATCCCATTTTACACTTAGGGAGAGCGAGTTATGCCCCCAAACAACTCAACTCATTCTTTTTTTTTTCTTCTCTCCTCTCCCTGCTTACTTGTCGTTCGTCTCCCAAGACTTTAAAAATAAATACAAATCAAGTTTGTTCTTTTTTTTATCTCCGGGGAAGTTGTTTAGGTAAAAAGCGAGAGATTGTGGTTTGAATTGCGTGACTTGAACAAAGTTTGGATAGGATGTATAAAGTTGAGTTGGCGTCGAGATTGGAATTGACTTCTGCAGAGCAACATGCAGACACACAGGCTATGTTGTTATGGATTAAAAATTAAAGAGAGGCTGTCTCTCTCTCTTTCACTCACTCACTCCCACACACACACAAACAGGCGTTCAACAATCCACACACCCGGCTACTGTGGGCCAAAGTTGCCATCATTAATCCATGTCCTCTGGTCCGTGCCAGTAACCAGAACAGCCCACATGCTGACTGTGGCCCGGCAGCACCACACAAACCACCGTTCTGTCAAATGAACCCTTTCCTACCACTCTTTTCCTTCTTATTTTCTCCATCTAATTCCTGCCACACTACTTTTTTAATATAATGAGGGATATAATTATTTACTGTTTCAATTCCATTTTCCGGCAATCAAGATCTGGTTTTCTAGTCAATATCACACAATTGTGATTCAGCTTGTACCAAAATGGCACAAAAGAAGTTATGCATTTTATCCATGTCTGTTCAAAGTGTCATCGCTTCCTTCTTTTATCCTGTAATACATTTCTGTGAAATTGTTAGGATTAGCATATAAATTCTTGAGTTACGGTGACCTTGACCATTGACCACCAAATTCTAATCAGTTCATCCTTGAGCAACCCAAAGAAAATGTTGGTTTCTGCAACGTTTCTGCAAATGCCGGATACGTTGGATGGTGATGTTTCTGAACCAAAAATATTTTTCATGAATATGTTCCCCGTATCATGCTTGCAGAAACACACAATGCCACGTGGTTAACATTGTGAAATGATTGCTTAGGTTTAGACAACAAAACTACTTCTTTAAATTTAGAAAAAAAGATTGGGATTTGTGTTCAAATAACAATGCAACAACATAACAACGTAACGTAACAAATGACACTGAACGTTGTGAACACGGGACATGATCGAACAGCTGATTGAACGGGACACAAACAGCAGTATCCTGGATGGAAGCCTGTGTTTGTTGGACCCATCCACCTCCATCCCTCTGTGTCTCTTTTCGCTATTTAAACTATGTCACTTACACTGAACGATTACAAAATCATAGACATTCAACGTATCCCTGATTTGCTGAAACATACAATGTCAACATTTTTTCTTGGCGAATGGGCTGCCTTGACTACAAATGGATGTTTGTGTCAAATTTGAAGAAATTCCTTCCAGGCCTTCCCTGTTTGTGCCAAATCTGAGATACCACGTTCGCAAAAATGGGACGGATGGATGGAAAACCTGAAAACATAATGCTTCCAGCCACGACTCTCATTGGCGCAGAGGCATTGAGGCACAAATGAATGTCACCCAGAATCCGCTTTTCTTTCAATCAACAAGAGGAAACACTTTTAATAAATATTTCCCTACAATATCTACTTTTAGCAGCTACAGCATGATTTAACATTGACCTTGAATAGTTAAGGTTAGGCTTGAACCTTGAGTGGTGAAGGTTAGGCAATGACCTTGAATCATTAAGGTTAGCATAGGTCGTCAGGGAGCGAGTATCGCAAACGTTTTTGCACGTTTTTGCAACTTGTGGGTTACCTTCTTGACACGGCCGAAGAAATTCTGCGCCATCTTTGATTGACCTTTTGAGATTTTTGTTACTTTGACGTAGACTAAGTCACCGGATGTAGACTGAGGGTATAAGCCTGTCATTGTATATGTCACGCAGCATTCTCCTCCGCTTCCGCTATCTGCACCTCTATTTTGCAAGGGCATCATCACTGCATCCTATGCTTAGCGCCTCCCAAGACGATTGTGATTGGTTTAAAGAAATATAAACAAGCCAGAGTGTATATTCCCCTATAGCAGAATGATAATGTGTCCAGCCAGACTATTCACTAGCACTGACATACTTTGATTTGAAAGAATTTTACAAACCCCTGAATGAGTGAAATGTCCAGGTTCCATAAGGCGTCACAAATCTGACCCAGTAACCCTGGCAGTTACGTTGATATTGGGTGATTCTGGTTGGGAAAGAGATGCATGGATAAAGGAATGAACAGGAGGAGAGGAGGGGGAAAGAGAGAGAGGAGAAACAGTGGTCTTGCTTTCATTAGCGTGGCATTATCTAAGCCTGTTAATTAACCCCCTAAGGCCCTCTGCATGGAGATCAGAGGAAAAGAGGGAGAGGAAGTGAAGAGGAGGGCAGGAGGAGAGGATTCAGTGGGTGGAGGTGTGTATGTGTGTGTTGGTGGTGGGGGGGTAGTTGATGTATCACACATCGCTGCCACAAACATGCCCATGTTTCACCTGCCACACATGCACACCCCCGCTCAACTCCTCACTCACCCCCCCACCCCAGCCTGCTGTAATTATCTTATCTCTACCCATAAACACACACTCGCATACACACGCACACACACACACACACACACACCCTCTAGCTTCTTTTCTTCCACTTGTTCTGATGTCTGTCTTTTTCACCCCGTCTTTCTTTATTTCTTCTTTTGCATTTTTCTGTATTCCAAAATGATTTCAGCATGTAGCTTTCAAAATAAAATAAAATAAAATAATAGTTTATTTGTATTAGTATTAGCCTGCCCTTGCATTCAGATCATCGACTGCATAAAAGAAGTGGATGTGGTCACCATGACGTCACCTATTGGTCTGTGGACTACGGTTTTGAAGCCTTGAGTTCGGTTTTTGGCCATCACCATCTTTGTTTTTTGCAACCAGAAGTGACACGAGAGGGTGGAGCTAAGTACAACCGAACGCTGAATAAGACATTTTTAGGCGACCAAAATGTTACATTTAACTTAAGGGTTAAAGTTGTAAGACGAAAACACAGACAACTCCCAGACCAGACAACGCTGTGGTAGCGACCTGTCAATCACAAGGTAGCCCCGCCCTAAAGCATCCCCTGCTTTATGGTCTATTTGACTCTAAATGGGACCATAACTTACTAAATGAACATCATGCTGTATTGAAGAAGATTTGAAACTAGCGATTGAGACCATAAACTCATGTTTACAATGTTTACTGAGGTAATAAATCAAGTGAGAAGTAGGCTCATTTTCTCATAGACTTCTATACAATCAGACTGATTTTTGCAACCAGAGGAGTCGCCCCCTGCTGGCCAGTAGAAAGCATGCAGGTTTAAGGCGCTTCAGCATTGGCTTCGCTTTTCAGACCCGGAGGTAATCCACTGATTCATATATGTTTTATGATTATAACGTTTTGTTCTCCAGCTTGTATAATTTCTTAAGGAGGGGGGGTCTTTATTTGATTTGAAGTGACATTGAGGAGTGACAGGAGGGAGACTTATTGCATTGAAGTTATGATTTATCCAAACTGTGCTTATATTGAACCGTTTGTGGCCATATGTGAAAAATACACCACGGCTCTTGGAAAAGTGTTATCTCGTCTGCGTCTTGTGAGAAGAGCTATCTTAAGACGGCAACAGATGGCAGTGCTGGCATCAAATGGCATTTAAGGACGGCAGCTTTTGGTTGGATGCCAACGCGCTGTTTCCTGGTCTTTATGTGCCTCTGCGTACGTGCACGTGTGTGGCAGTGTGTTTCCACGCGCACGGGTTTGCATATGTGCACATTAATGCATGCTTTCACGAGGGCTTTCCAACATTTCACAGGTTTCTGTTTACTGAAAGGCACACGTATACATTCGTGTGCCCAAAGATACACATTTAAAACCGAGTGCAGAGTAGAAACTTATAATGGGAATACGAGTTTATGACTATTTAAGGGAGCTATTAGTGTGAAAAGACAAAGAGAGGATAAGAGCCTAAGATACAGACAGAGAGTTTGTAGGCAGAGAGACAGAGACACACAGAAGGTGTGAGCAATTAAATGTGCTAAACCATCTGTCCAATAACCTGCATTTATGCTGTAGCTCCCAGATTACTCAGCAAACTGCAGCAACACCCTCTCTCTCACACACACACAGAGACATGAATGCCATCGCAGCTACACTCACATAGTTTTGAAATCATACGTCCTAGGTCTTTTTGTGGAAATGTATCTGTTATTTCATAAAAATAGCTGTATTCTGATTATACACATATTTATATAACCCATATATATATCTTTTAAATAGCCTGCTTGTTTCCTGCTGCCATTATGCTTTTAATTGGATAAAAACTGTTGATAGATAACAGGTCATAATATTATTAATTTATTTATTATTACATTGGCCATATTGTATAATTTAAAAATAAGAGGTATGGAATGGGTTGAGGTCCAGAAGAAAATAAAATTGATTTGAATTTTGTATGGAGAAAAAAAGAGAAAGAAATTGACAAAAATATGAAAAGCTCTTTGGACATTTTGACATGTATTTGTCCCTAACTTCACCTTGTCAATTCCCATCTCCTGTCAATTTGCATAAGGTACAGTACGAGGCTTCATTATCGGAGGTATAAATACCACATGTGCAACATCTGTCAAGCTTTTACCTATCAACCTATCTACACCTCCTTGTTTTTGGCCTGTAGCTTATTGGCAAATCCACATCATTGAAAGTCATGCTGCCTTTTTGCACAGCAACCATCTGGATTATTTTGACTCTAAATAAATAGCCTCAATGTGAAGACTATGAGCCAAGATCTGAAGTTCCAAGGTGTACCATTTTTATATGATTTCTGACTGGATTTGTGGACATTTCTTTTCTCTCTATGGACATTAGAGATCCTGCAACATGTTCTCACTCCCAACTCATCAGATACCGCACTTGGTCAGTTTCCCTTCGCTTCTAACTATGACGCTCTAGGTACCCCTTTAGTGTCATTTTTGGAAATGTCAGGGACGGCGTGCGTGTCAGTTTCTACTTTTCAAAATAAACTTCCAGCGTAGGTTTACTTCGTTTTTAGGTTTACTTGGTTAGGTTTAGATAACAAAACGACTTGGTTAGGCTTAGAAAAAGATTGCGGTTTGGGTTAAGATAAGTTTGTTAGTTACGTAACTTACAAATGTCGCGTTAGTTAAAGTAACATAACAAAAGTAAGGTAAAATAAGTCAACGTTGACTTGCTTTCACACGGGACACAACCAGCTGTCTCCTGGGTGAAAGTCCTGTGTCAAACAATGACCCATCGATCCACCCCGGCATCCTCCTTACGCAGACTTTCTCTCTCTTTATACTACGTCAGTTGCTCTGACCATCTAATAATGACACAGATGGGTTTACATTGGAGTTAAGTGAAAGCCTGGTGCATCTCATACAGATGCCTATATGGATTTTTACTCAAGCACATTTGAAAAAAAGATAACTAAAAAGTATGAGAGTGCAGGATGATGCATTGGTTTGTGTCCATTGTTGCTTTTTTGTAATATATACATACATATATATATATATATATTTTTAAAACTCCTCCAACACCCCCTACCCCTCCAAAAATAAATACATTTACATTACTTCAAACAGCCTGAAGGGAATTTATCCTTCTCTAGATTCCCTCTGATGAATTAAGAGCATTTCCCTCAACGAGCTGGCGTGTTGATAGAAAATTGGCCTGAAGTTTGGGGAATAGCGATTTGGTCTGTTTCCTAGCTTAACTAGAGAAAACCAACACGCAAATAACACCAGGGGAGGCACTTAAGGAGAGGAGAGGAACTGCTGGGGGAGAAGGGGTGGAGGGGAAGGAGCTCTTTCAGCATCAAAGCCAGCTAAAACGTCCACACCAGGGACTAGGTCCCATGTTAAATACTGAACTAGATTATTAATTGCTGTACCAGTAGGACCTGTTAATAAGAACCCAAAATAGCAGCTCCTTCCTTTCTGTCTCCATCTCTTGTTCTATTTTCACTTTCCTGGAGTCTACTGCTGGTCTTTTTTCATGCTCCAGCTCAAAGTTTCTGTTTCATTCCCTTCATTCATTCATCTGTTTGCTTACTCAGTCACTGACATCATAACGCACACTCACATGTTTTCTCTCATTCACTCACACAGTCACTCATATTTCTTATATTGACATATTCACTTGTTTTAAATGAATGAGTAAGCGTCACTCACTCATTCACTCATATTTTCTTATATTAGGCTCGTTCGAGATGAACTGCACCTCGCCTGGAAAGTAGACGAGATCAGGCGGCATTAGCAGGGGGGGTGTGACAGAAAGCTGCGGTCAAGTCGGACAGTTTCCAGCCGTTTCCAGCAGCCTTCACTGAATTTACAGGAAGTCAAAGAAACAGTTACATCCTGTTAGATCCGATCTGTAGGCCACTTGTAGTTTGGAGACCACGTTGGGATTTATTTATATATGTTTGTAAATATATGTGGAAATGTGCATGTATCTGGCATTGGATTCTATCCTATATAAATAACCTTCATTATTATAATTATTATTATTATCAACCACACAAGATGTGTTTGTTAACAGATGAAACTTTCATTGCACAACAATGTACCAACAAGTAATATTCTGTAATCTAGTGTTAAATATTACAATACAAACACAGAAAGTTTGGACTTTCTACAACACGTGGTGTTTGCTGTTTGAGCCGATCAGCTCTTTGATCAGGTGCGAGCAAGGCGTTTCCCATCATGCTAACTGCGGCCGACTCGATCTCGTGAGGTTATATCGTTGCCCACGTGTGCGTGACGTCAGAGCAAGTCGGAATCAAGTCGGACACAAATCTAACCGGCATGCATTGCGCGGTGACCGCTGGTGATCGATTCTGCGCAGACCTGGCTCATCTCCAACGAGCCTATTGACATATTCACTTGTTTTAAGGGCATGAGTAAGCGTCACTCACTCACTCACTCATATTATCGGTCAAACACTTTTTCAGTCATGTTTTCCTTAACTCACCCGCTCACTCAGTCATTTGTATCATTTTTCCACACTCCATATTTTTTAGTTTTACATCTTTTTGTAGGTTCACAGTTTGTGTGTGTGTGTGTTATTTTTCCTCAGTCAGAGTCCCTGCTGAACTGAGGGAGGCACAATTTGCTGCTGACCTGTCACTGTACACAGATAATGGATGCCCAACTGCACGTGAGTCTGTGTGTGTGTGTGTGTGTGTGTGTGTGTGTGTGTGTGTGTGTGTGTGAGTGTAGGCTGTCATCCATGTCTCTCAGCAATAAAAAGGAAAAAAATGGAGGGTGAGGGGGTTGATAGATATGCCGGCCACCTGCTTCTCACTCACATTCTGACACAAAGAGCATCGGCTGCTCTGCTGCATTAATCATCATGAACTTCCTTTGACCTCAATACACAGCGATAACGGCTCAAAGTTAAGGAAACAGTTAGAAAACACAGAGCAACAGACAGGCACACAGAGTGAGACACTCAGGATGTTACCATACTAGGAACCAGAGGAGGGAGGGTTTGGTTATTATATGTTAGAAGTCTTCAAAAATGATATTGTAAAACACATTCAGCGCAACGGAAGTCAATGTGGACTAAACTGTGGATCACTTTTCACAACTTTGACGCAAATGCATTCAGTGACCACATCGTTCAAATTACATGAACTCATTCAAACTCAACCACCACCAAACCTCTGTGTACATGCAGCACATTTTACAAGTTTACACACTCTTATAAAAAAAAGCTGCATTAGGCTACATCTACATCTAAAAAGAAATGAAAAATACATGCCTATTTTTATTCCCTGATGCATTAAGCAAGCATATCTGTCCACTCCCCTGTTGATAAGAGTATTAAATACTTGACAAATCTCCCTTTTTCATTTTGAAAAGATAAAAAAAAATGTGTGACTAATTTGCGATTAATTGCGATTAACTATGGACAATCATGTGATTAATCATGATTAAATATTTTAATCGACTGACAGCCCTAATATTTTTAAATGTTTAATATAATGATGATATCTGGATTTTATAATGCAACACGGTGCACCTCATAAAAAATAAAAAAACAAAAATGCAGGAAGCCAACACATGCTGATCATGTATCAGTTGTGTTCGCTGGTAGCAGGTGTAAGTGAGACAAGCTGCAGCTGAAGAACAGCAAGTGTTATCAACACACAGACTGAAGTGGTATGTGTGTGTTAGCGTGTGAATGTGTGTGTGTGTGTGTGTCAAGTTGCCCTGCCAAGGTGCTCCTCAAGGACTTGCATCCAATTTGTGCGAAACAGGAGGAGAGGAATCATTACGGCCGTACATGCATGTGTTTCTCTCAACTGACTAAAAACAAGAACAAAACTCCCAGCGTTGTTCCGCAGTGCAAACTTTCACTGTCTGAACTTAGCGACTCCTCTTTGGATGCGTTTTTTTTTTGCAAAGGCAGGTAACAGTAGAGTTAGATTAAAAAAAAAAACCCTTTTCCACAGAGATCAGCTTGTAAACACGATCAGGACTTGATCACGTTTAGCGTCTTTTTAAATGTGATCCTGCGTACAGAATTATCTACCACGGAGCTTAAATCGCTTTGGATGCAACAAACTCTTCCGGTGGAGCTGTTATTTACCCCCTTTCATAAGCTCTCCCCTCTTTCTTATCTCCCTTCCTCATTTCCTCTCCTCCTCCTCTTCACTCTTTTCCCCCTTCCTCCCTACCAGAGGGAAGCCTATTTGTCCGCTTTAAGTGAAATCACTCAATTCTTTCAGGAAGAGACTTCGGAGACCATTGGTAACCAAGAGAGAGGGCGAGAGGGAGAAAGAAAAGTATGTGTGCGTGAGAGAGAGTCCACCTTCCAAATAAGTTCCATTAATCATGGGCCAGAGTCTAATGTAACTAATATTTTACAATTAGAGGAGACAAGATGGAGCTGGGGGCCATCTATCTCCCTTACACCACATGATCATCGATTCATAAGAGCTCAGGAGAGAGAAAGAGGGAGACCATAACGTACTAGCCCTGCATACAGCACACACACACACACACACTCCGCTGGGCACACACATGCAGACGTTAACACACCCACATGCATAAGCACAGATGCTTAGCAGGAAACAGAAGGATGCATGAGAATGAGGGGACAAGCTGTCACATTAGCATTTCTTAGTTTAAAATCAGGGCGGCAGCTGAGAGTTATTTTTCTTTATCGATCATTGACTGTTAATTGTTCGGTTATAAAATATCAGAAAATAGTGAGAGGTGCTTATTCTCACATCTAATCGCTTGTTTTGTCCGATCAACAGTCCAAAACCTAAAGTTTTCAAACCAAATTGCAGTGATATAAAAACTGAAAAAGGCAGTAAATGTGTACATTTAAGATGCTAGAATTAGAGACATTTTTGACTTTAAAACAAATATATCAGTTATCTAAATTATGCCGAATAATTTGCTGTTGATTGCCAAATTGTGTCAGCGCTACTTACGTTGTATACTGCACAGTCTACTTTCAATGCTGTATGTTGTACGTATCATAAAACAGCAATCAGTTCAATCCATGCGACAGGGCCTATTTATTTATTATAGAATAAATCATTTTATATTTAGTTGGTTTGGAACAAAGTCCGTCATTCGCACGGCGTATTCAAGTTGCATGTTTGCACGGACCCTTTTGTCACAGCCCTTGGAGGCTATCTAGAGGAAGGAGAAAGGAACACATGTCAACCTAACTTCGTTTTTCAGTTACAAAATACTACTACTACTAATAATAATAAAGAGGCCTTCTGTAAACTAATGCAGTGATTTTATATCATGCTTGTTTCTTTCAGTATGCCCCTGGCTTTCTTATGTTGTGGTTGTAGGTGTATTTACAATATTTACAATAATAAAATAATGATATACATATAGACACGAGTAGAAGGTGGAAAGTACCCTCAGGTGGTGCCGAATCAAAAAACGTAATAAAACAAAGCACCTAAGCAGAGCACAGTTCTGGACTAAAAAAAGAAAATGTGGGTGAAAATAAAACCTCTATCTAAGCGCACACTGTCTTGTTTTATGGTGACTCTTTGCCAAATCACGAGTGTATGCTCTTAGTTTGTTAAGTTACTTCTGACAGTGAATTATGAATGAGTCTTCTTGATATTTGCATAACCAATGGGTGTTTATGGGAAGCATTGTTGTCAAGTACTTATGTCTCTGTTTGTTTACTGTCTAAAATTATTGATAGATATATACAAATTGTGTATTTTACATTACTAGAAGTATTTCATGTAATACGCTGCCTGGGGAATTGCTACTTTTCAAGCCCCTGGACGATTTTTAGGCAATTCTCCTTCACATCCCCTTGCAAATTATATATTGTATCTTTTTAATTTGTTATACGTGTAAATAAAGAAACAAACAAACTAAACTGAGAGCATACTAAGGGACAATTTCAAGAGTGAACTTATAGAAGAAAATTCTCTAGTTAGACAAAGAAAATGGAGCGAGCACAAGTGTTGCCTGGACCAGTCAGGGAAGAGAACCTATATGTTTGATGGCAAAGAGCAGACAGCAGCGAGGGAGGAAAAGGACAACGACATGCACAAACGCATGACACCTTTGCCAAAGAGCCTTTGAGCAAGACACTGAATCCCTAACTAGCTGCACGAGTCCTTCTCTGACCCTCCTTCTGAAGAGGAGGAGGACAGAGCTGTAGCCAAAAATCCCCTTTAGTGCAAAATATGTTGTCTCTATTTTGTTTTATTTGATTTATTTATTTATTTTTTACATTCTAATCATTCAGTTATTGATTAGTTATTTTAATCATTCAGTTATTTTGTCTGTAAATTGCCTCACACTGCAAAAAAAATGTAATGTGGAAATTATTTATTTATTTGTAATTTTGTTGGCCTAAAAGTAGTAACATTTAAACAATACAAGGTTGCTAAAACAAATTCACAGAACACATTCAAAGACATCCACTGCTTCTCTTTGCAATGCAACTTCCATCATAGGAAGACCGAACCCACCACCACTAGCAGCTCTGCACCAAAACCTGGTCTGCTGTGCCCTCTAGTGGTCCAACCAGAGAACTGCACCGTAACACTCCCCCAGCAGCCGTTCTAATGTAAAGGCGGAGGGGGGAAATTAGAGGCAGCTGAACAAATGAGCAGAAAGACGGGTTCATCTGCAGGTCACCATCTGCCCGGTGACCAACCGAAGGCTGGCAACTGCAAACCGCTGCAGAGAGCGTGCATCTTAAACACATCAATCCACACACGCAGGCAGACGGCGCGAGCACGCAGACAATTATACAACACGGCCCGGCGTGCGTGCACAAACATGTGCTTACACACACGGCTGCACAACATGCCATGGAGGAAAATGAGAGGAAATGGATACTGAAGAGAGAGAGAGAGAGAGAGAGAGAGAGAGAGAGAGAGAGACAGAGAGACAGAGAGAATTGAAAGACAGGGGGAGAGACAGAGCAAATGACGAGAGAGGAAGTTAAATGAAGGGCAAAGAGCGGTGTTCATCACACTGTGAAAGAGGTCGCTTCAAATGTTGAAATTGCTCAGCTGAACAACGAACTGCAACACACACACACACACACACACGCACACACACACACACACACACGACAGGCCGGATGGAATGAAAGATGACCTAATGTGTTCTTTAATCAGACACATGTGCGCCGTTACATGGAGACACACACCTACTCAAATGTAGAACGCAGGGATGACATAAACACACACGCACACACATACACACACACACGCACACACACAGCCATTCATGCATGCCCACACCCCCCCTCACATACAAACACACCTAAAATTTACAGTGCATGATGCACACAGGCAAAGCAAGTAGTATCCTGATTGTCTCATATCCAGCCATGTGAAACATCCTGGGCGATGTGTGTGTGTTAACGTGTGTGTGTGTGTAGTTATAAACCAGTCAAACAGTTACTTTCTCCGGATGTGAGTTTTATTGGGAACAGACTTGGGGGAGATTTCGTGGCATGAGGCCCCCCCCCCCAACATCTGGTGCGGTGCAGCTGATCCGTTTAAAAATTAGTAAGGCATTGACCTGGGCAGCCTCCCAGCGGCGCAGCAGCCTTCGGGGTCCTGCCGTAGGGTTAACACAAATACGGATTCCATCACTGCGGCGCGGATCAACCGTGAAATATTTCCTTCCTTTGAAAAGCCGAGTCAGCTGAGCCGGCTGAGCCGGGTGGGGAGGAAACTTTTTTGTCGGAGTTGACTGTTTTGATAAGGGAACCGCTTTGTGAAATGTATTTATACTGGCAGCCGCAGATGGACATCTGTGCTCTTACACACACAAGCATGTATATATTAGTATAGTTTTGATGCCTCCGCCTTACGTCGACTTCTTGATCTTTAACCCCGACTCACTATAAACTGACACTAATGTCTGTCTGACGTCGAACACTGTTTAAACCCATAAATCATAAGGACAAGAAATGTATTGAAATGAGCTGGTAAAATACTTGTGATTACTGATTTTACTTCTTTTATGAACAATATTGGTCTTTTCAAGTCAAGTCAATTGTATTTATATAGCTCAATATCACCTTCCAGTGATGTAAGTAATATTGCTGCTCTGAACGCTGACCCACTAACCCTCTAACCCTCCAACACACTAATCTTAACAGTCTTCAGTGACCATTTGAACTTTGTTAAAAGTTTTAAAAGTGTGAGGATCTTGGTCGTAATTCAGAACTTCTTGTTTTCTTTTATTATAGGCATCTTAATTATGCATTTGTGCAAAGGTGCTTCTGAATGATCTAATCAATGACTGCACACTTTTGATGAAAACATGTAAAGAAAGAGTTGTATTTTATTGATCCTCAAGAGCTGCAGCTCTTAGATTGATACTAATCTGTGCCAGTTTGTTAAAGTATGTAGTGTCTTTATAGTTGCTTTGTGTCTCTTTGTAGATATTGTGTGTCTTTTCATGGTTGTTTTGCCCCTTTTGTGGTCATTTTGTGTCTTTCTGTAGTTGCTCTTTGTCTTTTTGTAGTTATGTTTGTGTTTCTTTATAGTTGTTTTGTGTCACTTTGTAACTGTTTTGGTCTTTTTGTAGCTATTTTGTGTCTCTATGTGGTTGTTTAGCACATTTTGTGGTTGTTTTGCATCTCTTTGCAGCTGTTTTGTGTCTCCTTGGAGTTGCTTTGTGTCTCTTTATGGTTGTTTTGCCCCTTCTCCTAATAATTTTGTATCTCTTTGCAGCTGTTTTGCATGTCTTTTGTAGTTGTTTTGTGACTTTATGTGGTTGTTTTGCCCCTTTTTGTAGTCATTTTGTATCTCTTTGTAGATGCTTTTTGTCTCTTCATAGTCATTTTGTGTCTCTTTGTGGTTGTTTTGTCCACTTTTGTCATTGTTTTGCATCTCTTTGCAGCCATTTTGTGTCTCTTTGTAGTCATTTTGTGTCTCTTTGTGCTTGCTCTGTCTTTTCGTAGATATTTTGTGTTTCTTTATATGTTTTGTGTCACTTTGTAACTGTTTTGCCCCTTTTGGTAGTTGTTTTGTGTCTCATTGTAGTCATTTTGTGTCTCTATGTGGTTGTTTTGCACATTTTTGTGGTCGTTTTGCATCTCTTTGCAGCTGTTTTGTGTCTCTTTGGAGTTGCTTTGTGTCTCTTTGAAGTAATTTTGTGTCTCTTTTTGGTTGTTTTGCCCCTTCTCCTAATAATTTTGTATCTCTTTGCAGCTGTTTTGCATGTCTTTGTAGTTGTTTTGTGACTTTATGTGGTTGTTTTGCCCCTTTTTGTAGTCATTTTGCATCTCTTTGTAGATGCTTTTTGTCTCTTCATAGTCATTTTGTGTCTCTTCGTGGTTATTTTGCACATTTTTGTGGTTGTTTTGCATCTCTTTGCAGCTGTATTGCATCTCTTTGTAGTTGTTTTGTGTCTCTTTGTAGTCATTTTGTGTCTCTTTATGGTTGTTTTGCCCCTTTTCATAGTCATGAGTCTCTTTGTAGCTGTTTTGTATCTCTTTGCAGTTGTTTTAGTATCTTTGTAGTTGTTTTGTGTGTCATTGTAGTTATTTTATTCTTTGTGGTCATTTTGAGTCTCCTCCTGGTTGGTATGGGGGGGGGGGGGGTCCTGGGCCTGTGCTCGATAGGCTCGTTCAGTAATCCATCTATGGATCTGAGTACTTCTTCCACCTCTACAATACAGTATTATCTTAATGTCTGTATATTAGCATATACATGCTAGACTGTATGTTCAACAGCCTAATGTTGATCTGCTAGTAACAGTTGGACTGGCATTGGATAAGGTATCTGATTTTGTGATCTATGATACTGAAGCATGTAATCATGTTATCTACAGCAGCTTTTTAGTTTACACAGATTAATTGTAGCTGTTTAAACAATACGTTTTTAAAGAGCGGTACAGTATACGAAGGGTGACTGGTCAAAACTAAGTTGGATGGACCAGAAGAGACAAAGACAGAGAAGTCAAAGACATAGAAAGTGGCTGGGGAACAGAGACGGAGATGTATGATACGCGCCACATGTCTCCAATCTAAAAGTGATTTGCTATAATTTAAATGTCTGCATTTTACTTCTGCATTTTGCCACGTGGGATGCGCTGAGCGTGCTCGTGTCTTTCCCCATCATCCCCACATTGTTTCACTACAGCTACTTTACGGACACCTTTGGGAGACAAAGTGTTGCAGACAGTAATTTAGTTGTGTGTATTCGACATCATGATCACGGTCCGTGAAGCTTTGCCATCAAATTTGACTGAGAGATAATAACTTTTTTTAAGCGTCGTGAAGTGACGGACTAACTCTCCAAACAGTTTACCCACTCCTGATCACACGGTGACACTCCGACACGGCGGCTCGCCTTCCTGATTCTCGCTCTGTCAGAAATGAGGAAATTAAAAAACATGAAACAGGCCGTTTGCTCTGTGAGAATCCATTTCTTTTTCTTTTTTTAGTTTGAATACATTTTATTTTTACTATAAGTACAGTTCAGTAGTTACAAAACAAAGCATCTGCCATGAGGGTACAGTGAAACATAAAGAGTGTTCAGCTCACAAGACAGGTTTTGTACATAATATGTGGAGTGGAATGCTCATTATAGCTGGTTCAGAGAAGGAGAGAGCCCAAGTTAGACTCTCGCCGTTAATCTCTCATCTTTACACCCCTGGAAAACAGAGATGGGGTCAGAGGTCAAAGCCACTGGTCAGTGCCTCCAGCAGGATACATCTGATTGGTTTACTCAGACCCCATTCCCAGAATTCCTCCCTTCAAACACCCTGTTATATTTCCCTACAACCATTACTTCTCACTTTTCATATGTCTCACTCGTATTATTTTAGCTTTTAATCCCCTCTTTTCCTGGCATATTGGAATTGAAAGAATGGTTAATTGTAGTCTACATAAATCAAATTAAAATGAAAAAAAAAAAAAAAACAGACTGTACTGCAGCAAAATCTCCTCAAGTTGGAATTTGAGCACTGGAAATGACGCAGGCTAAAGCAGTGACGGGCCTACGCTGCAGGTCAAAAAGGGGGAAGTTGCATACAAAAAGAAAATGGGGGTAACAATTTGTCAAAGCCACATACAGTATAGAGGTTGCTCAAACTGAAAGAAGTATTATATTTGGACTGTACATACCGCATTAGAATTTTTCTCTGGGTTCACAAAAAATGACGTAGAAACATTTCACAATGCCAAGGGACACACAAACACACACCTTCAGTTTAGTTAGTTAGCTAGTTTTGTACTGTATAGGTTGGATTTATAATACTATCACAGTGCAAAATACTTCTGAGAACCAAAAACAAATGAAAGAAATAAGAAAGGATTAAGTCCCTCTATGCATAATGGATTCTGTATATATGGGGGGGGGCAAATATGTTTGCAGCACAGGAGACGATTGTCATCTTTTTCCTCTTTTTTTTCTCTTTTTTTTTGATCAGTAAATGGAGAAGGCATTAATGTACAGTACATATAAAAAATGAAAAATAAAATCAACCCTACAGTCCTACAGTCTAGCACAGCTACATAGCTTTGTAGAAGCAATAACAGATGACTTGTATCTAAGGCTATACACAATATGTCTTTTTTTCCAGTTTTTTTTTTTGTTGTTGTTCTTTTTTTTCTCATCTTAAAGTAAATACATCAAACCATTTTTCAGTAGTCAGTAACACTGTGCAACAATGATCGGTGGCAGTATTTTAGAAACATCTGCAACACTAAAGTCCTTGAGGTTGACATGAGAGATGAAGAGAAAGGGGCAGAGGGCGATAAAGAAAGAAACTGTTTTTCCCCCCTTTTTTTTGAGATCTTTTTTTTTAAAATTCATCTCAGTCGAACTCTTGAAAGAATGCCTACCTTTTTTGAGAACGTGGCCGTGTAAACTACTGTCTTTTTCCTCGTCACAAATGCTTTAAAACTTTTGTTTTCACTTTTTTTTTTTTTTTAACTACTGTATATCTCTCTATGTACATTAAGCGTCTATGGGCGCTGTGTCGAATGATACAGAACAAGGGAAAAAAAGACAAAGGGGAGCCATATAGCAGGGTGAAGAGGCCTGTACCGGCCCCGGTTATGGAGATATACTGTAGTATTATAAGTACATTTAGGGCAGTTTGAATAGTCTTTCTTCTTCACAATCATCATTAGCACCACCATCAGCGAAAGTCAACTGCGGGTATGTTTTTTTCTTGCATTGCAGATTGTCGTATTGGTGCCGTGTCCTTTGTTAACCATAATCAGTGTGATGCATGGTCAATGGGGACATAAATAGTGACTCTATGACGGCTGATAGGAGAGCCTGACAGGAAATGTGCTTGGTCTCTGTCAACAGCCCGGTAAAGTCGAGTCTCTATCCTACAGTAGAATACATTCCAGGTACAATATAATGGTGGTCCGTGGATTCGTGAAATAACCGTCGTCTTCATTTAACAGGAGAGAGAGAAGTCTTTGATTAAGCACTACACTTCTGTCCTAATTCTTCTTCTTTTTTTAAAAAAAGACACACCTTTTCTAGCTCAAGGAATGTATCGGAGATTGCGGTGCCAGTTACAGGAAGTGCTAATCAGACAGGTAGTTTCATCAAAAGAAAAAAACAAAAAGAAAAAAACATTGTATAAGAGAAAAGACAACAAAGACAAGAGGGCATTCAGACCACAGGAGACAAAACAGGAAAGTTGCCGTCACTTCGTTTAGTGTCCAAGCATCTCGCAAATCCGTCCCCCAAAAGGAAACTGTCCCGAACTTTCCTTCATATAGTTCACGCCTTGACGGTAGTATGTGTTTTTTTTTTTTTTTTTCATCTTAAATAAAGTCTTTGTTATAGTGTACTCCTTCATTTATCCTTCATCCTCCTCATCACCATCATCGCCTTCATCATCATCATCATCATCATCATCCTCATCATCCTGCCTTGCTCCGGTGCAGGGGGGCCGTTAGTCTTTGTTTACAGCGTGGGCGTCCAGCCCCTCTGGGTCGCCTAGGTTATGGTTGTTAGGGTGGTTAAGGTCGTTGTTAAGATGGTTGGGGTCGTGGGTCAGCGCGGGGTCGTGGGTCATTGGCTGGTCCTCCTCTCCTACCCAGAGATGCACTACGGCCAATGAGAGAACAAGAGGCAGATTAGCACCACGGACCCAACACACCGACCCACAAACACACACACACACACACACAGCATTGCATCAGTAGGGCCAAATGGATGGATGAGATATTTGAGACTGTCAGCTTTGCACAATGGGCTGTATGTGTCAAACTTTGAAGGCTTTAAAGGGTCATTTCACTCAAATTACAGACAAAAAATGTATTTTTCCACTTACCTGCACTTATAGCTATAGGCCTAACCTCTTAAAACACACCTGGCCGCCGGCATTAAGGTTAAGGGTTTGGCTTAAATGATGATCAACACTGTTTTACTCACTTCTGTGACACTGGGAAACATACTGAAGCATTTTGATGACAATAAAACCTTTTACTAATATGTAAAAAAAAAATGTTGATCATCATTTAACCCTAAACCTTTAAGGGGTTAAATGATAGTATTGGTTTCACTGGTCCAGGTTCTGAGTCTTCACCCCAATACAATGGAGGTGAATAGAACTGGTTCTGATGTCCCCATTATGTTGGATAATCCATAGACCTCACTGTCAACAGTTTCCATAGGGACTATTTCTTTGGTATCAAGTAGTCCCAACTGAAACTATCCAGAGACAAGTCTATGGATTATCCCAGATAACAGGGACACTGATTCTGGAAAAAAACATGCTGCTTTTAAAAATTATTTTCCACAACAAAAATTCATGTCACCTCCATTGTACTGGTGTGGTGGCTGATAAAAGAGATATTTATGCAGTGTACACTTTATTTGTCAGTCTAACTAGACCTTCATCAGAGCATATATGATTCAACTGGACAGGCACGTAAAAATAACCAATCCAAATATGAAGTGTACACTGCATAGATCTGTGAAGAAGTGTGTGGATATCTCTTGTATCAGTTTGCACTGTTTGATACTTGCAGCACCTTAGCTTATATTAAGCCGGGTGGAGCGGTGGTCATCCTGCATTGACGTGGTGGCTGAAATATCAAAGAAGCATATCTCCAATCCTGGACAAATGAAACCAGAAGTATCGGCATGGCTATGCTTGGAGATAAGCAAAACATTGTTCATTTCAGTGAATTGACCCTTTAAAATGTCTCTCCTGGATTCAGACTCTATACAGGCTAGGACCAGCAACAGAAAAACCTTCAGCTCACAGTCCCAAATTTGACCTTTTGCCTCATCTGTTGTGTTGTAGATAAGAATTTGCCTGGTTAAATAAAGGTTAAATAAATAAAATGTTAATATACCGATGATATGTGTTTAGTATCTAAACATACAGGGTGGACACAATAACAGGAACACCTCAAAATGAAAAACATGCAGGTACAATAATTCCACAGATTACCTCCATCTGGTTGAATACTGATATTATAAGTGTAACTTTCTTATTGTTTTGTATTGCATTCTAGGGAGTCTCTGTTATTCTGTTAGCTACAATAACAATCACTGTAAGTAAGCATTAGTGCGGTAGCAAGGTCAGCAAAGCTCTCATTAGATTGCTACATCTACTGTACAAATTCATTTCTTCCTAATTTTCCTTTTGCTTCTTCAGTACACAGGAGCGTACACCGATCGGAGCGCTCAGTGAAATAATCATCTCTAAAACAATACGAGGCGCTAACACATTACGGTTATGACAACCGGAGTAGTTTCATACTTGTTACAATCAAGTCGGTTTGGCTCAATAAGTGTGACGGGGAGTGTGACAGTGGGTGAGAAGTGAAGTGAGTAAATCTAATAAAAAAAAAGTTTGAAGACTCGGCGAGACAGTAAGAAATGCATAACTGTAATTAGGTCCCACAGCAGCGGCCACTAAATAATACACCCCCCCCCCCCACCCCCTCCTCCTTTTTCTACACTTTCATTCCCTCAGCAACTTCTTCGAAAATTATTTTGCAATAAAACACCGCCGAACACATTTGCATGTCATGTTCTTTTAAAGTGGCGTTATGAATCTGACAAAACCAAATTAAAACACAGGTTTATTTGAGCAGTGCTTTTTTCTTTTTTCTTCGCGAGGACGGAAATGGATATGAAAATGAAAGGAAGTGGCGCCGTAACAGAGGGGGGAAAATAAAGAGCTAATAACATGATAAAACATCTTTTAGATTCAGCGCTGAGTAATAACTCTCCGGCTGTCTGTGAGCGGAGAGAACAACCGACCAACATTCACTTTACTGTACGTCTCATAATACGGGTTTTAATGCTCTGCGTTCGTCGCTTTGGATGGTTCCAGTGATACTAAAGGATAATTACAAATAGCTTTTTTTGTGTGTTGATTGAAAAACTGGAACATATAATACAAAATTGGATTCCTAACGCACACTTATAGTATCCTAGATCATACAAAGCACCACTGACATGACTAGCTGTGATAGTATATGTACATACAAATCAAGCATATACATACTACATCCTGTTTACATTCAGTTTTCCCATCTGGTCTTCAACAAAATTATAAATTTGCATTACTGTTTTATATTTACTTATGTTTATATTTATTTTACTGCACTATTTTATGCCTTAGATTATCGTTTTACCTTTTACATTTACTTGTGTGATTTCCTCTTTTATATATACATATTTTACAAGCATTGTTGAAGGAACCTGAGAACAGAGATTTTCATTGCCAATGACTTCTTTGCAGGAATTGACATATGACAAATAAAGAACCTTGAACGGTCTCTTGTATAGTAGTAGTAATACTAACTGCTGTTGTCTCATATCACATTCTCACATTGTGATTCCTTACTAGCAAAGGATGTGATTTCATAACCAACTTTCACCACAAGATGGCAAGCTAAGACAGAAAATAAGACGCCGAAGCCTGCATACAGAGAGCCGAGCATACCTCTACATACATTTAGACCGGTCGTTTCCCTATTGATGGAGATCAATGGAGATTTTATTAAAAGTTAAAAATAATTGAGGAGCTAAATTATAAAGACTCTTACTGAAAAAAAAAAAAAAAAAAAAGTGAAAGCATCCACCGTTAAACGTCACGTATCATGTTCAGATTTACTATAACAATTTTTATACAATAACACAACTGAAATAAACTAAAAAAGTTCCCTTCTTTTGAAGCTTCTAAAAACAAGTCTCCTGCTCTCCCCAAGGGCACTTCCTGCCTTTGACTTCCCTGTAAAGAAACTTCCTGTAACGAGCTCCAGATTAGGCCCCATATTTGATTTTCACTGTTCATTAACTAAGCCACCTGGAATGTTATTATTTAAGCACGGTGCTCCTTCTCCCCAAACAACTGCCACTGCGAAGGGGGAGAGATTTCCCGGCCAACTTTATAGATTTAGCATAACTTCCCCTCGCAGTTTTTAATTTCCCATTCGGGCAGACGGCAGATGCACCTCACAGACACAGAAAACCTGCTCGGCATTCGTTTATCACATGACTGTGAGGCTCATCTATGTGTTCGGCTCTTCTTAGCGGGGTTGCTGCAGCGTGCATACGTGATATCGATAAAAGTCCGTCTCAATAAAAATGATCTGACTAGTATTGTCTTGTATTAACAGCAGTACATACACAGTACATGCCCTTATTAACACAACACTCTTTGTGATAGAGTAAGTGCGCCCTCTTGTGGCGTGTTGCGATACATGCAGGTGGAGACGGGGTGGTTATTGGAGAGGATAGGACCTGGGATGGGAAAACATATGGTGTGAGGACACACAGCTCCAGGATCCATCCACTGTTAATACATGTGTCATGCTTAACAGAATGGATAAATGGGTAGGAGGATGGAACAATGGCATACCACTGCACTCTGAGCATGTGTCGGAAGACCGCCTCGGGATACGGACGGTGCACTGCGCGTGTGTCTGTGTGTGTGAATAAGTGTGAGAGCGTGGTCTCAGAGGCATCACCTGACATTAATAGCAGTCTGTGAAAACATCACACAAACAGGCTCACCAAGTAGAAGCTGGCGTTTCGCAGTGCAACACCCTACGACTCTTAGTGTGGCATATTTTTACAACATTTCTTGATATTATATGAGTGAGAAACGCTGGTGCCTCGGTTCCAGCAGCTCAACACTTTATTCTTACTATTTTCGATGACCATTAGGGTTCTGCTAGTATAGATTTTTGAAGGTCGGTAGGTGTTTTAAAATGGGACGAATGCTGCCCTCAGATGACGTTTTTGTGTTCAACTTCAGTTCAAGCTTTTGAAATGGCATTATAAGATGTTGAATCTCTCCACTTACAAACAGTCAGCTCACCCAAATCACCTATTTTTCGATTTATTTCTCCAGATTTTGAGAAATCTGTGCCTGAGATTTCTGTCACCTCCACTCCAATACAATAGAGAGGTGTTTGTGGTGTGTATTTGTGGTGCTCGTACCATTGTTAAAACAGTTGTTACTGTTACTCTGGATAATCCACAGAACACACTGTCAACAGTTATTATCATATATCTTTAGTAGAGACTCGTTCCAGAGTGTAATTCTGTGAAAAATCTTCAAAGCAAGTTTTGTGAGTTATCCAGAATAATCAGAATATTGTTTCTGAAAATAAATAAAAAAATAAAATAAAATAATAATAATAATTTTATTTTTCAACGGTATAAGCAACACAACCTAAATTCTACTGTGATATCTCCAAATCTGGCTAAATACAAATCTGCCTTACAAGAGGTAAATGAAAAATAGATAATTTTTTTTTAAATGGCCATTTAAGTGGAGCGTTTCAGTATCTTAAAATTATTTTATGATGATATGTATATGACGCAACTATTTAATATTTATAAATCCTGTCTTAAGATACATTTTTTACAGGCTTACATTTTCGCCTGACAACTTGTCTTAATTTATTTATATAATACAGCACCTGATTTTAAGTTAATATAATAGTTTTACTTGTTCTACCTTTTGGATGATTTATTCGTAATTTATTTCATAAGGTCTTTTAACTGTGTGCTTGTATTTAGCTGTTCTTGAGTTTTTATTTTTATGTTTCAGATTTTTTTATATATATTATATTAATGCTGCCTATGGAAAGCACTTTGTGTTCCCAGCTTAAAACAAATAAAATTATTATTATTATTATTATGCTATTATCTGTATGGCTAGATACCACGAGATCAGTGCTCCCCAACTTTAGGGACTGGGACCCCCTCAAAAGGTCACATGATGCACTGGTCACAACCAGGAGACATATACAACTGGTGACAAGCATGTCACGAGTAGACATTGCTTCCTTTTGAACAATAAGGTTTGGAACCTTCTACTAGAAAAAGTAAGTGAGAAAATAAGAGCTTGTGAAGACGGAGAGACGCCGGCTGAACTGTCCTCGAGCTGCTGAGGAAAATCTCACCTCCTCTGAATGAGGCTGAATCTCAGATATCTATTACAAGACTTTCTATGACGCCCATGTTTATAATGCATTATAAACATATTTATAATGTGTTACAATCTGCTTATAGCACTGTATAATTATAGTTATAAGAACTCATGAATATTCATGATGCTTTATAACAATAATCATAACACATTATAACGTTTTTTATTATAACTTATAAGGTCAAGTCTCAACACTTCATAACTGCTGGTCACTCACTGACTTTTTTTTTTGCAAGGATCATAATGAATTATAATTAAATAATCTTTTTTTTAAAATAGATACAGGGACTTCATCAGGGTGGAGACTTGTTGAGTCGAAACACGTTGGTGTTAGGGTGTTATCCATGTCTTAATACAGGATTTTTAATTCACAATCAGAGTGCCTCGAATGTTTTCCTCACTGCCATCATATACCAAGGACTTCCTTTCAAAGTAAACTGGACAGTCACTGTTATTTTTAATTATTAGCTTATAATCAAATTATGCATATTGTGATTATAAGTTACTCTAAGTGGTCATTGTTTACTTTAAAGTAAAGTAAAAAATTAACATGTTTTGTTTGTTGTTCTTGCAGAGATTTAATGATATATTTTTTCACTTTAATAAAAGTAAACTATGGCCACGTACGGTAACTAATAATGGCATTATAATGCATTATAAAAAGATTAAAATGCATTATCACTATGGGAGTTATAATACACTATAACCTTTGCAAAAAAAAAATTAATTGAGTGACCAGCAGTTATGAAGTATTATAACACTTGACCTTATAGGTCATTATAAAATGCTTTATAATGAGTTACAAGTATTGTTATAAAGCATTATGAATATGTATGAGTGCTTAAAACTATAATTAAACAGTGCTGTAAACAGATTATAAGTGTTTATAATGCATTGCCACTGTGGGAATTATAATATATGATCATCCTTGCAACAAAAAAAAAAAATGTCAGTGAGTGACCAGCAATTATGAAGTATTATGACACTTGACCTTATAAGTCATTATATGCTTTATATTGTGTTATGATTATTGATATAGTGTAAAGCAATGCTATTTTTTACGAGTGCTTAAATATATAATTATACAGTCCTATAAGCAGATTATAAGTGTGTTTATAATGCATTATAGGCGTCATAGAAAGTGTCACCAAAGTTATGTTATGTGGCACAAAAAGAAGGGATTAAAAACAGGCATCAAAAGTATAGCGTGGTCGCAGAGCATCATCTGTCACCGTCTCCATCCATATGGACTTTAACAGTGTGCAAAGTCAAGCTCTGTGAACCGTCTCTGTGCCACTGAAGGTGGCTGTGGCTCCTTTGTTCCCTCTCCCAGGCATCCGGGCCCTACACTAGCAGAAAGTGTTGTTCTTGGCACAGCCCCGTCTCATTGTACAGCCCAGTATTTATAAATATGTAAATATGAGCGGCACCAGGCATAACACGGCCCGCTTGTATACACCGAGGAGGAGCGGCGAGGAAGTGAGCGCACCCCCACTGCTCCCCCAACCCCCCCACTACCACCCCACCCCCCCTTCCAAAATTGTATTTTTAGATGGTTTTAATGAATACAGGATGTTTATAGTTACCATTCCCTGTGATTCGCACAAAAGACTAGAAAAATCCACATCCACCCTGCCACCCCTCCTCTGCACCCTTCCCACCCTCCTCCCCCACCCACCCCCCCAATCCCTCAAAGCACTACTAAAGAAGAAGAAGGGGTGAGGGAGAAAAAAAAAATAAAAAGCAAATTTGTGGTGAAACGCAGCAGGCTTGTTGTGCTCTCAGTCTGCTTTCGACTCAGATCCCTATTAGACAAACATAGTATGGTGTTAAGGTGCAACAAAGAGTGACGAAAAAACTCCTGCGTGCAGGTGGAGAGTGAGCGAGAGAAGAGACGAGGATGTGCAGCGGAAAGGTTCCTCGCGACGCGACTTCAAGGCGGAACGCAATTTGTGTGTTATTTCTGTTTTTTTTTAAGTTGCAAAAATAATACAAAAGCCGAATCAATATGTGCGAGGAGCGGGTAAAAAAGGTTACTTGTTTTCTGTTGTCTGTGATAATGTGTGTTTTTTTATGTGTGATGACTCCATGTCAACTTGTTTTCTTTTTATAAACTCAGTTTTGTTTTGCTGCAAACTCTCGGGTCTAGTACGAGGTGACGCGTATGACAGGACGGGAGGAGAGAAAAAAAATGTAAAAAAGAATGATTGCAGTTCGGGGAAACACAATGAAGTGAATGTTAGTGGCCTCTTTCTATCTTTCGCTCTCTGTCTCCAAAACTATTTCTGAGGCTAAAAGATTGCCGGCTTGATAATACCTCCGCTGAGCAATTTAAGCCCAAACACTCTGATGCTACAATCTGTCTTCTCTGCCTGATAGCGCTTTTCTCCCCTCTCCTCTCCAAATTACTTTCTTTCATATCTAATTATATTTGCTAATGATCTTATAAGAGAATAATGGAATGTGCTTGATCTATTACCTTTTTTTCAATACATAAATACAATGCGGGGGAAATGACTATTGGAGACAGGAGGAAATGTTTTTTTTTAATGTTTTTGATGAGAGGGAAAATGAAGCTGGGAGCTGCAGGGTCATTAATGGGCGATGAACACAGAGGTCATCTCTCACATTCCCTTTGACATTTCTCTCATCTGACGTGCTGAAACAATCACAGCCTCATCCGCGCTCTCCATCCTGCCCTCCTTCGCTTCGCCGTTCCTCGCTAATCTTCCAGCTATCCACCTCGAGTCTCTTTGATCTTTTAATGGAAAACATCGAACTTTGTTAGGTTCCAATTCAGCGCCGCTTGTTTATGTAATGGTTTTTGCATTTGCCTAAAACTTTCGAAGTTGAATCCTAACAGCGGGCCGTGATGAAATAAATATCACATCACAAAATGTCATATGAAAGGAATATTCAGAAACAATCTTTTTTTCATGAATTAATGATTTGGTGGCTTGTGTTTAAAGGAGCACTCTGCTCATTTTAAGGTTAGTTCACTAGTCATGGGGAGTCCTTCTCAGCCTGTAAAACCATGTTGTATTATATCTTCTGTAGGAGCTTTATCCAGTCTGATAAAAAAAAAAAGACCCTGATTATGTCATGAGAGAGAGCAGTCCAAAACAGAAGAAGCTATCTTAGTTTATTAGCTGCGTTGCACCATCCACCATCCTGAGTATTAACTGCTCTACAAACAGGAACTAGACAGTTATGAGACAAGAGTCGGCAGTACAAATATGTCTTTTGAATAGTGAACATATCGTCCAATTAGCAACCAAGGTAAAGGGCTAAACTGTGCCTTGGAGAGCTTTTCAATAATTCTTCATTCATTAAATTGAAATACAATATTCAGAACGAAATGGAGGGGGTACTCCAAAGTGTAGCCACTGTGGAAGTGCCTTAAACCTGCATTCCTTCTAATAACCAGCAGGGGGCGACTGCTCTGGTTGCAAAAATCAGTCTGACTGTATAGAAGTCTATGAGAAAATGAGCCTACTTCTCACTTGATTTATTACCTCAGTAAACATTGTAAACATGAGTTTATGGTCTCAATCGCTAGTTTCAAGTCTTCTTCAATACAGTGTGATGTTTATTTAGTAAATTATGGTCCCATTTAGAGTCAAATAGACCATAAAGCTGCTGATTGAGTGGTCGCTAGCACAGTGTTGTCCGGTCTGGGAGTTGTGCGTGTTTTCGTTGTAGAACTTTCAGTTCATGACAGTTAATTGTAACATTTGTGGTCATGAAAAAAGGTCTTATTCAGCGTTTGGTTCACCCTCTCGTGTCACTCCTGGTTGCGAAAAAAACAAAACGTTGACGGCCAAAATGCCGAACTCAAAGCTTCAAAACCGTAGTCCACAAACCAATGAGTGACGTCACGGTGACTACGTCCACTTTTTATACGTACACAGTGTATGGACTGGGCGCTATCGAAGAGATGCTATAAAGCTGCATCATGGAATGTGTAGGGATCAAGTATTTGAAGCCTCTGCTGCAGCGATTTTGACGATTCTTTATACAATCCGTTCTTTTCTAAAGTTGCACAATGTTATGGAAGTGCAACACTACATTGCTAAAGTACCCCTCCAATATTAAAATACTTGATCACTGGTCATGTATGTCTTGTATATGTGCGAAGGATGCCACATGTGAGCAGAGCTGTGTCTGAGGGTTTTGAGAGGGGACCAGGCCGACCGACCTTTCTGCAGAAACACTTAAAAAGGCTGCATATTGATTTTTATTCAAACTATCTGGCAGTGTCCCTCCATAACTTTTTCTGAGTTCTGTACAGATTTCCACAAAATCATCAAAATAGTAGTTCTAATTATCTTTCCCTATTCAAAATGATGGCTTTCTGGTCTTCAACTTACACTCGCAAAATCCATTGGCCTTTTAACTGAATAACTCTTCTGTCTTTCTGTTGCCAAACCCCTGTCCCGTCCTGTCCCTCCCTCGCTCCCTTCCTCTTAAGCCTCTTCTCCATCCTCCATTCTTCCCTTGCTTTCTCTTCTCCCCCCGTTTTTTTTTTTTTTTTTTCTCTCCACAGGCCCTAGGACAAGCCAAGCCATGACAGGCACTCTAAACCCCCTGCATTAATGGAAGGAAATGGCATTCGATCCCTGTTTGATCTCCTAATCATTTCTGCTGAAATGATAATTAGTGCCCTTCCAATCCTCCCACAGAGGAGGAGAAAGGGTTGGGTTGAGGGGGGAGTGGGTAAATACATAAATAGAAGAAAAAAAATCCTCTCGCTTTTTAGACCCCAAATGACATCTTTGTCACCAAGCCGGGCATGTTCATAACCAACAAGTGCTTTTTCCCTTCGATGCAAATTTCCCATCCCTTTCCACACAGAGAAGGGGATACACACACTGACGCACACACAGAGACACAGTGCCTGGCGACGGCTGTCTGTGATTCTTTTCAGCTGACATAATCCTGATTGATTCGTTCAGCAGATAAAAACTGGGTCCACTTCTGCCCTTTTTACTGGGGGGGCTGGAACATAATACAGCCTTTTATTCAGCAACAATGTAGCATAATGGCGTTGGAATGTGCAGGGGGAAAAAAGGCCACATCTTAAACGCTTGTGACACACTGTGCTTTGAAAAAGCCTGTAGTCTAATGTAAAAGAGAGAGACGGAGGGAAAGAGAAAGAAAAAAGAGAGAGAAAGAAATCATTAAACTGCCAGATTACCCATGTGCCCCGGTTCTATCACAGTCAAATGAAGCCTGTTATTTTGGAGAACTTGTTTTCTTTCCTTCAATTTCTTTTTGTCTCTTCTGAGTACTTTACAACTTTGTGTGTGTCTGCCACTCCGTAACTCCGCGTCGCCTTCACGCTCTCACGAGGAAATCAAGGATTTGAGCTCTCGAGTTTCCTATCTCTACCGTCCATCCCTCCCTCTCTGAAAAGGAAGCTTTTGTTCATGGGAGGTGGAGGGGGCAGGAATAGGTGAGGTCATCTCAACGCCACAGATTGCAGCCACTATTTCTTTTCTTTTGGTTTACATGAACTAACATCCTCCCCTCATTCTCTGAGATACGGACGAAGGCTAAAGGCCACGCCAGTGGATGTTTGTATCAGTGGCCACGGTCTGCTGTAAAGCACTGTACTGCAATGTAAAAGCGTAGTGGAACAAACTCAGCTTGTCTTTTCTATAAGGGCTTGAATAAACCTGCCTGAGCAGCATATATGAATACGACTAAATCTCAATGATTGTTATTTAATGTGTTTCAGATTACAGTACAGTACCTCTGTGTGTGTTTTGCTGCGGCAGTTCTTATCTTTCTTACATCTCTATACTTACTTTCTTAATAGCTGTGTTTAAAAAAAAAAACACAATCCTAAATTGTTACTGTACTACTATTTCTATTATTACTACTACAAATACAAAGAAGATGAAGGAGAAAGTGATGAAGAAGATGAAAAAGAAGACGAATGTGTTGATTTATTTCATGTAGTTGGAAGACTAGCTCTATGAGTTGATTGAGAGTTTAAACCCATTTAAAACCATGAACTACGCAATGTTTAATCCAACAATAAACTTGTTTTCCTGGTTTTTACCCAAATATGACTAACAGCAGAATGATACACTGTGTAGTATTTTAATTTGATTCCATGTCATGACCCCCATGAGTTGAATTCAATTTCCATCATGAGGTCCTTGGCACTGACCACTCTTAACACACACACACACACACACACACACACACACACACACACACACACACACACACACACACACACACACATTAACTCTTTCCTTTATCTGCCAAACTTCTCGCGCGCTGCTCGGTTCTGAAGTGCAACGCCACTAAACTACGAAACACAAGAGAGCAGACGGCCTTCCTGCGAGTCAATTGTATTAATTGTAGGCGCTAATCTGCAAGCCACGGCCCTCCCAGAAGCGCGCGGTGTTATCCGCACCAGCGCGGTGGTGGTGACATATCTGGTTACTAATTCGGTGTGGCATGAAGCCAGATGGGAGATGGGAAGGAAGAAGGAGTCTGTTAATCGGCCATTGAAATGTATCCCCGAACCCATTCGTTTGACTGGGAAAGAAGAAGAGGAAGAGGAGGAGGAGGTGGAGGTGGAGGAGGAGGAGGAGGAGGAGGACAGACAAAAGGAGTGTGATGACACAGTATGGAGGATGTATGTACAGTAGATCACAGGAGGCGGAGAACATGAACTAGAGACGGCAGCAAATAGGGCAATATTATATAGGGCAATATGCATATATAGGGCAGCGGTAAGTGCGTTGCCCTGCTGAAGTCTATAATACTCACTCATAAAGACAGACACATGAGTAGACTGATAAATCTCAACCTGAAATAATGAAGCCAAAATATCATTAAATATGGATACTGGTGAGTCTTCCTTAAATCTCAACAATCAGTGCAAAAGGTATCATTTATATGAATATATAAATATCCGCATTAGTTAAGCCAAGAAGTACACTAAAGTAAAGAAAGAAAGACGGAGACCAGGGCACATTAGAGATAAAAGATGCAGATACCGAGATGAAAATCAGCCGAGTCTCTACAGGGGGAGATTAACAAGACAGACAGCAGAGTAACCAGCCTCAGCTATCACAGTTATCATTTATAATCACAGAGAACCTGTCGCTGGTTCCCCAGCGTTCCCATGACAGGGAGGGAGGGGAGTTCTCCCAGGCTGGCAAATGTTACAGGTGAATAAATGACAGCAGTTTAGAATGTGAGGACGGAGGAGGCGTCGAGGGTTAGGGTGGTCGGTTGGAGTCGGCGGAGAAGGAAGAGGAAGTACGGGCAGTGTTGAATGATGTGTGAAGTACAATGTTGCACTTGTACTTCATCATTCAATATCATTGTATTTTATCATTTAAAAGAGATGTATTGGATGTAAATAAGAACATACTGATTCTAGTTCAGTGTGTGTGGTGACAGGTTTATTTTCTATTCGGGATTCACCGAGACAGGATCAGATATCGGGCCAATACTGAATCAAATAACCAATTTTGTGTTGCATTAAAAAGTTTTACACTCAGATTGCAATTCCTTATACATTTTAAGATTTTTTACCAAGTTGCTGGTGTACCATTTATTATTTTAATAATAAATTACAATTCAGTAAATTTATATCTATGTATTTATTTGTTAAATTTTGTTTTACAAAGTTAGGAAAGCAATGTTTAAGTCAAGCCTGATGTTTGCTCACATATAACAGAATGATCCAAGTCACTTCCACACAGTGAAGGATACAGATTATTAATTAAACACTGGTATCGGATCGGTACTCGGTATCGACTGAGAGCCCAGGTATCGCTATCGGTACCGGGACTGAAAAAGTCGGATTGGTTGCATTCCTACTGTCATTCACCTGGTTGTACATCATTTGATTGACTGCAAATGCGTTAAGGACTTTGCACCCCTTACGTGTGTGTCAACATCTATAGTTTAGGGATTTTATTCTACTTTATTTAATGCTCACATTGGGCCTCAATCTAAATACAGTGTCGTTTAATCACATGAATCTAAGTGACACATAGAAAACCTGGAGCCAGGCGTTATTCCAGCAGAGAGATAGTTTCTTGTGCTCTCTGTAATTGAACATGAAGGGGACAACACTTTTTTAATTCAGTGGTTCTCAAACCAAACCTATCTTGATCCCCTTTTAGAGGCCGAAGGAGAACATGTATTTTAATTTATTTCTATCAAACAATACCAAATAAATAAATACTCGTTAAACCTCCCAAAAAGACACACATCTTTCCCGCTACATTGTTAGCGAAGAATGGCTTTGTCTGGAGGAATCTTGCGAACGTGAATCCGCCTCTCGCATGCATCAGAGCCGAGTTCTTTGGTTATTGTTCTTTCATGAGTCACAGTCTTTCAACTTTACATACTCACGATGTGAGTGATGCTCCACCGCTAAAAATAAATACGTCTGACATTATTATATAAGAGAAATAACATCAGCAATATCAATATATAACATCCAATACATACATTAAAAATGTATGAAGCTGAATGTATTACATTTTAAAAAGTAGAAGTTATATATTATGAAATACATTTAAAATAAATCAAGGTGTTGCTTGTGGGAAACATTCCCTACAGTTTGATGATATGGCTACTCTTTAATTTTTGGCAGAAACATGAAGGATGCAGACACTTTACAATAGTCTAGTAACCATTGCAGACCCATATCTTCCCATTTCTTTTTTTTTTTCCTCCTTCAAACTCCCCATACACATTTTCACATCCCCACTTCAGTTTTTCCATGATGTAAAGAGAGAAAAAAAGGCAGAGAAAGTGAAGATAGAAAAAAAAAGTGGAGCACCTGGCTTCTTTTTTAACATGGTTTCACAGGCTTTCAGTGGTCTCTGATGATTCAACAGTTGCTGCTACAAACATCTGCTGCCTGCTCTTAGCAGATCTCAATTAAGACTCACACAGCCGGGCACGCCATTCCTTATTTATGCTTAAGCTTTTTCTTTTTTTTTTTTTCTCCCCCAACATGCCAAACGAGGGAAAGAGGCCAAAAGGTCTGAGAAACCCCACTTAAAGAGGACATTACGAGGTGGAAAGACAAGAGATGTTGAGAGGAGGTTGGAGGTGCTGGCAAGAGATTCTAAAAAATGAGGCATTCTTGCCAACACTGGCAGCGCTTTTAAGAAAATAAGAGCAAGCAAAAAAAAAAAAAAAACGTCGACGAGCAGCCGCCTAAAGCCCTCCCTCATTTGTCTCTTTCCCCTGTTTTTTTTTTTTTTTTTTTTGAAAAGGCACCCAAAAGAAAGAGACGGAGAAGGAGTGAGTGTTGATATGATTATGTAAATGTAAACAGGATTTCCTGCCGACTGGAAGCCGTTTTTCTCTCTGACCCGTTCTCCTTGCAAATCTTCCATTTAAGACGAATTCCCCCGGGGAGGCCGCTCCGCCGTTACTTAACGGGATAATTATGATATACTAAACCTTTCCAAGATCAGCCCCCCACCCCACACCCCTCCACTTCCTCCTCGTCTTTGCCTCCTCCCCGAATCGCTCACTCCTTCTCCACTTCTCTGTTTCTGTGTCTCTCGCTCTCTGTCATTTCCTCTCTGCCTTCCGTCTGTCCTCGACAGCAGCGCTGATTTGTCTCCGAGCTGTCCGAATAACCAAGAACCTACATTAGGTTCAACTCATATCGAGGCCAATATTGACACCACTGCATTTTGGTTTGAAGCCGTCGATATTGAGCAGCAGTTATGTTGAACATTTTTATCATCTTTATGCTGAAAAATGTCCAAATGTCAAATTTAATTCTGGCTATTGTGGAAATGTTTCTGAAACATCATTTCGTCCACCATCAGTCATTGAAATGTATTTGGAATTAAAATTATTGTGCCATTTATGCAATGGAAATAATTATTTGGGGATGTATTATTACCTCAAAATGATAAAAAAAAAAAAACATTTACAAAAGAAAGAGAGGAACAAATAAAAAAAGGTGCAGGAAAATTAATTGTCAAGATGACTTTTTCGTGCTTGATCTCTGTAGCTATGGTGAGAATTTAGTTCAGTCATATCAAAACTGGCTGATGTGATTTATTAAAATGTCAGTTTAACTTTTTTTTTATAAGCAACCATCTATCTCTATTTAAAGGTCCTGTCAAGTGCTTATTAAATGTACTTTCTTCTTATTATATTCTACCAGAAACAATGCAATCTATACTCCCACTGCATCCCTCATTACACTTAACTTTATCTAACCACGAAAGGCCTCATTGAGATTATAAATCCTTTTTGCAGGATGTCATAGGTAATTCTTGAAAAGTTCCACAGGAAACAACGCAGGATCGTCTCTCCCTTTTAACAGATTGTTTCCTATTACGCATTCTGACCTGGAAATAAAATACTTTTAAGTGGCATCATCCGGAAAGATTTACAGTTTCTATTTGAGTGTAAACAATGGAATTGTACTCAGAGTTCACCAGTTTGGAGTCTTTTTGTTGCTTTCTGTTTTCAGAATTAATTAATTTGTTGTGTGTGTACAATGGAGAAAAACTGTAAAGGCAAGCTCACACATGCACAAAATTAACATTTCATTAACATGTGTGACCGTGCTTTAACACAGCATTTATTTTCAAGAATGTCACCACAGACTGTATGTAATACTGCAAATATATAAATATTGCAATGATGAGCTATAGGCTCAATCACCATTGTGTTACCTCTTTCGGCGATAGTTAGTAGGGCCAAAAAGTATAGACGAAAAGAGACGAAACTCTAATGTTTTTTTTGAGGACATTTTGGACTGAAAACGCTTATTATATTTATAATATTTTATTGTTCGTTAGAGACATTAATTATGACAATAGAATAGAAGTAATTTAGTTTTACTTTTGTATGGCACTGACGTCCGGCTTACTAACACTCATACGATTTTGTCAATTAATCGATTAGTTGATTTAAATGACAGATCTGTAACTCAGTTTCTCAGCAAAGAATCACACAATAGCACCACTTTAAATCTGCTGTTTACCAGAGATGTGCTCAGAAGTTTCTTAGAGAAAAGTCATTCAGCATGAAAAAAAACATATAAAGGACTAATCGACTAAAGAAATCTTGGTCGACTGAGACCAAAATGACCGACTAATAGGGGGCAGCAATAGATAGTGACTTAACAGACATTATTTAAATGACAATCTTGGCGAGTGCCACTTTAAGATAGTTAATAACCATTCACATGCAGCAGCTTGCTGGCGGGTCATACAGCCATTACAAACTCAGGCCATTCAGCCAAATGTTGCTCAAACCCATAGAACTGTATTTGAAATGCAACAGGAGATGTCAACGTGTCCAAAGATGCCACAAACATCTAATAGGTCAATTGAAGATTACATATTAAACTACTGAGTATTGCCAGTTAAGGGGGGATGAGCGTGATGTTTTTAAACTACATGTTTTGTGTGGGTTGTCGTCCTGACTGAGTGTTAAGGCTGTACGAGGTTTTAATGTGAATATTTCCAGCCTGCTCCATTCAGCTGTGAAAGTCTTCTTTTCTAAATCCTCCATCTCACTTGGACCTTAACACCATGACCTCACAATGGAAGAATTGAGCAGCAATCACATCATATCCCACATATTCCTCCGCTATCCCCACAGTGTGGTGTGTCTCTGCATGTGTGTGTGTGTGTGTGTGTGTGTGTAGCTGAGTGCTATCCATAATACGCTGTGCTTACCCTTTGATCTCTCACAGCCAATGAGTCCCTTCTGGAACAAAGCAACACACACTTTTGATATCAAGACTTCGGAAATGTTAAAAGAGCGAGCAGAAATCACGCTGCTCCAAACATTTCATAATGCAGACACACAACTTAATTGCAACCCCGCGTGGTTGTTTGGTTCCTTATTTACTCCTGCAACTTTGTTACAGAGCCACACGTCAAACTATTTACGCGCTGGTGTAAGCACTCACGGCTACGATTCTTTTCGCTTGACAACGGCCATAAACAGAGGAGCGAGAGATCAAAACTGTTCATCAGAGAGCGTGACAGATGACAGATATGGCAAGAGATTTTCCATGATCTTCTGCGCACATGGGGGGGCGGGTGGGGACTACAAGAGACGGAGAGAGAAAAAAAAGGGATGAAAATGAAAAAAGAAGAAAATTAAAGAAAGGTCTCTTGCAGCACAAGCAATGGCAAAGACATGAAACTTCCCACTTTTGTACCCGATCAATTATTTATTGCCAAACAGTGTGCGTGGTGGGACGAGGCGGAACATTATTTTTCAAATTGTCGGACCAGACGTTGGTCACAATCATTAGTTTGTGTGCTCTGCTAATTGGCTGCTCATAAATTACACAGATGTGACCGAGGCCCGGCCTCCTGGATCTCCGCTCTGACCTTGAGTGCAGACATGACGGATGACATTCAAACTTTGCGAGCGTATAGTACAACGGTTTATTCAACCCCCTTAATACCTCCTCTACAGTTTTGGGGGGGGGGAACTTCTGCCCATTGAAGTGTATAGGAAATGCTGTGCTCTTGCTGCATATCACATTACTTTTTGTTGTTTTATATGATCACTATTTTTTTTATTTTCAATCAGATTTATTAATCTTTAAAAAAACATTTTCATGTTATGTAAAATGTTTAGGTAACACGTTCTATGACACCCCTGTCTACAATGCCTTATGAACATACTTATAATTTGCTTATAGTACTGTATAATTATAGTTACAATTATAATTCCCATAGTTGTAATATATTATAATAATTTTATGATGAATTAAACTCACAGTTATAATGCATTATAACGTGATTATGAGTTACTGTAAGTGGTCATTGTTTGCTTTAAGTATAATAAAAAAAACAATATCAATAAATCTATGCAAGTACAACAAACAAAACCATGTAAAATACATTTTTACTTTACTTAAAGCAAACATACTTTAATTTTTCATAGGTGGATTCTTCTGAGCTTTTCACCAAGAATAAAGGCATCAACCAATCAGGTTGTGCCGAACAGGTCGAGTTGTGCCTATATTAATGATAAATCAACACGGAGGCTCCGTTGTCCGGACCAAGACGGCAAACTTTTTGACTCCTTTCAACCTTGAAAAAGGCAGCGCAGACCAGATCCACTCCTTCTGTTCTTACATTTCACAATAAAAGCCTTAGACGTATAATATTCGCAAGCGAGTATTTCACCTTTTTGTGTCGTTTATTCGTCACACTGCTGGTCTGTAAACGCCTTTACGGAGACAAATCTATGCCAAATGTTGAAAGTGTACTTCTACTGTATATGGACATCTCAGCTGTTTGGTAGAGACCGATAGTTAAAAAACGGTGATTGATTTTGTTGTTGTTCGTGGCCAACAGAATTGAGGAATTCCATTCTACTTTTTTTCCGGATAATGGTGTATGCTTCAAAAGAAAAGCAATATTACATTTGATCTTGTGTGATCATTACAATAACAGGCTTTTGTATAAAGATGCATGCAACTTCTGATTCTGACGTGTAAAGAGCAACTCATAAAGCTCCTCTCTCTGTGCTCTCGCTGCCTCCCATGCTCCCTTCCCCTCCCTCAACCATTGTTTTGCTGCTGAAATCCATAACATTTCTTTTGTTCCCCTACTTTCTGTAAGCCTGCTCTCTTATTTTCCCAAGGCCGAGAAACTTCAGACATGAGAACCCCTGATATAAAACCAGGGAAATTTACCTGGGATTAGCAGCCATTGACAAATAACCTTGGTGATAGATGCACAGTAGATTTGGTTCAAAGCTCTCCCGGCAGCCTCAAAAGAGATTAGTTCACTTCTTATCAGGTCAGCCGCGTCGCCTGGGAAATGTGTTTAAAGTCACATTGATTTATTGAAAGATTCCCCAATAAGAAGATATCTCTCGACTTAAGGAGTGTGTGTGTTCCTGTGTGTGTCGTGTGAACGCGTGCCTCAAATAAATTACACTGCCTGTTCAAGCTTTTAAAAAAAAAAAAAAAGGTCCACACAAAGACATTTTCAACAAACGAACGATGCGCTTCAAACTAAAAAAGCACTTCTAGATAACTAGTGTTGAATACTGCCACCGGAGAGAGAGGTTCCCATTCTCTCTCTACCTGTCTCGCCCACTCTCTCAGCCTCTCTCTCCATTTACCCCATGCTGATAGTGCTGCTGAAAACAGTGATTGTACAGTGGTGAGACACAGAGCGACGCTGACAGGGAGGTATAATAAGGCCTCTTTGTTCCCCAGAGAGAGAGAGAGAGAGAGAGAGGTAGAGAGACATGCAGAAGGGGGGTAGGGGGTGGGGGGGTGGGGGGCAGCTTTCATTTACACCATTACCTTCTTAAGCGTCATTATCAGGCCAAGGAGAAGACGACTGTGGGAAAGCGGGTGGGGCAGCCAATGAGGGGAATGACAGATCTGACATGTCGCTCACCAGGTCCATCTGAGGGATGACATTCTCAATTCCTCCCTCTCTCTCGTGCACACACACACACACACACACACACATTGACTTTTAAGTCTGTCTTGTACAGTAAACCTCCCGTTCACTCATTCATCTTGCATTACTTCTTCCATCTAATCCTTTTGTCGGTTTCTGATTTTGATGTTTCTTTATGGGTCAGCCCTCATATGTCATTGTTTAACGTCTCAATGCCAAACCATGAGCTTTTACACACTGCTTTAACAGCCTCCGCTCTTCTGGTACCAGGCTTTTCCCAAGATTTTGTAACTTGGATGGAGGGATTTGCTCCCATTCAGCCATGGGAACATTGATGAGGATTTGACCTCTGATGTTAGGCAAGAAAGGGGTCAGTGTACTTCAACAGGAGTGCTTGTCAGATGGTCAAAGAGCGTCCCTGCACATCGTCATCGACTGTCTGACAATTTATGTAACTTTCTCACAATTACGTCTGGTTCCCGCAGCAATAAGACAGCTGTGTGGATGAACGGTTCTTTTTCCATTCTTTCCACAACTATCTCTATAACTTTCTCTAAGTGCAACACTATGAATTAGGGCTGTCAAAGTTAACGCGATGATAACACGTTAACGCAAATTCGTTTTAACGCCACTGATTTATTTAACCCATTAACGCAACTTGTGATTTTCAGGTTGTAGCGGCCTCGGATAGTGAAGATACTGGCATCATATGAAACTAGAAAACCTAAGGAATCCATGTCACGCTAGCTTGTCGTAAAGGATGCTAAATAACGCTCCAAACTTAAGCTAAATTTTGGCAAGGAAAAACTGGCATGGTCATTTTTTAAAGGGGTCTCTTGACATGTCCATGTCCATGTGTTGCATGGGCTTGATGTTGAGGTTCCTCCAAACTAAACTTGGAATACCATTTATTTACTGATTTTGCTTTGTGCACGGGGGCTTAGTCATGTTGAAATGCGAAAAGGACAAACACAAACTGTTGCCACAAAGTTGGAAGCACTAAAATATCATTGTACACTGTAGCACCAAGATTTCCCTCCAATGGAATTAAGGGGCATGAGCCGTGGTGTCCACATTTTGGTACCTTCCCATTCTCTTTTAACTATCTCTCTCTCTCTCTCTCTGTCTGTACGACTCCTGTAAGTCTTTTAATTTCTTCCTGTATAACATCTCAGTGCACATATATTGGTTTTATCGTCCTTGTGTCCACCCCCCCTCCCTGCCTCCATCCACATACCTCCAACCCTCCTTTCTCTGTCTCTCTGTCAGTTTCCATGCTTCCTCCATGCCTTCGTCTATCTCTCCCGCTGTTTGCTTTTAACTCTTGAGGTCATCCGGGACCCCCGGGCAGCTATCCCAGAATGCTGAGCCGGCTAACGTCCTGCGGAGTTGCCTTCTGGACAGAGCGGGCAACTGAGCCAGGACTCGATCAGTGCTAGCGCTCAATCATGTATTCAGCCACTGCTACACCATGAGAGAAAGAGGAATCTTCAAAAGGTTCTTTGGTTAGGGGTTGGTGGTTCTATATCGAATTGCAATAACTTAACTCTGATTGTTAAATGTACAACTTGTAGCATTGTAACATCAATAAATCATTATCACCTTCATTTGTGGACATTAGTATAATTACCACAAACAACCAACCAAGAAGACTGGCAGCGTCCACTGGCATCTATAATGTGTTTTACATTGTGTGCCAGATTGCTTTATGGCACAAAGAGAGATTACTTTAGAACACAACATAACTATGAAGGGCCGTCTCTTCCAGTTCAAAGATACAATGCATGGAAATAAGACAAAGGTGGGAGGAGGACAGGGAGTATCCTCATTGTGTCAGGGGGGCAACAGTGGAGGTGAAAAGTACATGTATACTCAAGTTTGCAAATCTGCAATCCAGTCAGATAAATGTAGCGGAGTAAAAAGTACAATATTTCCCGCTGACATGTAGTGGAGTAGAAGTGTAAAGAAGCAGAAAAATAGAGATAGTACAAGTACCTCTGTACTTCAGTAACTACTTTCTAATCATCTTTCATTGTTTTACCATTATATCGATCTCGCAACCTATCGGCTATCGGTCTGATGACGATTTATCCTCCGGGGGCAACAGACAATATTTTGGATTTCTGGTGTAGCCAGCAGATATCCGGATAACAGATATGCGGGTCAAGACTTCCTCTTCCATGCGCCGGTCATTGATCAGCAACTTGAGACGCAAGAATGGACTTGGAGTCGAGAGACGACGTTGACGTCTGTTTATAGAGATTAATAAAAAGCTAAATCATTGTGAAATGATAGCCGACGGGTTCCAAGATTGCCAATGCCTCTTTTTCTCTCCACATGGATTGTTTACCTGCATGCAACCAAAACCTGCTCAAACGTGATTGGTCAATACGACTCGGACTACAAACAGACTACAAACTTCTGCTTCCGTTACCAAAAGCTTGTCGCGTTGCCTATCGGTTCTCCATTCATAATGCACATATCTGTTTATAGAGATTACAATTATGTTGAAATCTTCACCAGTATGTATTTGAATATATCAATGCTAAAATGCCCAGCACCCAAAAACAATAACAGTGCTTTAAAAATAAAAGGATTGTGAGCATTTCTTTCAGGATTTCATGGAAGCATTTGAGCATAGTGCCTCTGACAGTCTACCTGAAAGAATCAGTTTTGTTCTGCATGAACAGAGAAACAAAACGGCTACTTAACCGACATCACAAGCCTCTGAGTTTTTAAGGAAGGAAGATGTAAAATGTTTCTGCAGTCAAGCCACATAATCTGCACGACTGCACATTTAAAACTCTGAATTTCACCAAAGCAAATATAACAGCTTGTGCTTTTTTCAGGAGATGTTAGCTGTCACAGAAACAAATGGGCTAATGCAGCTAAGTCACAAAGTTCAATATGAAGTGTCTATGAAGCGCTGCCCCCTTCACACCTGCTCTCACAACTTTGCACTGACACGACAGATAAAAAAAAGGATCATACACAGTCCAGTTCCATGTAAGTGAAACACTAAAAATGACACGGTTGAAGACGACGCAGTAATACATATATTTGAAAAGCACAACACCGTTGAGTTCCGGAGAAGTTAACACAAGAGCCGGTGTCTTTGTGTCGCCGCTCAAGTGGAAAGCTATAATTAGCGATGGAGTCGCTGCCTGAGTAGTTTAACTATGCACAAAAAAACATGCAACAACAACGTGGTGGTGGCTCCATGTAGAGTGGAGGGGTAATAATAAGATGACAAGGAATCAGTAGTCAGACATCAATGTTTCAATGTCCCACACACACACACACACACACACACACACACACATCAACTCATTCACTGCAATGTGGCAGCAACAATGATCTCTTGTCCAAATGAAAGGCTGTGAGTGTATGTGCCTCCATGTTCACGTGTGTGTGAGAGAGAGAGCGTGTGCATGTATTCATCTATAAGTGTCCACCGCATACAGATAAACAGGCGAGTCGGTGATCAATACATAACAGAGAGAGTAAAAAACAATATCGCAGCATCAGGACCAGTGTCTATAAAATGCCTGTGTTTATTCAATAGGGAAAGCGAGAGAGACGGAGAGCGAGAGAGCGGGCCGGCTTGACCAAAGATGGATGAAGAAATCAATCCGTACGTCTCTGCATTCAAACAAATGAGACATGCATTGAGACGAATAGGTCTTTCATAACACACAAGAATGGACGCATGTATGTCTTATACATGCACCTGCAAGGACGGCGTGTCAGTTTGACAACTTTTGGTCACAGGTTAGGACTGTTTTGAAAGTTTTTTTTCAAGCCAACTGAGAGAAAAGTGATAGTTTTGGTAGACTGGTAGACCAGTATTAGTTTATCACAGATATATTAGTATCACTGACAAGAACTTGCAGTACATAAATATCAGATATGTTTGAGGTCATTTAGAAACACTGTCACCATTTCTAAACGTACCCATCATTTTTTTTTTTTACTTTTAAAATGAAATAAGTACTGGTGTGGTTAGAGTCAGTCAAAAGTACCTCACAAAAATCAAAACACAAATTTTGGGACACACACATATTCATGGCTGACCTTTGCAGTATATCTATATATTTTTTTCTTCTCAAATATAATGTAATAAGTTTATCTTTCATGGCTCACCCCTCGCTGTCAAAGTTATCATCGCATTAGTGCAAATTCGTTTTAACGATACTAATTTCTATAACGCATTTACACAACTTGCAATGTTTAGCAGTTGTAGCAGGCTCAGTTTTAAAGCTAGAAGAAACTGGTATCATATAGAAAACTAGTGTGAAACTAAAATCATATGAAACTAAAAAACCTAAAGGAATCCATCGGTACCAACAATGTCATACTAACTTGTCGCGAAGGAGGCTTAATAATGCTCCGAAATTGCCGATGATAAACTGTCATGGACATTTTCAAAGGGGTCCCTTGACCTCTGACCTCAAGATATGTGAATGTAAATTGGGCTGCAGTTTGCCATGTTATGATTTGAGTATATTTTTTAATGCTAAACTCATTGTTTTGAGTAGTTAATTGATTTCCAATAATAAATATATACATACATACATACATTTGCATAAAGCAAGCATATTTGCCCACTCCCATGTTGATGAGAGTATTAAATACTTGATAAATCTCCGTTTAAGGTACATTTTGAACAGATAAAAAATGTGCAATTAATCGCGATTAGTTATGGACAATCATGCGATTAAATATTTCTAATCGATTGACAGCCGTAGTGTATATATCAAAATGTTTGTGCTTCGGCCTGACAGCGCCTCGTTGACATGCCTCTCTGGTTTTGTGTGAAACCCGTCCGTGTGGCTGCTGGGGGCCGCCGGTTATCGCAGAGGGACAGCGATGAAGTCTGAAGGAGGACGACGAGAGAGAGAGGGATAAGAGACACACAGAGAAGACAGCGAGACAGAGAGATGGTTCCTTAGTCTGAGAACAAAGTGTCTGTGTGTGCGAGTCAAAGAGCGCCGGTCAGCGTCAGTCAAGAGCCGCATCAAACAAACCGAGCTTTTTGGACACAATGATATCGACGGAATGTCGAGAACAACGGCAACTGACAGGGAGTGTCTGTCTGTGTGTGTGTGTGTGTGTGTGTGTGTGTGTGTGTATGCACAGCTGGGTATGTGTGCAGCATGATTACACCGGTGCATCTCGGTGTGTGTGTGTGTGTGTGTGTGTGTGCCTCGTCAAAAACAAAGGAATCCAAATACACACTTGCGCATAAGCATAAATATCACTGGCTGTCAGTCAACTTCAAACAATGCAGCTGTAATCTGTGATAACATAAATACAAGCAGCTGCGGGAAGCCTGAAAAGGCGGCACAGGAAAGAGCGCCCGAGTGAACCTGGACTCGTTCTGACCATTAAAGGCAACTTCACCGAGCCTGCGCTGAAGCTGAAAGCTGAGTTGAAGTTCTTGAAAGCTGAGAAAAGTTTTTTTTTTCACGGATGAGAGCCGGTGGCCTGCGAGCACCGCCGGACACGTAAACACCACGTGGACTCCAAATCCCAGAGGTCTGTGTTCTGCTCCGAGTCTAACAGGGTTCTGCCTCTCATCAATAATCCCAGTTGTCATACCTCCCTGTCGACAAGGAGCAGATCTACATGTACACCCCCCCACCACCCCTCCCATGCTTCCTCTCACACACACACACTCAGTCTTTGATCTCTCCCCAGTGGATATATTCTATTTCCTATTTCCGTCATCACCTGGTTCTGATTTAGAGGTCAGGGGAGGGAGTGCTGGATCAGGCCAGGCTAAATAGCTGTCACTCACATCACCGGCACTGCTAACTATCTGCTTTTCTGCTGCTGAAATTTGTTTTTAAACACCCACTTTTTTGTTCTTCTCTGGCTCATTTTCTCCATCTTAAAAAAAAAAAAATGTTCGACAAATGTTCCTCATAATCCACGAGGCTGCACACATGTGGCCCCTCTTTTTTCTCAATAAATGTCTGTTAAGGAAACAATCATTCGGCGTGTAACAAATCATGCTGCATGCGGGGAAGACATTTCTCAATGCTTTTTTCCAAAAAGAAGAAGGGAGTGAACAATGTGTGCTTTTGACCTCTAGATGGTGCTGATCTTTTAGATGTGTGTGCCTCAGCACATGAGTGTGACAGTGTGTGTGCAAACAACCTTTTTTTTTTTTTTAAGGGTGCACAAGAATGGAGATGTGCAAGAGTCATCCCCGTGTCTGCGTTGTGTATGTGTCTTTTTAATATTATTTTTTTTTCGCGAGACAATAAAAACATTAATTTGCCCTGAAATCATTTCTGACGTAAATGTAGAGCGGTGCCCATTGGAACCCAGTAATGAAGCATGCGGCATCTCGCCGGCTCCTAATTTGACTAGTTAAATGACTCCATTACGTGTCTAACAGACAGAGGCAAATCATTTCTGGTCAGTTGAGGCTCACTTACCCGCATCCTGGTGGTGGGGAAATGTCTATGTCTCTGGCTGGCTGACTGACTGACTGACTGACTGACTGAGTGGCTGGCTGGATTTGGCTCATTCTCTCTGCCACTGCCTCCTGATTGGTCTTTTCTAAAAATGGAGTGATGTTTAGAATACATGTGAGGAGGCCAGAAAATACACAAAAAAAGGTTTATTTTTTTGCACTTGTTTACTGGTATGCATTTACGTGATAGATCTGAGATAATCAAATCGACGAATGTATCAAAGTGTGTGAGAAAAAATATAATGTTGCCCAATTTGTGTAATCATATCCTCGTCAACAGTGTTATTTGGCTTCTGTCAGAGAGACAGATACAGTGAGAGAGAGAGAGAGGATTAAAATATATTGAATTATTAAAAGGACTACCTGCTGTCCATCACTGTCACTTAACACATGTAAAATGTGAAGTGCTGTCCCAGCAGCCACTGGGTGGACATCTGTTACCACACACACACATACACACACACATGCACACAGTGACACCCCGAATTTCCACGTTCAAAGAATTCATTTGTTTATTGTTGCTGAAAAGTGACACACATTCCCATGTATGTGCACACACACACAGACAACGCAGATCACCTGCCATCTCAACCCAACTCCCCCGAGACTCCGATTTGGACTTGTCTCTACTTGTCAAAGTGAACATGTGTGTTTTTTTTTTTCTTTGCATCCCTGCAGATGAGGAGCATTAGTAAAACTTCCACTTCCCCAACATCACTCTGACCCTCACGGCTCCGATTAGAGTCCTGACATGACGACCAGTAGGGCTGTCCGAATACCGATTTTTGGGCAATATTGGGAAATACTTGAAGGTGTTCGAAGCTTTGCGGCGCAACGCAGCGCAGCAGGCTGACATGTTCTTCTGTCTGTCTCCATCTCCCCTGTTTCCGTGCCGCTGTCGCACTACTGTACACACACACACCTCTACACGTAACAAACAGTGATATCCGTCTGAGAATAACTAATAATACTTAATGTTGAATATGAATATGGGATTATTCCTTATTTCATGGGCTATTTTTGAGATTTATACTTTATTATTGCATACTTACATATAAAAAAAACAAAAAAATTAAGCATTTAAATACTGATTTGGAGGTTGATTACCATGGCGATGGTCGAAGCTTCAAAGCTTTGAAGCATTCGGGTCAGTAAATTATAAAAAAGATTAAAAAAAAACAGGCCGTAAAAAAAAGAAATCCTCTCATTTGTTTGGATTTTGATGCATAAATACATTCTGCACATTCTCAATAAAAGAAGCATAAGAGGTGTTATGATATTCATGTGGACATGCATTTTTTATATTGATCTTAAGGGGTAAATTCCATTGCCAAAATGTGCTTCTAGTCAAACATGATAAATTCATAGACTTGGGACGGGAGCACATGACGGGCATAAACAATAGAAACAAAACGGAATAGAACGTCATTTTAAAAACTACTGTGTGTCCAATAATGTGAGATATATATCTGTGTGTGTGTGTGTGACATATATGTCTGTCTGTGCACCGATCATCCCTTATGTTCTTTATCTTACAATAAGAAACAAACAGGTAGAGCAACACATACACACACACACTCTCACACACAGACATTCACTGCCAGATTAGCAGTGTCCACTCTGGTCCAATCTCCCATCACACTATGTACCGTACTAAGACATAAGACGTGCACTGATTAGCTCTGGAAACATTCAACCTTATGAACCTTGGACTTGGCACGTGCATGCATGTCTGGTAGTGCATGCATGTGTGTGTCTGTGTGTGTGTGTGTGTGTGTGTGTGTGTGTGTGTTCCACGAAGCCTGACAAGATGTCCTGCTGATTCTTCTGTTGGATGCGATGGGGTGATGATGAGTGACATGCCTGCATCACTGATAGCAGTCTGTCTCAATAGATTCACTCCAAAGGGGCTAGTGTGTGTGTGTGTGTGTGTGTGTGTGTGTGTGTGTGTGTGTGTGTGTGTGTGTGTGCATGTGTGTGCGTGTGTGTGTTTAGGAAGTTGTGGTATGTGTGTGTGAGTGTGTGGGTCAATCGCACTCAAAAAAATGCTTTGAAGTTAGTCATCTACACTAACATAGACTCTCCTTCCAATCACATATTCGTCTTCTACCCATTTGATTTTCTCTCTCATTCTCCCTGCCTCCCCCCCCCAGGCACACTGTGTGTCAATAATGCTACCAGCTGCTCCACTGCTGCTGCTGCTCTGTAAGTGTGTGTGTGAGAGAAAGAGAGAGAGAGATAGAGACAGACAGACAGAGAGAGAGAGAGAGAGGCCTAAGTCTGGTGGACATAAAGGGCTTAATGTGATAGGTAATTATGTAGTCTGATCTCACATACAGGATTTAAGAGCTAACTATACCAGCCGTCTCCAGGAGACACACACGGTTATGTCTATAAATAACTGTCATATGACCGTGAGATGGACAGATAGATGGCTAAATAGATTGATAGATACATGGGTAGATACAGGCCTATTAGTCAGAGCACTATATCACGGTGTAGCGACAAATAAAAAGCTGGGTGAACCGCGACCTTACTCACAAAAATGTTAAAAAAAGTAGGTATAAAATAACGTGATTGTGTTTGATATGTCATACTTATTATAGGACCGCAACTATGGAACAGTTCGAATCTCATTTTATTTTTATTAAAATCGTTATTTTTGTATCTGTTAATCATTTAGTTAATACAATTATTAGAAAATTATAAATTCCCAGAACCCGAAGTGACGTATATTCAATTTAGAGTCATAATAAAGACAGAATAACAACAACTTCCCTCAAAGAGGAGTTGGAAACAACAATGTGTTTATGATCAATACACAACGTCAATTGGTAATTGTTATTAATTATAAATTCTTTATCAAAATTACATATCATGTAGTTTCAAACAATCAATTCTCCCCTGGTGTTTGGAGGTCTTACAATGTAAAACATTTTCATATTAGATCCTTGACGAGTATCTTTTTTTTTTTACTTTATATTGCAATTTAATTAAATTTAATATTAAAGAAAGTATAAAAAATAACATATTGGTAATTTTTTAATCGTTTGATGATCAGCATGTAAAATAAAAAAATGCCTAAAATAAGATTACGTTGTTTTACTCTGCACCATGTCTACTATACATAGCACACATGATTAATACAAGATAGTGAAGGAAAGCAAATTATGAAAATTAAGAGAATTGAGAAAAAAAAATTAAGAAAAACAAATGGTGGTAATGACTAAAAATTATGACTTTTTTTGTCCCTGTTTATTTGCCTCAGATGCTCAAATATTAATAATATTAAAGTATACAAATATGAAATATGAAAGAAATCCTTGCAAGGAACAAGGGTTCACTTTATAAAGTCAAGTGGAGTTTTATCTCTTTACTCCCTTATGATACCCTTCCTCACTTCCCCTGCCCCCTGCCACCCTCCGCCAGTCCTCCCACATCCTCCTCCCTCCTCCTCCTCCTCCCTTTGCAACGCCGGGGCACTCCTGTCGTTTGTGTGACTGTTGATCCTCGCGAAGAAGACAGATCAAATATTTCTCCTCCAGTGTACGAGGCTTTCCGCTCGGGCCTCGCGGATATGATGATTGGGGCTGATGGACGGACGGGGGCGCCGGGTTTTGAAGTCTGTAACAGACAGCGATGGCTTTGATAGCCCCCCGCTCCTCTCGCACTGGATCACCAAAGACACCAGGCGAAAAGAGGAGGAGGAGGAGGAGGAGGGGGGGATACAGAGAGGAGGGTGCAACAGAGAGCGAGCGGGGAACAAAAGCATCTGTAGAGTGGTCAGGGCTGGCGGCGGCGGCAGCAGCAGCCGTCAGAGGCTTTTTGAAGTTTAAACACGGCCCTCCCTTCCAAATCTTTTCCTCTTTTCTCCCCTTTCACTCCTTCCTTCCCCCGAAAGCTTTCTGCTTCCCTTGTCCTCGAATGCCTCGCTCTCGCCTTCTTCTCTCTTTCTAACCCTTCGGCGATAACCCCCGGTCCACACACTCTTAGATGGTGCGACTCGAGCGGCAGCTCAGTTTGTCTATCCCGCTTCCAACCCCTGGAGATTCCCAAAACCCATGTCATCACAGTCATTAACCATCATCAGCTTGGTTTGTGCTTCCCCTTCGAGTACAAAGAGCAAAGCGAGCTACGAACATTTGTAACTCTCGAGCTGAAAACCCTCAAATCAAGCCGAGTAATCAATCAACGCAAATGCAGGCAAACCAGAAGCAAAAAGATTCATCTTAAACTCTTCAGCCCCGCTGACACACCAGCAGCGAGTTAACCACAATACTCTACTTGAAACTGCAGCGGAGATCCTAAAGTTTCCACAGATAGCAGATAGGATGAATTTGATGGAATTTTGCAGCTATAACAACATGGATTCTTGCCTCTGTGGTCATCAGTGACAACTATGGGATGGTGTTAAATGGTAAAACGTGACCTCCGTTTGTTTGAGTGCCTAAATAGGACCTTTGCTTAAGTCTACATGACAAGGACCAGGAGCAGGAGCAAAGGCAGGACTAGTATGATGTTGTTATATTGCCTCAAAATGTGACTTTGACCTGTCAGCAGTCAACTCTTTTCCTACCATGACCGTGATCGTTCCTCGAACTTAACCGAGTAGTTATACTTTTAACCATGACAATGAAGGTTCTAACATTATTGAAGTACTTCTATTTAACCCAAAGCAATTGATGTCATCTGACGCCCCTGTAAGATGAAAAAATGGGTCGTTTCTAAAGGGCATGTCAAACAACCTATTTTGCCGTTTAGTTTAAAAACCTGTCGGCTAAAACATTGAAGTTGAACAGCAGCACAGGCATTGGAGTGTCATAAAGTCACCAATCTGACTCAGTAATGTCAGTTAGACGGCGATATTTATCTAAAGTTTGCTATAGCATTCGATAACATTAGCCACTACTGGTCCAGGCTGTTCTCATACAATGATCGTACGTATAGCTACGAACAAACACGTAATTGTGAGCCAGGACGGGTGATGTAGAATAAAGAGCGACTAAGTCCACATACGGAGGAGATCGATGTGGATGGATGGGTCAAACAAACACAGGACTTTCAAACAGGAGAACGCTGTTCGTGTCCCATGTGAAACCAAAAGTCAACATTGACTTGTTTTAAAGTTCTAAGTTACGTAGGAAACTACGTTAGTACGTAACCACGTCACGTACGTAAAAAGTACTTATTTTAACCCAAATCAAGGTCTTTTCCTAAACCTAACCAAGTAGTTCCATTTCACAACGTTAACCATGTGTTTAAAAATGTGATCGTCTCACAACATTAAATAGAACGACTAAGTGACACCAGGAGTAAATGTTGACTTATTTGTTATGTAACTTCGGTCTTCAGTAACGCCACTCGTAGCTGTTTCAACCCAAATTCCCAATCTTTTCCTAAACCTAACCAAGTAGTTTTGTCGCCTAAAAAGGTTCTGCACTGCAGGGGCTTGCAAAGACGCACTGAACGTGTTGCTGTACATTCATAGGAAAACGCACGAAAAATAACAAACCTTTTCGTAATATATCACATGAACCGTCGTATGAGGATACGCTGACTGGTCGCAGATCAAGAAGGGCTGTAGCAGCAAAACCAGTGGGTGTTTTGAATTGCGTTTTATTGCTCATGGATTTCACTTTTTATTTGTAAGAGGAGGAAAGTGTATTTTTAAAGATTCTTTTTAAATCTGGCTTCAAAGCATCTTTAGAGGGCATAAAAGGGGGGAACTGCATTTTAAAACAGGGGGCAGAGTGGAATGTGAGCCATCTCTAACTCAGTTTACAAACCATTTTTATATAAAAAGTAAGTCAACTTTGGCATCCTCATTTGTTCTCCCCTCTCTGTACATTACAGTGTGTACAGTGATACTAGTTGACACCCAACAGATGGCTTTTGTCAGGCCCGGAGAGCAAGAGTTAACCCAATCCTCTGCTCGCCCTCCCTCCATCCCTCTCTTCTTTTTAAATGTCTCCCATATAAACAGATTTTGTTGCTGCTTAAAGTGGGCTCAAAATTAAAGCGTATCGTTTTACACACATATTGCATGCATATTACGGAGCCCCAGCTGGTGGCAGGCTGCTCTTAAGAGCCATATGATTAAGTTAGAGGTTGGGGTATCCGATAAGATTTGAGCTCTCCGCCTCTCTCTCTAGCTCGCTGCCTATTTTACTGCAAACTTATTAAATGGAGGAAACGACATTATTTTTTTCTGAGTGTATGTGTAATTATTGTCACACACCTGTGACTCCCTGCCATCCACGACAGGGAAGAAGAGGAGGGAAGGAGGGATGATGAGGAGGGGAAGGGGGGGGTGGTTGGAATGAGGAGAAATGTCGTTGGGAGCAGCGGGAGTCCTCGTTTCAGGAAAAAAAAAGGGAGGAGGATAAAGAGGAGAGGAAAAACAAGAGGGCTTGTTAATCATGCGCTTTCTGTCACTGGCTGAACACTGATATCCTAATGATTCACGCCGAGATAGTGACATCACAAGGGAGAGTGACGGGGAGACGTAGAGAGAGAAAAACCAGAGGGAGAAGTGGTTGCAAATGAAGAACGAGGAGATGACAGCCCCAAAAATGGACAACTAGTTTTGCACAAGATGACAGAAAGCATGAAATATATTTTTTTGAAAAAAGACAGAAGCTGGGAAACGTCCCTCTGAATCTGTCGTCGCGTTCCTCACAAACAGCCGCTTGTTTAATTTGAACAGAATGGTTCTCAAGGAACGCTGTTGTGAAAGTTTTCCAGCCAAGTTTCAATCTGTAATTTTTTCTCTCTCTCTCTCTCTTTTCCTCCTTCCCGCGGCGGACCACCCCGGCGAAGGCAACATGTGATGTGATCCTCGGGAGACAAAAGGAAATTACCTATTAAGTGGGAGAGATGATCTTCCTTTAGCCAAGCTCCAAAAAAGTGAGTCAGGATGTCGTAATTGTTTACCTTTGACTCGGCCCACAAGTCTCTCCTCCTCCCATCTCTCCCTCTCTCTCGGTTCAGTTGTAACATAATCGTTGGCGGCGCTGCTTTCAGAAGCCCATGCTCTCACTCTTTTTTCTCTCTACAGTATCTGTTCTAACAGGACAGATGTCATCGCCCCAAACAGCCTGAGTCATTGTACGCCTCCACACCCCTGAGTAACCCAAGGACATCAGGGAAGGGAGGACTGTAATTTTACATTTTCGACGTTTAGTTGATGCTCTTAGTCATGGCGACTTGAGGGTTCGGTGTCTTGCTCAAGGACACGCGAATGGGACCGGTAATGTAATGGAATAAATCAAAAAGGAGGGTCGTGTACGTGACCCTCCGGTTATTATTCATCGCGGGGAAAATATGATTGATAAAAGACGGATTAAAAAGCCCTTAAAACATGCTAACAAACGTCACCGTGATGCACTATTGATTTTGGTCTGGAAGATTTATCTCAGTGTAAACAGGTGGTGTTCTGTGAACTACTGCCTTAAACTTATGAACCTATGACCTCTATAGTCTCGTATTTTCTTTGTCCTGTGGTATTTAACGGGGACATATCATGAAAAAATCTCTGTTTCAGTACCTGTGCATCTGGAGTACCTACCAACCCACCTACCAACCCACAAACTGTCTAGAAGGTAACCCACAAGTTGTAAAACTCTCGCGAGTTTAGTCATTGACCTCGAATGATTAAGTTTAGGAAAGGTTGTTGCAACCCGTTCTCACTCTCAACTCGTCGTTTAGTAAGTGCCCCTCAGCATCAGAAACCAATGCATGGAGGCACCCATTAGCAACAGTTTTGACAAACCAAACATCTAACTCTAATGTAAACCCACCTGCGGCGTTATTTGACGGTCGGAGCAAGTGATGTAATATTAATAGCTTGATTCAGTAGGCCTAGGGCGGGCAGGAGGGTTGGTGGATGGTTCAGACAAACACACACAGTTTGTGTCCCGTGTGAAACTAAAAGTAACGTTGACTTATTTTGTCACGTCAGTCTTTAGTCACGTGACTCGTTTAGTATCGTCAGCCGTGAGTGACGTGAGTCGCTAGTGAAGTGAACGTCAACCACGACCGTTTCCTAACCCTGACTAAGTGGTTGTGTGACCTAAACACCCCGTGTGTCGGTCTCGAATGCCAAAGAGCACTGACCGGCGGACCGAAGGGAGGTATTTGACGAGTTGGGAGTGAGAATGTGTTGGTTGTTGGGCAGCGAGTGTCGTGAGGGTTTTCGCACATTTGTGGGTTAAGTATCTTCACCCACAGTTTGAGAACTACCTTGGCAAAGGTGTAATGTATTTTTCTGTCAAGTCAATCTTTTCTTAAAGAGACAGGCCATAAAGTGTTTCAGACAGAGGGAGAATACAGGGATATTCAGACAGACAGGATGAGAAAAATAATGTGTTTTTGAACATCAAAGCATGTAAACATGTTCTAGTAGAAACCCAAAATACAAGTATGAACCTGGAAAAGAGCACGATATGTCCCCTTTAATATCAGCTGCTTGATAGCAGAGGTTGTGCAAAAGCTCCAGATACTTGTGCTTTTTGATGTTTCCAGTCAGCTGGGGGAGTTCAGCAGGACTCAAAAGGTTGTTTGTCAGTGCCAATACAGTTTCCCCCAGATCGAGCAGATCTGAAAGGAAAAAAAAAAAAAAAAAAAAGGCTGGAAATAGCATCGCTGAGCGAGCGGGCCGCATGTGCTTTTTTTGGGTGTAATGTTTTAATAGAAAGCAGATGGTTACAGATGCAGGGGCCGAGCGCCGGTGATGACACATCTTTAATATTTTAGAGTGGTCTTTGCTGTAAATGTTGCAGCAGCTGTTTCCCAACGCTGTAAATTTACAGCGTTTTCTAAATCTTTTTTTTTCCCTTTTGTGTGTTTGTGTGAGTGCGTGACTGACAGCTATTGGATTTACTGTAAATTACAGAAATGAATATGGAAAAGTGATGAAAAGGCAGCGAAAGGGGAGGAGTGTGTGTGCGTGTGTGAAAGTGTGTATGCACCCCGACTGTTTGCCGCTGAATCAATTCCTCCTCATTCTGAACCCCGCTGATTATTCTCTTATTTTAGTTAGAGGCGGCTCACACACTGTTACCCTGCGAATATAGGAACTGATATTCAAATGTAAAGTGATACTAAAATAATGAGATGGAGGGAACGAGAGAGCGAGAGAAAGGTTGGTGGAGGAAGAAGGGAGGATGGGGAAGATACATATATATTTGTATTGTGTTTGCATTGCGGCCGTTGGTTTAGTTTTAATGTCAGCGGCGAGGAGAGAGAGGGTTTTTTTTTCGCCAATGCTTTTGAGTCGAGGTGATTGTCATCAATTCGCGTCTTGGCATTTAAACCGCCCTCTTCAAATATGAGTATTTGAAATGCAAATACAGCTGCGTATGCCCAGACAAATTAAAAGACACACACAGGAGAGGGGGGAAAAAAAACACTTTTGAACACATAATTCTTTTACTAGTTTTTATCATCAGAGCTGGCATTGTCAAACACTCCCCTCTTTGTCTCTTTCAGGAACACAGGCAGATAATGCGGCTCACGGCAACAAAAAAAAAAAAACAGCAAACTAACTGATTATATATGTATTTGCAGTTTTGTTCAGCCGGCAGAGAGAACGAGGTGCTGTTTTTATCTTGCCCTTGGCTTCAGTGTTTGCACCTCGCGAGGTGTGTTCGATTATGTGCTCTTTTTTTTTTCTTTTTTTTTCCCCCACAAGACACAACGAGAAAATATGATTCACATTTTTCCCCCCTCTCTCCATCTCTCTGGCGCTACAGTTATTTAAACATCAATAGCAATGTGTCTTCTTTAGCACACACTCTTTCTCATATTGATATTTGTATATGATCATTACTTTGGGCCCTGCGCGCTTTGTTATACTGCGTCAGCTTCAATAGGTGTGAGATCCAATACTGCAACCTCTGACATTCAAGCCCCCCCCCGAAAAAACCAATAGACTAGTTTGGCTCACTTTATTGTGTGAGAGGAACTACTGTAGGCCACTTAGAAATAAAGGTACTAACTAGAACCATGTAGGGTTCTTTGGCTTGTCCCCATAGGAGAAGCCTCTTTGGTTCCTGGTAGAAGCATTTATAAAGGTTCCACCTTTCTACCTAAAGAACCATCTGTGAAAGGTTCCACCCAGAGCCCCCTATGAGAGGTTCTACAGAGAACCCTTCTATGATGTGATGATTCCCCCAAGATCCCTCTCTGGAGGTTCTACCCAGAAGCTTTCCTCCTTCTAAGGGTGCTAAAAAGAACCCACTCAGGAGGTTCTACCGATAACCCTTTTTGGGTTTCATCTAGAACCCAGCCAGGGTTCCTCATGAGGCTGATGTGGTGCAGCGCAACCCAAAACCATCATGGTTCACAATCACAGTTTTTGGAGGTGTGTCATGCTTTCAACAATCCTTAAAGAACTTTTTCTTCCATAAAAAAGGTTCTTTGGATGAAAAATGGTTCTTAACGGAACCCTTAAGGCTTGCCCTCACTAAAAGATTTTTTCAAATCTTAACAGATGATAACGACATGTTATGTTTTGTTCCTATAGCGTGTGGAGAGCAACGATTTGGTCAAAACAGCCACAACACCACACACTAACAGACTACTTCATGTACAACAACAGTTGTACTGAAAATTCATCCTTCCTTCTTTAGTCAGCTTGGTTTTCATTAAGCTAACGTTCTTTTCCATCTGACTGCATCATCGGCTGTCCTCGGGGTTCCCCACACACAACAGGATATACGACTGTAAAATTCAACATGTTTAATATTTGCGATTTGAGATCAGTGTCAGGACACTTAACATACCTCACACAACAGGAATACCCGGCAGAAGATGTTCAAAGAACCCTTGTAAGACGCTTTCTTCAAAAAAGGGTTCTTGAGAGGCATATATTCTGGGTAGAACCTTCTGGGTAGTTTCCTGTGTTTTCTTTGTAAACGTTTAATGATTAATGGAAATGAGCGAACAACCCCATCCCCCCCAAAAAAAGCCGTGCATTCTGTAGAAGTTAACAGCCTGGAAGAAAGACGTGTTCTTATAAAACTTCAGGTAAAGCTGACGGCACGCTTTCACAAAGAGAGGGGAGAAAGCAAAGAGTAAAAAAGAATGGGGGGAAAAAAGTTGTGCCTGCTGCCTCAGTTCTGATAAAGTTGCTGAATATTTGTTTTCTTAATTAACAAGCTTTTTTTTTTGTCAGATGATGAAGAGGAGGTGGAGGAAGGGGAGTGTTTGGTGATGGACGGATGGTGTTGATGACGGGATGGATTCATTAGCAAAAGGAGGAGAAAGACAAAAAGAAAAAGAATCAAAAGAGATCTTTATAATTTTGGAAATGTTTGACAAAATGATACCACTTCATATCTGCGGTATCATGTCTTTTTTTTTTTTTTACGATACATACGGGAACGAAGCAAAGTTTAACAAGGACCAGTGAGTGATGTGAGAAGAGGAGGAGGGACGCGGTGAGGGGCGGCGGCGGGATGACTACCTGCAGAGAGCCGGCGTCCAAATGAGAACATAATAACAACATCAGAGAGCGCGGAGAGAGACTGTCTGCGAGATGACAACGGTATTAGAGAGGAGTCAGATAATTAAGAAATGCACTTAGTGTTTTGTCAAAAAGTGGCCGTCACTGGCGGAGATGGAGTTTAGCAGCGTGTGTGCGTGTTTTTACCCCTGTGTTCCATACTGGAGATAATGAGCCTGGATAAAAAAAAAAAAAAAAAAAAAAAGATGAAGGGAGGATGGAGAAGAAGAAAAAAAAACAATAAACAGCGAGAAAATCAATCAAATAATTTAAATGAAAAGTTGTGTTCTGTCCACACAAGGATGCCAAGTTGTTTTGGGCATTTCTGATGTAGCTGTCCAGTCAGGGAAAATGAGACACATCTTGGATGGGAAGCAAACAAGAGGGGTGGCAGAGGATGGGAGGGGGGGAGGGAGGGACGGATAGAGGGGAGTATGGGGGGGAGGTTGGTGCGGGGGGGCACAGAAATAAACCCAACTCCCATCTGATGAGCAGCTTGTACATAATACTGAATCCCCATCTCTTGCCAAGTCTGCTTCTTGATACAGAAACACGATAAGTGCAGATTTTTTGAAAAGATTCCCTCCTTGCTCATTTTGTCCCACTCCCCCGTTTGCTTTTGGCCTGGAAGCACTTCTAGCCGGTGCCACGGATAATCAGGTGGCTGTTTTTGTCACTCTGCCCCCCCCAACCCCCCATGACGTGATAATGAAATTAAAGAAGTGGGGAAGAATAACAACAAAAAAAATAGATGCATTCATCTCTTTTTGCGCCCAACAACTACAGGACAGATGATGTGGCCATCTTGAGATCGTTTGTCATCTGTCAGGCAGCGTTGACCTTGCGATGAATGCGAGGGCTGATATCGTCTTTTACGGCGCAAGAGAGAGACAGAGAGAGAGAGAGAGAGAGAGAAAAGGAGAGATGGAGAGAGACAGAAAGAGAGAGGGGCTGTTGTTTTCGGTAATAAAGACAACATTTATGCCTTCCATTCGCACTGCCAGTTAAAAGAGGCACAAACATGGAAATCCATTATGGAACGCTTCTTAAAAGTGTGACCAATCCTTGTTCAGTCAATTAGAGTCTGGAGACTGAGAATATGATGTTTGTCTGTTCAGCCTCCCCGACACATACAGATCAGCGTGGATTTGATGATGGAAAGAGAGATTCTTTTTTCCACAGAGAGGAAGAAGAGAGAGATGGAGGGATGGAGGGGCAGCGTAGCCAAGCTCTGCTTATCTCTTTTCTTCTCCTCTGCTTTTCCTGCCTTTTTTTATTTTTTCTTCTCCCCCCCCCCCTCCTCCTCCCGTATACAAAAGCATTAATGTGCGCAGCTATGTGCTTTGCCATTGTTCTGTGTTTAAAAGCTTAAAAAGGGACGTTGTTTGTGTAACTGGCAGAGTTGGCGGCGCGCGGCCGTGTCCAAAAAAGCCTGTACTTAAAAGTTGCTCGGCGGAGAAAAAAAAAAAATAGGCCGCATAAAAGGGGGAGTGATAGAAAAGCAGTTAATAAGAGTGGTTACCCCAGAATGAGCGGGGATGAGGTTTCACATTAAAAAAGATTTATCTTAAAGTGTGGTGCTAATCCCTTCAGTTTTAATCCACCACACCCCCCCCAAAAACCCGTACCCTCCGCTCGCAGCACCCTTTTCATTCCTGCCGAGGCATAATAAAAAACTATAAACCATTAAGTTCTTACAATTTCTGGAAACTGGCGAAATGCACGGCGCCCTGGTTTTACAAGGATTCCTGGCCAGTGAATCACGGAGCTCCGAGGACTCATCTCTCTCTCTCACAACAGATTATTAAACGAAAGAGGAAGTCGCGGGGTGCGGCGGAGAGGGCAACAAGGACAAAGGAAAAAAGGAAGAAGAGAGTAGGAGAGGATGGTTTTTTTTGCTACGACTTATTTGATGATTACGGCGGTGATAGGTGGCGGAGAGGTGTTGTCGTGCTCTCTGTCACACCCGGCTGTGTCGCGCGAGCTGGATGGATGCCTGTGTCCACTGCAAGCTGCTTGAATGAGGAAGCATATGGGTGCACGAGAACCTCAGCCCGCTTCATGAATATTTGATTCATATTTCCTGTGTGTGTGTGTGTGAGTGTGAGTGTGAGGGAGAGAAAGGGAGAGGGAGGAAGGCTATTTTTTTTTTTTTTCACTTGTCATTGCGAAAAAACTCACAAGGCTTACTTTGTGGCATTCTAATCATAATTGCCAATCCTGAATACAAATCTCTCAGCGCTAAACACATCGAGTGAAATTGAAATGACAAAACGAAGCTCATATAACGGTGTAATCAAAGATACATTCAGGAGAAGGGGAGAAAGATGGAGGGAGAAAAAAAAAAGAAAAGTTGAGCCAGTAAGAGATGAGGATCAGGGGCCAGTTATTAGCCGGGCCCGGGGGGGGAACAAAGAGCCCCAGTGTTGGAGGGCAGCTTAACACTGAGCCAGTTACTGTACCTTTCAAAACTAATATGTAACCATATCTGTTTTAAAAGGACGATTCATATTACTGTGAATGCATGGGGAAAGTTGTTCCCATCCTTGCGACCCGGGAAACTCGAATCCCACTTGTAATAACCACACACACACACACACACACACACACACACACACACACACACACACACATACTGAATTGCAGGCCTGGCCTTTTGTGGAAAAAGCATTTAAAAAGATGGGGACATTCAATTTTTGTAATGATGTAAAACATCTTCAGCTTTTCTGACAGGACAATGGTGCTTATTGTGCTTTATTGTTACTGTGGCCACTCCAAAGGTCGGCGCGGGTGCGGCCCGGGCGGACAAGGGCGGCACTGAATGAAAATTGGGTTATATGTGATCAACTAAGTTATTAATCAGATTAAAATGGATTCCCTCTGCCTGCTGTTTAACTAGGCAGGAGGAGGGGGGGGGGGGTAAAGACAGAAAGAGAGGAGGGAAAGAGAAACAGAACAATAGGCCAGTGTTTACTCATGCAACGAGCAAAGAAAGTCATTGTTTTAGAAGCTGAAGTCATTGTCGCGGATGAGTTCCGATAAGGGCCGGCTCTGTGAAACATCCCGCCGCATGTAACCCGGCCTGTCTAAAAGCATGTGCCCTTGCCACGGATGCCCCCTAGCTTCATCCAGGTAACCTCTCTAATCCTGATTAAATCACTGTAATTAGAACAAGCAGTGTTCCTCCACCCCCATATTTCCCTAATAAAACAATGCGGCGGTTTAAATCCGGTTCGCTGGGATTTGCAACGCAACAATGCAGTTTATATCCATCTCTGCCGAGGAATTAAGTGTATTTTCTAACTGCTAATGTTATAATGTTGCTGGCTTATTTGTCTCGATGCTCGCTATTCTCTTTCTTATTCCCCCCGCGGTTTGTGTTCTCTCTCTCTCTCTCTATCTCCGTCTGTGCAACTTTGTTTATTTGCGTCTTATTTATTTGTTTCTCGGCGCTTTTTGATGTTTAAATCAAACACGTTTTTAGCGAGTGGTCGGGATCATCCTTCACGACGGGAAATAATGCAAGTTATTTGTCTTTAATTGCCACAGAGCTTTTCAAACACGCCAACTTGCTGCCTATGTGTCTATACCTGTGTATATTTTTTTGTTTTTATTAGTCTCGCTGCATGCCTCCATTGATGTGGAATAACAGAGGAAATAAAAGTTGACATAGTTTCTTCATTTTTTTTTTTTTTTTTTTTTACCCCCAACCCCGTTTCCCTCTCTCTCTCTCTCTCTCTCTTCTGCCTTGCTCTCTGTTGTTTTTTATATATCTGTGTTTTTCCTTGAAGTTGCTGCCGCATTGTCTCATTATGTGTCGACTAGCTGTGTAAGTGTAGTTATTATGCCTGTGTGTCTTTGCCTGGCGGTGCTGTTCTCTCTCTCTCTCTCCCCGTCTCTGCTGTCTCTCTCTGTCTCTCCCTCGGAGGATGAGGAGCTTTATGAGTACAACTCCTCTGAGGCGTCCTCCTCACATCTCCGGGGCGCCTGGGGAAGGGGGAACGTTGCATTCTTAAGAGGAGCAACTCAAACTGAACAAAGTCTACAGGAGTCAGGGAAGAAAAGAAACAAACAGCAAACTAACGAGATGGGAAGCAGAGATCATGTCAAATATATCGGGTTGGAAGGCCAATTTATAACCCATTGTTTCATGTTTCGCAATATCGAATGCGATGCGCGCTAACGTGGCTATGAGTGTGCACGGAGGGGGGGGGGGAAAGGGTATGCAGACTTGCATATATACATAAAAGCACTTGATTTGCACGTGAACACACACACACACACACACACATATATAGTGTATGAATATGATCTCCAGCTCTCTGTAACCTCCCAGCTCCCACGCTGTCTTCCCTCCTGTTTCCCCATCCTGCTTCTAAAATAATGAATAGAATAATTGTCATGTAACTTTGCAATCATCCAGCATTCGTCTCCATTTCCTTTTCAAGGGCAACTCGATACTGCCCTTCATTCACTGTACTGTACTTCCAGGAAATGTGGCCAATATCATCGGCGGTATTAGCGAATATGGCTGAGAGAGAGTGAGAGAGAGTGACAGAGAGAGAGAGAGAGAGGAGGAACATGGGAAGAATAGGAAGCCTTTTCAAAAAGGACCTTTCAGCAGGCGCAGCAGTTGATAGCCGGGGAATTAGCGAGGGGGAAAATATTTTTAGAGTTATCACATCTGCCGAGGAGAGAAGCGAGACAGAGAGAGAGAGAGAGAGAAGCAACAGGTACCATCCTTAGGGCTTGACAGCAGCTATTACACTTAATTGCTCTTTGAAAACTACACTATTTGCACTTTTGGGTGACAAGGTGATAATTCACCTCTGCACAAGTTAAACTGGTAATGTTGTTGCACATGCGAAATAGCACCTCGCCTTCGCCAGCTGTCAGAGCTGTCATCTCGGCGTGGCGGAGGCACACAATGAGAGCCGGGGGAAGTGTATCACCAACAGTCGTCGTCTTCTTCTTCTTCTACTTCTCAGTAAAAGACAGGCAGACAGGCCTCCAGACGGCTTAATCACTGGAGGAGCCCGTGCCCTCCAGCAACGAGGAGAGAAAGAAAGACAGAGAGCGAGCGAGAGATAAAGAAAAAGGGAGGATCCCGGAGTGTGGGAAAGTGAAATGCAGGGATCTGAGAGGAAGAGAGGACTGGTGGACTCGCTTTGGTCTGAACAGAGAAAACGTCAGCGGTTGAGTTTCAGTCAGTCAGATATTGGTCAAACTCGGGTTGAAGTTTTAATCAGGTTAAGCTGTTTACAAGAAGCCGGTCCGGTGACACGACCAAGAGTTTCGTATTGACATTATTTGACCCAAAACCATGTTTCTAGTTATCTGATCAGGAAGGGAATTTTGAGAGAAAATACAGACAGAATTCTGTAAAAGATAGTTAACGCGATATTAACGCTAAACCGTTTTAACGCCTCTAATTTTTTTAACGCAATTTGCGATTTTTAGGTTTTAACAGGCTCAGTTTTAAAGCTAGAGTCAAGATATTGGTATCATATGAAACTAGAAAACCTAACATTGTGGCTACAATGCCACTGCTGCTGTTCAACAAAAGTTATATCGGCTCACTTTAAACAAACCAAAAATGATTACCCAAACTGTCCGCAACGCTGACCTACCATAACATTTGCTGTAGTGTAACCTATGGAAGCGTATAGCATTAGATATATGGTACAGTATGTTCTTGTTGTATTGTACAACATTCTACACTGAGGAGCAAATTCACTAAAGGATTGCAGAGCTTTTTGCAGCCGCTAAACCTGCACAAATACAACAAAAAAGAAAATCTCAAAGCACCCGCAAAGGGTGAAACGCACCCCTAACTGTGCTGCCAAGCAAATAGCGTCTCCGTGCTCCTGTGCTATTTGCACCTATTTAAATTAGGTAACATTGAAAATTAAAATCGGCTTCATTGCAAAAAACAGAACACTGCAACAGAACTGACAGACTGGGATATTAAATCTCAAATACTGTTTCTTGGTGTCACGTTTAAATCCCTTGCCTGAAGTTTTGAGGAATGCCTCTGCACCTTGTCGATCAGGACCTGTAGCTCGCAGTCTGAACATTTAATTTTTTCTTTTTCCTCTCTGCCTGCTGGGTTCTCGGCACAAAGGCAACATTTATACTGGATAATTGCAATCAAATTACACTCAGCTGCAAAACTTTTATGGGCGTGTTTGCGCTGTAATATCATTAGCGCAATATCTTTAGTGAATCGGACCTTGAGACGGGGCAGATAGCGGGTTGCAAGTGACGCGCGATTCATGTTGCCATCAGTGGCCGCATCCCAGTCTTTGTGAATTCCTCTGTGAATGCTGGAAGGAAATAGAAATAACGGTGCTGCCACAATAAAAGGATCCAAGCCTACTGCTTTAATGGATGATCTATCCTTAACCTTGTTGTATCCTCATACAGATACTAAATTAGACCATAAGCACCACCTGCCCCCACTAGGATCCTCGGGTGTCACCTTTCTGAACTTCCAGACCTACTTTTAAGTGTACAGAATAATTACCGCTGTGCAGGTAAGCTATCTGTCTAGCTCATTAGTAAGCACAGGGGTGTCTGGGAGCAATAAGTACCCCAGGCCTTTTCCACTTGTCAAAGCATTTTGTGTGAGTGTTTATGTGTGTGTGCACATGTTTGCTAGAGTCAAACAGCAACCAAATTCATGGTAATTAACCACCTGATGAGGACAGTATTATTGGCAATTACCAGGTTTTGCATTATCACAAGTTTTAAATGTGTGTGTGTGTGGGTGGCAGGTGTGTGAGCTTAAATATCAGACAGACAGAACAGAGATTAAACAAAAAGGATGTTAAATGAGAATGGAGTCAAGTTGTGTGGAGAAAGGAGACTCTCCTCTCCCCAAAAAACAAACATATCGGTTTGTACAAGAAGCTTATTACAACCCATATGTACCTGTATTGATAGGTGCCGACCTCTAGTGGGTGTATTTATGGCGGGAGCAAAGGAGGAAGTCAGGTAACGTACTAAAACGAGCAAAGTCAACATAGGGAGGAGGTTGTGGTGGATGGACGGGTCAAACAAGCCCAGGAGACTGTCTGTGTCCTGGGTGTTGTTGCCTAAACAAGTAGTTTTGCTGCCTAAACCTATCCAAGTAATTTTGTTTCCTAAACCTAACCAATGAGTTTTGTTGACTAAACATAACCAAGTAGTTTTGCTGCCTAAACCTAACCAAGTAATTTTGTTTCCTAAACCTAACCAATGAGTTTTGTTGACTAAACATAACCAAGTAGTTTTGTTGCCTAAACCTAACCAAACTGTGACCGTTTTAAAACGTTAACCATTTGTTTAAAACTGCAAACAAACTGTTATATTTAGGTATGAAGACGGGTTGATCTCCTGTCGATCACCAGTAGGGGAGCTAATTTAGGAAATGCTCATGTGGGTAGTATGGGTTGGAGGACTTGTTGGGAGAAAGAGATGGTTAGTGTCACTAACAGTGTTGGTAAGTTTTGTGTTTTTAAATTGGGTGCTCCAGTTTCCACTCAAAGTCAAAACACATACAGGTGCAATGCCCAGTATTTTATGGTACTACCACCAATGAACATTTCCCCCAGGATGCTAAATTCCCCAATATTCCCGAAACAAAATGTTGTGGACATGACCTCAGTGGCTCCAGGACTTCTACATCCAGTAAAGGTGTGTTGGTGTGAATGTATATTGTGTGTCAGTATGTGGTATTTGTATCTCTTGCGTATTGCTTTCGGGGATAGATGGATGGATGGAAAATCACTCTGGATCATCATTCAGACTGCCAAAATGGGTGGGTGAGATATAAAACCATCCCTTTTCACAGCACTTTAAGAAAAGCAATTTATCAAAAGGGAAACAATGTTACATTTACAATTTCCCAAAAAAGGCTGTCAGATTTTAGGGCTTGTGTTTATCAGAATTGGAGAAAAGATGCTCTAAAAATGTAATTGAGGAGTTAAAAAGTTCTTAACTGGGATTAAAGAAGACATTTATCAAGTGATTTACTCCTATTTACAGTCAAGTACGAGTAAGCTGTACTCACGGCCAGTCAGAGACAAGGATTTACCCCACGCCTGTCATCCTTACATTTGACTCAGTGATATGGTCTTTTACAAAAACATATTTGATATTTGTGTAAAATCCTTAATATTTCCAGTATAAATTAAAACATAAAATTGCGAAAAATCAAGTATTAATAAATAATGACTATATAATATGACATTGGTGGAAGTGGAAACATTAACTAAAGCAAACTGGAGCAGGAAAGAAGTGATGCAGCTGGTAGACGACATACATCTGATAAATCATAAAATAGGGAGAATTTAGACAAAGACGGAGCATAGAAAGTAAAACTGCAAACAAAATCAGCGTCAGTTTAATTCTTGTTGTTTGCAAGAAAAAAGAATAAAAAGAAATAAAAGTGATCTAACATCCTATCAAATGTTCAAATCAAATGCAAATCGTGGGCTAAAAATAACCTATTATGAATTACTGCGAACATTTTGCTCCGGCAACACATTATTCATCATGTCCAATGGTATTTTGTACAATCATTCTAAGCCATGTGTCAGATGGTGTGCTGTCATCTAGGATCTATTCTTAAATAATTTAAGAGACCTCAGGAGCTCTCTTAAATACAAAATCCATTAGCGTTGATTCTTGACTTTGTGAATAGGAGTAAAAACTTTCACTGTTTTCTTTCAGTTAAATTAAAATATTCACTTTTACTGTAGCAATTTCATAAATACAGACCCTGGACTCAACAATGTGGAATAATTGTGGTGAGAGCTGTTTGTGTCTACACATAAGGAGACAATTTTGGTTACTGTATTCGTATTATACAGACACCAGCATGTGCAACTAGTATCGTGTGTGTGTGTGTGTGCGTGTGTGTGTGTGAAGCTTAATTTGTCATGCCTACCTTTCTTCCACTTAAACCAGAGAAAGTGAAAATTACACCACTAATGCCAACTGTGATCCACTACATCTGCGCTTCACAGCGAGCCCACCAATCCCACCATATGTCTTTAATTGCCATCAGTGCTTTACACAACCTATTTCACACACACACACACACACACACACACACACACATACACAATCCTTCTATTACAAATGCTTGCACTTTACTCTGCGAGTACGCGTTTTAATTTTTGCCTTCTCCTTCTCCTCCTCTCCACATACAGATATATATATAGATGTGTGTGTGTGTGTGTGTGTGTGTGTGTGTGTGTGTGCGTGTGTAAAATGTCTGTACATGTCTTGCACGTTGTTCTAATATGACCTCAGCACTCATGGGTTCAAATCCCTCACAATGAAGGCAGTCTGGAGTACACTTCTTCTGACAGAGGTAATTGGCCACTAGTGACACAACCAGTGCTGTATTTCAGATGCAACTTCCTTAACTCAGTGCGTGCACGCACGCACACACACACACACACACACACACACACACACACACGCGCGTTAATGACGCCAATGACGCCACAGCAAGACTGTATGGGGTGAAAAGTAAAATACAACATTTCTTCACTCTGTATTTATATTTTAAATGTTCAGAGTTTTACATTTAGAGAATAAGCAAAGGGCCCAGCATTGAGTAGTTGCTCAAGTAGTCCTTGTAGTTTTTGCAACTTTTCTTGGGTGTTTTTTTGTAGTAAGTGCATTTCAAGAGTTTTGTAATAAACTGTTGTAATTGACCTTTTTCTCCACTCAAGCTGCTTTATTTACTTTTTCTTCAGTTACTTACAGGCAGCAACCTCCTGTTGAAAAGTGAAGCCAATGCTGAATGCCTTAAACCTTCATTCTTTCTAACAGCCAGCAGGGGGCGACTCCTCTGGTTGCAAAAAGAAGTCTGATTGTATAGAAGTCTATGAGAAAATGAGCCTACTTCTCACTTGTTTTATTACCTCAGTAAACATTGTAAACATGAGTTTATGGTCTTGATTTCTAGTTCCAAGTCTTCTTCAATACAGTATGATGTTCATTTAGTAAATTATGGTCCCATTTAGAGTCGCTACCACGGTGTTGTCCGGTCTGGGAGTTGTCTGTGTTTTCGTCTTAGAACTTTAACCCTCTCAGAGTGTGTTTACAATTCATGAAAGTTAATTGTAACATTTTGGTCGCCTAAAAATGGTTATACTTAGCTCCACCCCCTCGTGTCACTTCTGGTTGCAAAAAAGACAAGATGACGACGGCCAAAAACCAAGACGGCGACGAACGAAGCCCAAGATGGCGATGGCCAAAAAACAGGCGGGCGACAGATAAAAACCAAGATGTGATGGCCAAAATAGCGAACTCGAGGCTTCAAAACCGTAGTCCACAAACCAACGGGTGACTACATTTCTTATATACAAACTATGGTTACATATATTTCCAACAATGCCTTTCAACAACCACCAGAGAAGGGAAGTAAACTATTTGCTCTCAATCAAAGGTGGGTACGGTTATGTTAAAGTAACTAGCTAGACCTCACCTAATGCTTAAATTATGTACAACACACTTTCAGTCATTGAACACCATTTGTACTGCTGCTACATTGCTGTGCTTCTTGCTGCTTTGCAGTGACACTGAGGCAGCGCCAAACATGTTCATCCTCTCAAGTCTACCAAAATAGACTCTTTTTACTGTCATCTAATGTGTGCACAGGAGGTGACTCTCTCCGAGAGTTTTTTACCAGCAACAAACAACAGCACTTATGGAGAGAACTATAGAGCACAACGTGAGAGTACTTGTTAATTGGAAGTGATGGGTCTAATTGATGTGAGCATATACAGCATTCCCCTCTCCTCTTTCTCACTCCTATCCACTAACTCTCTGTTTACGTAGCCCACTTCTCAAATTGTGAGAGGTGCTCGGCTACGAGATCTGCCATTTTTCCTCCTCTGGAATCCTCAACGCGCTCATCCGAGTCCTACACTCCTATCAACACTTTCTCTCTCCAGCTTGTCAATCTCAACCCTTCCAAAGTGCCGGTCCGCATTTAATATATTAAATGAACGAAGGGGGGGGGGTTGAGGTAATGTAAGTAATACGATGTGAGGAGCAATGTTCGCAAGCAGTCGTGGCATGTACAGCACTGTTTGAATAATGTAATACTTCAAGTTTGATAATGTATGGCTATAGATAGGTCTCCGCTGCAGCCAAGTATTGATTGCGTTAAGCACATCTACAGTGCAGCAAATGGTGCGGGTTCATATCAATCTTTACACGGCGTTCTGTACCTCAGTAACCAGATACCTTGTCTGATTACAGAGACCTCAGGGCCACTGCTGCTGTTAATGACATTTATTGATAAATCCAATTCCTGGGCCAATTTGGGGAGGTGTGGTTTAATACTACAGACGTGTGAACATGTGTGGATCCGTATATGTGTTACGTGTCAGAGTGCAAGCAGATTCATGTGCATTGTAACCCTTTCCCCCCCGCCTCCTCTGGGTATACTAATGAAGAGACGGCCACTCCAGACGTGCGGCGCGTGCCCTACAACGGCTCGCGCAGATTCAAGGGAGATTTTCGATATTAATGATTTATGCCGTATTTGCATACAAACCTAATGCAAACCCACTCCAGATAATCACATTTTGCCAGGTCTGAATTGAGTTTTGCGGGTGTCTTTGCTACCCCCACCTCCTCCACCCACCAAATAACAGTCGGAATGTGGGTGACCCCCCAACACAAGGGGTTTACAAGTGGACACATAAAGAGGGACTGTAATAGTGTATTTTGCTATGAGACAAGAGTGTCTATTTTCGCTTCCAAGCTTTATCATACAACGGCAGTATGCTTGGCAGAACTGGCAGCAGTCACAGTAGCAGTGATGGTAACAATGGCAGTATCAACAACACAAGTACTGAACTTTAGTACAATTCTGAAATAATGTTTTCATTACATACTTCTTCATATGTCACTACATTCCAGGGACAAATATACTCGTCAAAACACAACTTATTTGGCCGCAATTATGGCTATTTTTGCCGATGAAGATTTTGCATTACAATAATTAGTGATGCACCGATACCGATACCAGATATTGGGCCGATTCTGAGTCAAATGGCTGGATCGGTATCGGTGACAACGGGGCCGATCTATTCAATTCAGTTCTATGTTTATATACTATTTACATTATTTACTGTGATATTCATTTCTGTATATTTTTTTTACCAATTTATTGCCGCATTTTAAAGGTTTACACTTGAATTGTAATTCCTGTTAAATTTGAAGATGTTTTTTTACCAAGTTGCTGATGTACAATTTATTATTTTAATAATAAATAACATATCTATGTATTTATTTGTTACATTTTGTTTTACAAAGTTCGGAAATCAATGTTTAAGTTAAGCCTGATGTTGTCTTTGATGTTGTCCTACACATAAATTAATGATCCCAGTCACTTCCACACAGTGAGGCATACAGTTTAATAATTAAACACGGGTATCGGATCGGCACTCGGTATCGGCCGATACCCAAAGCCCAGGTATTGCTATCTGAACTGAAAAAGTTGAATTGATGCAGCTCTAAAAATAATATAAGATCAGTTGATAAAATATGAGGCCTTGTTATAGAATAAACTGCTAATTAATTATGTATGTAATGCAATATGATATATTGACAGGAAGCATTCTGCTGCATAACAGTCTTACAGTAAATAGTACATAACTTGAAGTGCATTTTTGCTGATAATCATTGCATACTTTTACTAAAAAAAAAATAATTATTGACTTTTACTTATTTTTACCACTACTATATACTATTGTAGAAATAGTAGTAGTAATAGTAATAGAACGAACAGACTGATCATCAACAATAATAGCCTATGTAGTATTAGTAGCACTTGTAGCAATAACAGTATAAATAGAAATGCTAATTGTTGTTATAGCAGTTACAGAAACAGCAAACGTGTTTTTGCAGTGGCGTGACTGTTGTCATCATATCAATACTAGAATCACTTAATGCTCTTGGTTAACATGAGATCTACTGCATGAAGGGTTAACACTACCACACAAACAGTCACATTCTGACGCCTGTGGTGAGAATGACCCGTCATACCACCCTGGCATCTTCCGTTCAGAGTATCATTCTGGTTCAGAGTGAATTCAACTTGCCCTTCACTACACAGATATGAGTACATAAAGCTACATAAAGTCACCCGAGGTAATGTCAAACTAAGTGCAACAACAAGCAGCACGTCTCGACTTTACTCGTGTTTCCTATAATCTTTCATGTTCTCTATGTTATCTTTAGTGCCATCCTAGAGATCTGAATGGCGAATACATCTACTGCCAAGAAGTTGCATACGTAATAACTTGTTGGGTTTTCGAATTACAGTCAGACTAGGACAAACAACATGCAAGAAAGGCTTTTGTTCCACAGAGAAAGCCTTATCTATAAAGGTCAGGCATTCCTAGTAGCAAAGGGAGCTGCCCACAGTACAAAGCTTAGACAATAAGTAGGGCGTTCGCACACAAAGGCATTTCTCTATTAAATGAAACGTATATATATATATATATATATATATATATATATCAATCTTGTATGGTTAAAGTGCTTCTGTGATGTTAAGCTAAGCAGAGAGCCTGGCTCCATGACAACGGATAATATTTTGTCAGATGGAAAGGTCAGATGAACACATGTGGCTGCATTGCTTCATTAACAAAGGGGCCACTATTATTATTATTAATATGATTAGATTAATGTATCTCACACTGTACGATTATGAATGTATGTCTATAGACATGAGCTCAACATTTCATTGGAAATTCATTCTTTTGCTTTTCAAACAAGCACAAAGGCTATCTATTGGGTCATACTGAAACACTACGGGGACAATAATACAAAGTTAGTTTCTAGATTAAATCTGATAAAATATAACATCCTGTCCAAGAGACAGCAGTCAAGTAATTATTGTGGTAACACTTTATAATAATAATATATATAAACATTATTTGGATGGCTATTATAAAGTTGCAACTGATGATTATAATACCTTGTTAAATGGTTATTTAAATACTTTATAAAACATCTATTAATATAATTTATATATATATTATAAACTAATGATTTCATGTTACACAAACTGATGACAAAATAACATATATTAAACATTACTAATAATTAGTAAACATTAAATATAATATTGTCAAGTTTAATTAACTATTGATTTACCATTTATAAATGATGGTTAAGTGTACCAATATGGTACATTAATCCAGGTAGCTACAACATATTGCATCTGGCACTTAATGAATCTGAAAAAAATAAACCTTTTTTTTTAATAATATTTGTTTTATTATGATGTTTGCTAGGTTCAATCAAATGTGGGCAATTGCCTACTCAATCTAAACAAATGTCTCAGTTTCCAATCTAAAGTAGTTGTCCCTCCGGAGCTACGTAATCTTTTTCTTTGTTGCATTTTCTGCCTCTACTGTGTAAAAGTCTGTTTCAAAGCTCAACACCAACTTTGGGTTTTTACTCTCTTCCTATAGAACCGCCCCTAAACAGTGAAAGAGCATTGTAAAAAAAAGAAAAAAAAAAAGTGAAATAAGAAAAAAGCATTTCCTTCTTCGGTCTCAAGGAGCGGCTGTAACCTTAGCAGAATCATGAAAGTTGACAGTTCATTTTTCACAGGGTCATAGATCGACGAGTCTTATAAAGTAATGGGCTTTTGGGAGCCGGCTTTATGAGAGCTAAGATAGTTAAGAGACATGTGGAGGAGATGGCACGGGGAGCTGAGGTCCTGCTCTTACTCATCCAGGGTTATTCCCTCCATGCTGTGGAGCGGGAGGGAGGCGCCGCACTTCCAGTAATATAAACGTGTAATAAAGATTAATCTGTTGCTAGTCGGCAGCCTGATAGCTTCTAAACTTGCTTGAAATAAGGCTGAAATCACTTCAGAGCCAATCTCAAGACCTTTAGTGAGTGTCTGAGATTCCTTTTGTGGGTGTCAGGGAAAAAACAAAATGTATATTTGTTTTGTCTTGTGTGTTTCAGTGTATGCACTACTGGGAAAAAATTGAATTTGTGTTTCAAACACGTATGTATTCATGACTTTTGATGTGTTTTTTTTGCTAGTAAAGGTGTATGTGCAGCAGTTACAGTGCCAGTAGGGGTTAAACACACTTACCGGGTGCATCTGGCCTCTTCATGCCCCCCGTGGGTGCTCCGCCTCCCAGGCCGTTGAACGCGGGGAGGTTGTCATTGCTGTAGGCTCTGAGGACGGACAGCATGTTCATCTGCTGCTCTAGGTGGGAGTGCTGATCGGCCTTCAACAGTCCGGGGGGGCCTCCTGGAGACAGGAGGGCCAGGCCCTGCTGCCACTGCTTCTCCAGCGGCAGAGCTTGGTTCTTGGGTTGGGGAACCAGAGAAAGGGGCGTCATGGCGGAAGAAGATGCTGCCAAACCACCTCCGCCCCTTGGTGGCAGAGAGGAGTTGTCTTGGAGTTGCTTGGAGTGGTGGTCTGAAGCTGGACTTCCTCTTTCCTCTCTCTCCATGTCCATTTGCCCATCCTCATCTCTTTCCTCATCCTCTTCAGCCACTCCTCCCTCCTCTTCCTCTTCATCGGAGTGATTCTGGTGCTGCTGTCTCTTGGGGGTGGTTGAGGGGGTCTCACTGGCACTGAGCCCCCCAACCTTTGCGACCTCGTCGTCTGATCCAACCCGGTCCTCTTCGTTATCTCCCCGGGAGCCCCTCTCTCCGATCTGGTCATCCCCGGCTGAAGGTGCCCCTCCAAAGGCCTGGGTGGGTAGGTCCAGACCATGCTCTGCTGGGGCTAAATATGCTTGGAGGCTCTGGTTGGCCCTCGGGGATCCGTCGTACAAGCCACCAAATCGCCTGTAGAAGTCACTCTGGAAGGGGTTGTAGGGCTGGTCCATGTGGTTGTTCCAGCCTCCCTGGATTTTCTCCCCATTTCTGTCTCCATCTTTGTCGAGGGCCAAACCGGAGGTCTTGGTGTTGGAGGAGTGAATGTTGGAGGTGGTGGGGGAATTCCCTCCGTGAAGCTCCTTGCCTGCATCGGACCGCTGCTGTTGGGCCTTACCCATGTGGTTGGCCTGGAGGTGCAGAGCCATGATCTCCACTGAGGAGGTGGAAAAGGAGCAGAAGAGGCAGCCATGCCACGCCACGTTATCATGGATGGTGACTGAAGAGCCGGGGAGAGACCCGGACGCAGACTCAGGCCGGACTGACACAGACAGATCGAGTGGTTCATACTGAGACCCGGGTTTGCCAGGCTTGGAGTTCTGTTTGGCTTCGACCTTATCTTCTCTTTCCTGGTCAGCCGAGACGGCCCGCTTTGCTTTGGGCTCGCCGTTGTCATGGTAGCACTGGGCCGGGAGCTGGACTGGATTCTGGTTGTCCTTCATGTCTTTCTTCATGGAGCTGAGAACGAAGCTGTCCATGAAGGCCTGGAGAGAACCTTGGAAGTGGACTCCGTTCCCCATCATGCTTTGGTAAGCCCTGCTCAGGTCAGAGAAGCTATCCGGCGCCGTCGAAACCAGGGCGGACGGGCCATCGGCAGCCTTCATGTTCTCGGCCGAAGAGGCGGAGTCAAAACGGCGGTCTCCGCGCTCACGATCTCGGTCATGCGGAGACATCATGCTGGCCGACGCCCACTGATGCGGCAGCAACGGGCCCGCCCTGAAGTCCATGTTGGGAGGCATGCTCTTGAAAACATTACGGAGGACATCCGGCCGGGCAAAGATGCCGCCCCCGCCGCCGCCGGCGGTCGTCTTCCCATGATCCTCTTTATGGTCAGAAGAAGGGGCGTGGCAAGAGGATGGGCCTGAGGTGGTGGAGCCGTTTTGGCGCTCGCGGTGGTGGCGCTCCAGGTGGTACTTCAGACTGGCAGACTGGGTGCCGGCATAGTCGCAATGAGGGCACCGGTAGGGTTTCTCTCCTGAGAGGCCAAGGAAGAGAAAAGAGAAACAGAAAGGGAGAGACGGGGAAAACAGTGAATAATTAACCTGATTATTAGATTGACTGGATATCCAAATCTATTTATTGGAGCAGGGAATGTGGACCCTAGGGTCATGTAACCTCCCCGAACAAAGAAAATTAGGTCAAATGGGTAGAGCTCACAAAAAATGATATGCATTTCATTAACCACTATAAAAAAAGAGGATATTTTGGATATCAAAACACAATTTCTTACTCATGAAAAAAGGATGAGGGAAGAAAGAAATAGAGGAAGCAGAAGTTTAGAATAAAGCAGGAAATAAACTACAAGACAAAGTGATAAAGAACATGATTCTGCATTCAATCAACAATCCCATGCTCTTCCACAGACGTCGGCTCTGCTCCACTGTGTTAGTGCATATGTGTGTGTGTGTGTGTGTGTGTGTGTGTGTGTGTGTGTGTGTGTGTATTGGGACGAGGGTAGGGTTGTGGAGTAGGCATCTGAATGTGGGTCGATCCAGCTCGATCCAGCCCCGCCAAGTGAGCCATCACTCACATCAACACCATAAAAAAACATTTCACCATATGGTGCTTTCAGTCCACTACAAGAGATAATATTTTTCAACTGACAACAAAACTGTCTCGATGCTATCTGTGTTTGCACGGGCGAGGGCCGGGGCTGAGGGTGCGGCCGGGTCTGTTTGAGTGTATGTGTGTGTGTGTGTGTGTGTGCATGAATGTGTGTGTGTGTGTGTGTGCCTGCAGTGGGGGTCATCATGCCTCTGTTCTGGCCTTGCTCGCTGTCAGGCCTGTGCCTTGGCGATGAGAGTGCAATTTCTGGGACGTTCCCTATTTGCAGTTTATCTCGAGAAGCATAAATCAGCTGTGGCACAACATCTCCCCGACCACTGCCACACTGTGGAGCAAAAAATGTGGATGATACACTACGATGCAAATATAAGTCAATGAGTACTTCAAAAAAAAAAAAAAAGAAAAGAAGAAGAAGAAAAGAAATGTGCAGGCGACATATGTGAACCACATGCTTGTTGCAGCGAAGCTGTGAGTTCCGTGTGATAAAGAACAATATGATTCACTACAGGATGCACAGATCAAAGAGATTTACATTACGGTAAAAGAGGGGTGAATCTGTTGTGTAACATTTACATATATTTATTTATGCTGCACATCCATATTAATGAACATTCTTGATAACGGTATAACACCAGCATTGCTCTGCCAGAAGTGGATCTTCCATTGGAATGATACTTATGTTGAAATAGAACACATCCTGCTAGCAATTATAATAGGCTTGGAGTCTGAGCCAGATTTGGATTCATTAAACAATGAACAGAGAGGGAAAAAATGCTAAGCTGGATTTTTTTTTTTTTTAATATATACATATAAAAAGTTCCCAGAGTGGAATTTCTGTCAGAGGGATAACAGTAACTGTGTGAGAAAAGAGGGAGATTGGTGGAAAAAGAAATAAAAAAGGGGGTGGTTGTGGTGTTTTGTGTGTGTGCATTTCTATATATACAGTATAGAGCCATAAACTGTTTAGATTATACACATGGAAACCATTTTATAAAAGGGAAAAAAGGCATTGTTACGCAAGGCTGGTTTGAATGATTTAAGTCGGGCTGTGTAGTAAATCATGGATATAATTAGCAAATGGCATACTGCTCAAGTAATTTATCATTATTTAGAGGGCACCATTCCAGAAAAAGACTGCGATCTGCAGACCTACTGCAGAGCTCTCAAATAAAGGGCCACAAACACCAACTCAATACAATATTGATACGGGAGAGAAACGAATAGGAGGGTATACAAAAGAAAATTGAAGGTGGAAACGCTGAAGAGAGGAGAGAGAAAGACGAAGAGAGACAAAAAAAGAAAAAGAAGGATAGAGAGAGAGAGAGAGAGAGCGTGCAGAGAGTCAGATAGCCCTGATATCTTTTATCTGAGAGTGGCTATGAAGCATAGAGTATATTTAAAATAAACCATACAAGATGAGCTTTTAACCCAATAAGTGCTTCTCCTGTGAGCTGCCGAACAGAGGCTCAGTGCTGATTCAATAAGGAAACGTCCCTGATGCAAATGATCATTCTCAATTCCTCTAACTGGACAAAATGATATTCTAGGAGCCAAATTAGACAGAAATTAGACTGATCTGATCTTTTTTTCCCCTCCTCTGTCTTTTCTTTCCTTATAAGAGGTTGTTAATGTTCGTGGAGGGGAGGGGGGAAATAAAGATTAATGTACCATCAACATATCTAAAATGAGAATGAAAAGCACAGAAGATTGTGTGTTTGACACTCTCTTTTGATGTTTACCGAGTAAGGCAAAGTGAAACTAAATACAAATGCCCTCAGAGAGCCATCAGTTTATTCCAGTTTTCCATTAAAATTAAGCATTTAAATATATCTGGAGCGAGCGAGACAGACGACAAGTGCAGTTCTGCATCTACTTTGTGTTTACGTACCCGAGCGTGTGCGCGCGCGTGTGTGTGTGCACCATTTGGAATGTGTGCGAACACATGTTTGTGCACGCTTGTCGGCCTGAGCCCGTGTGTATGTACGTGTGTGTGTGTTTGTGTCTTAGAGGGCCATTTGGACTGGCTAAGACATCTGCTCCATCATACGTCAGGGGCCTGGTGTGACATCTGGGGAATATACTGTATCCTGCCTTGCAACATTACACACAATTTACTGCTAAAGGTCATTATGTACCCGTTAATCCACTTTTAATTGATATCAGCGCAAACAGCACAACCTCCCAGCCACATGACAGATCACTGCCGCCACAAAACCAGAAAATTGCTATTTGGGAGTTAAAAATAGACCGGTAAACTTTTTTTTTTTTGGCTGTTGACCGTCTTGGCTTTGTCGGACAACTTTGGACATTTTGTTCCTGCCAAAGGTGAACGACAGAAGGGTTAAAAAAAAAAACTGCTGCTTTGTAGAGTTCATAAACATCGAAGTGACACCTTTGTGTGGCTATAAATCATCCTTCTCCTGATTGCTGCACTGGGATCTGCTCCTCCGTAGTATGTTTACACTTCATGTTGCATGTACTGATTTCATCTGGCTTTGTGTGAATTGTGACAGCGCCATAGAAACAAGTAAAGATAAATACCCCAGACCTGTACAGAGGGGCAATTAAAACGGCTTAATAGATATGACATACTGGAAGATGAATTTCCATTTGGCCGGAAGAATGGAAAAAAAAAAAAAACACCACACACACACACGCACGCACACACGCACACACGCACACACACACACACACACACACACACACACACACACACACACACACACACACACACCAATGGGATGTTTGAGAGACTGAATAATGGATAGAAGCTGTTTTACATCTGTTTCAAGTATATCTGCTTAAGTTAGTGGTTAGTGGTGAACTGGGAATGCCTCTAATGCTGTCAGGGTTAACAGTTCAATTGCGTCAGAGGTGAAAGTGACACCATAGATGCACAGTACACTCGGGAACATGGGAAGAATGTGTCAACACAATGGGAAATAGATGAATTAAAAGATAAGCCTGGAATTATTATTTTTATTTTCTTACTGTTTTTCTTAAAATGATGTAAATCTCTAAAAACAGCTCACAACTAGCGGTGTAACGGTACGTGTATTCGTATTGAACCGTTTGATACAGGAATTCTGGTTCGGTATGTCCTTTTCGTTACGCCTTGTGACCCAAGCAACTGTTATATGTCTGCTACTCGCACACGTAGAACAGAAATTATGTAGCCCATGTTTTACCCGGAAAGTTTTAGCAGCGCACCAGTCGTTGTTAGCTGCAGCATTCTAGTTGGTTTACCTCAGTTAGCCCGGTTAAAGAAAAGCTTAATGTCTGTATCTGTGGATACACTTCAAACATTTAATTTGTGCTGAATATGTGAGTATTTGAGTGGCTTAACTGTTAAAGTAGGAAGTACAGTATGGCCAATGATCAGCTGCTAAATGTTTATTATTGGAAAAAAAAAGTTATTTTCTGCATTTTCTTTGTTTTCCCCATTGTACCGAAAATGTTCCGAAACATGACCCCAAAACTGAGGTACATACCGAACTGTGCATGTTGTGGACCGTTACACCCCTACTCCCGAACATATAGTTATTGATATAGCTTTTTTTTTCTTTTTAAAAGTTACTCAAACAGGAGTAAGAGGTACATTTGTTAGGGACTATTTTTGCGACGAACATGTCAGTATGTGAGTCCCTTAACTGTTAAAGTAACAATTATGGCCAATGACCAATGTTTATTATTGGAAAAGAAAATATTTTCTGCGTTCTTTTTATTTTCCCCATTATACCAAAAAAGTACCGAACCATCACCTAAAAACTGAGGTACATACTGAACCGTGAATTGTGTATACTCTTACACCCCTAGACCCAAATATAAAGTTATTTAAATAGTTTTTTTTTTTTTAAAGTTACTCGTACGGGAGTAAATTGTACATTTGCTGTGGATTATTATTACATTTGTTGCTCGAGTGAGTATTTACAGCACCAGGATGTCGGATAGACGTAAAATATATTTCAGTGATTGTGGGCATTGTAATGATTTAACATGTCATCCAGTGCAACGGTGTGTCTCTAGTTCTTGGATAACCGTGGAGCACTGTGGCACAGGGGAGTAAGATATGTCACTTCTTGACTACTTGGTAGTAGAATGAATTCATTGTTGGTTTGGGTCTTTTCAAGGGATTTGTTGACAATAAAAATAAATATATCGCCTTATCCTTTAAGTAAGAGGTTAGTGGTGAGTTGAGCACGCTGCTAATACTAACACGACTCACAGTTCAATTGCCTCCGAGGGTGAAATCACACCATTAATATGTCATATATGCACAAAGGAACTTTGGTGTGCACCAATATAATATATTGAGCTTAACAGTGCCATTGTATTGAAGATACTGTATGGTAGAGATGGAGGAAAAAAGGGAGCACTTAGAAAAAGGTATTAGGAGGGAGACACTGGAAGAAAAAGGAGAAAAGGGGAGGAAGGAGTGAGAAGAAGATCACAGGTCCCTCTTGATTCATCCTGATTACAAGGTTAGGTTAAGGTTAAGTGACATGGGCAAGTCCTGCCTCTCCTCTTTCTCTCCCCCCCCCCCTCTTTGTCTCCCCTATCCTCATTTAAAGGTGAGCAGGGACTCTTATTGGTTATGCGGCCCCTGCCTGAAGTTATGTGTGGCTATTGTCAAGAGCGAGGACCTTTTTATTTTTTACACACAGCTGCTTACTGCTAAATAGTGCCTTGTCCAGAAGGGGACAATCTGGGCCTCTAATTGCTGTCACTGAAGCCTAGATTCATTATGTGACTTTCCCATTAAAATGTGAGCATTAATTTGTATAATGAAATATCACCCTCTGCAGTGTGTTCATTAGCTGTGGCCCCACACTGTAGCGCCACAGCCGCACAATGTTAGCTACCTAGAAAACTGTGGTTAATTTTGCTAATGGATATTTTTCCCACTCACTGTTCAAGAGGAAATTAATACTGTAACATTAGCTCTTTAACTTTTGGAGGAATTTAAATTCACTTCATTCCTTTCAAGCTGGTGTTAGCCGCTCATTAATCTCTGCGTCGCGTTGCACAATGCGTGCCTCGACCGGCTCGGTAAGCAACTCCATTGTGTCACTCGCGTTGCATTAGGATGAGTGGGAGCTCCGCTGTCATCTGTGAATTTTCTCGACGTTGTCGGCAACAGCACAGAGAGAGGATCTTTAACCGCTGTAAAAGTCATGTTGTGGATGTAATCAGGATGTCACAGAGGAGCTGGTATGATTAGGTTATAGTAATGATTTAAAGGCCACATGTTGGGGATGCATCAAGCTGGTTTTCTGCTAAAGCTGTGCTTAGATAGGCCGGCGGCCAGAGGTACATACCATTCCAAAAAGACAACATCCGTACTAACTTTTATCGCTTCTGCTCCTACGTGTAGAGGGCTCCAGATTTTTATTTTATTGTAATTCCGAGATACGAATGGATAAATGTTAAATATACTGTGTAGATGAAATTAGATGGACCTACTTGTCTGTGTGTGTTTTGCCAAATGAGTTAACGCCAGGCCTAGGTTGAGGTCTGCGCTTCCTCCATGATGAAATATGGCCCTCATGGGTGTCCTTACTGGACTACTCAAAGCAGACATAACTCAGCTCTCTCACCACCAGATAACAGATGCCCCTGAAAAAAAACCACCGCTATCCCCGGCTACTGTGGATGGCCTGGCTGTGACCTGGATGCGCTATTTAACACACCAGACGTGTTAGCATGCTAGAGTTTAAAGCTTTTTCCTCTAATTCCTCTCCAGATCTGAGGTACAGTACGTGCCTCTTATTAAGGGGAAGCAAAATGGGGGTTACAGCACGGGTGGTCTCTTATTCTGCCTTTTAAGTGCGTGGAGAAGGACGGGAAAAAAAAGCGAGGGAGACAGAGGAGGAGAATAAGAAGAAAAGCAAGCATTGATTGATTTTTTTTTCAGCGTTTTAGCCTCTGCTTCACTACTGACACTCAAGGATTACTTGGTTGTGAAGTGTAGAAACTAACAAAAAGGTCAGGGCGGTTGGACTCAGCTTTTCAAGAACATCTAGAGGAACTGAGGGGTACAAGTCTTTGACTGACAGAAGGGGAAATGACTCATGACATTGAGTTTCTTTTTGTCCGTATTTGTGTTCACATTATAGTGTTATGACTTTAGTGTTATAAGTTACAGCCTTTCTAACCACGCAGCCTGTCAACTAACTGCATTATAAACCCATCTGCATCATTATTAGACGCTCATAGAAACGGACGTAGAGTGAGAAGTTCTCCGAGGGCGGGTGGAGGAGTGGTGGATGGGATTAACAACACAGGACGTTCAGGACTGGCGTTCGTGTCCTGTGTGGAACCAGAAGTTCAGTGATTTTTACTGCCGTTATGTTGCTATGCCACTGAGTCACATGACTTTACGTCCGTAGCTGACATTAAGCATACTTATTTTAAGCCAAACTGTGATGTTTTTTCTAACCCTAACTAAGTGGTTTTGTTGCCTAAACCTAAGCGCGATAGTTTAACATTGTTAACCACGTGTTACAACGTTAACCATGACCACTTCACAACGTTGTCCATGCGTGAACCTTCAGTGTCAAGACACTACACAATAGAATCACTATATTAATGCGGGGGGCTTTTGCCCACGCGGCAAAATATGACGAATAGGGATAAGATCGCGGTGAACAACGTGAATATCTTGCACTTCTCTCCCTGAAATTCTCTCAATAAAATGTTTAATCTTTGATCGCTTAAGTCAATTATGAACTCTGGTTCCAGCTTTGCAAATGAGATGATGTGCTGCTTCTCTCTGTAGTATATGTTTTTTTTTTAATGGAATATTTCTGGCGGAAAGTAAGGTAACCATACCTTAACCATATGCATTTTGCATTACCACCATCGTTCCTTAAAGCTGGGGTAGGCAACTTTGGAAGAACGAGCAAGAGTACATTTTCTAGAATTTTAAGGTATCCCAGTGAAAATCCCAGATGTAGGAGCGCAGACTATCGTTGTGATCGAAAACCGTATCCAAATACCTGATGTCTCACTTATATGTAAGGAAACACCTAACATTATTAAAATGAGCGTAAAGAAGGAACGTGGCTATTGTTCGTACTCACAGCTGTCAAGCTACTAACTTGAGGAAGACTGCAGTGACGCGCAATGAGTGCACGGGCAGAGTGCACGCAGGTACGCGGGTAGGCAGACAAGCAGGTATAGTTATTACAGTCCTGCCACAGACACAGGATTGTTTTTCTTTTTTTTGTGTCAAAGCATTTGACTTATTGATTTCTGTTGGTATGTAAAGAAAAATTTCAACAAATATAACAATGCTTTTAAAATAAATTGCCTACCCTAGCTTTAACCTTAACCATAATGGATTGCAGAAAACAAAACATGAACATAATCCAAGTTTGCCATTCTTATCAGTGTTGTTTATTAAGCATACGATTTTCCAATTAATAAATTGAACTCATAGGTTAATATATAATAAATATGATCTGCATTAACTGTTCTCTTTACCACAAGGTGTCAAAATATATCATGATTCACGCTTTCCAGTTTGGAAACACTAACTCCCTGCGAGACGAACAGAGAGGCTGCGGGGAATCACCTCACAAACTTACACTTTACACACACCAGGCCCAGCAGCCAGGACCGGGCGTCCTTGTTGTAAGGTGACCTCTGCATGGTCTAATTGTGACTTTAACCTGGATAGTCAGTGGGGCGTTCGTACCTTGCAGAGGGTTAGAACTCTGGCTACTGTCCACAGTCCACATCATTACTCTGACTGCAGCCTTGACCTCCCAGCAACAACCAGCGGACGGGTTATACCACACAAGAGCCTGAGCTCCTGGTTGGTGAGATGTACGGGCGGAGAGTACACAGCTCCGAGGGGTTAGGACGCTTGACTGAAAAATAAAGCTAAAATCTATTAGGCACATCATCTCACGCATATCCCTAAACTGTGGACAGGCCGGCTTTGTTTTGGCTCAAAAGTTATTGAGAGTTAGCGAGTGTGAAATTGCCCTCTGAGTGATGTCATTGGAGGACACTGAACCCTTGTTGTGTTAATTAGAGCTCAATGAAATGAGTATGGAAAAGAAAAAAAACGGAATAATAACGGCCTTAAGCCTGAATGAGGTACACTGTTAGGAAACACATATTCCTCTACTCGGGAATAGTTTTATTTATTATGTTGATTTGAGTAAAATGCATCACAATCAAACGATCTGATAAGACTGCACGGAAAATATCTCTAGGATTACATCTCGTGGACCAAACAGGATTAGGATTTAGAATTAGAGTAAGTGTTACTGATGAACTGGGATCACTGGGTTTTTACAGTTCCGCTTATTTTCAGGCCATTGTCATACTGTGATTTGGAAAGTGTGACCATCTGTGTTAATATTGATGGAGGTAGTTTGTACTGTAAGTAGGTCTTTCTTTCTTTCTTTCTTTCTTTCTTTCTTTCTTTCTAATTCAATATATAGAAATGCATTTTAACATACTACTTTTTAACCTGGTATTAAAATAAATCCAGATTAAAGCTGCAGTTGGTAACTTTTATAAAAATAACTTTTGATCATATTTGCTCAAACTATCACTATATCCTGACAGTAGTACATGAGACAGACCATCTGTGAAACAATCTGATTCCTCTGTCACCTTTTTAGTGCTCTTTTGCGAGATTCCACCACGCCCGAAGAAAACCAACCAATCAGAGCCGAGAAGTCTCTAACGCAGCTGTCAGTCACTACTCAGGAAACTCGTGAACTTCGATCAAACTGTCAACATTTGAGGCAGTTTGATGATCGGAGTTCACGAGCAGTGATTGTCAGCTGCGTTAGAGACTTCTCGGCTCTGATTGGTTGGTTTTTCTTTGGGCACCGTGCAATCTTGCAAATGCCATTAGGAGCACTAAAAGGAAGCAGAGGAATCTGATTTTTTCACAGATTATCTGTCTCATGCACTACTGTCAGGATATAGTGACCGTTGGTGCAAATATGACAACAAGTTATTTTGATTAAAGTTACCAACTGCAGCTTTAAGTGAGAGACAACTAACGCAGTATCAATTACAAAACCAATACGCAATCAATTCAGCTGTATCATATCCATTATAACAGAGGCAGATCGACTCCAGTATCTGATTAGGCCAATACTCATGTGTCAGTCTAACCCCAGAAGGAATGTCAGTACATGTAGTGAAGTGAATTTTGCATGAAGTACAATGAATGTTTAATTGCTGGAGAAATGCACGCTATGTGCCAGCGTTTGGCTGGGGGAAAGGGTTTAGTGGACGTACTGACCTGTGTGTATCCGCAGGTGGACTTTGAGATGATGGGAGGTGCGGAAGGTCTTGCCGCAGTAGGGGCAATCCTTGGAGGACGAGCCCACGCTCCGCTCGCGATGCTGGGACAGAGACGGCTGGATGCTCCCCGCCGCCTTCCCCAAGTCCTCCCCAACATCTGGAGCATGCACAGAGACAGCACAAGGAGGGAGAGACAAATGGAAGGTGTGTTGAGTGCCACTTCAAACCAGCCCTCCACACATCATAACACAACACGTTTTTTTTTTTTTTTTTCTTTCTTTCTTTCTCCTCTGTCTGTCAGTCATTGTCCCCCGTTTTCCCGTGCTACAAATGTGCGAACGCCACACAAAGTCAAACGCATCAAACGGGCTCACAGGCCGTGCTATTCTCCTCCCTGACAGAACGCTGACAGTTCATAAGCTTTTCAGTTTCTTTAGAAACACCATAGTCCTGAGATACACCCCCCCCCCCTCAACTCAAACACACACACACACACACACACCCTCAACACCACCACCTGCACCACCACCACCGCCTCTCCTTTCTCCTCCTGTTTTTTCTTTTTTTATCCTTGCTATCATCATCATTCCTATTAAGCATATGCTGAAATTAACAATGCAAAATAAGACAGAAAGGAAGAAAAAAAAAAGAGAGAGTTAGATTTGGCTATGTCAGCATCGCAGGATCTCCTCGCATCTCTTCCTGCGACCTGATTTTGACAGGTAGCTGTCAGAGATATGATAGGGTGATAACGGTTTTGACCCCGCCCTCCGCCACTTCCTCCGCGCACCCAAAAAAAAAAGAACGATGATGCACAGTTTAGTGCAACAGCAGTCTGTTATCAACGCGATCACCCTCTGAATGCGAGTCTAAAGATGAGTGACGACAACCTGGGAATGTGTTGACAGCAGCATAATCCGAGGTGAGGGTGTCGTCGTCAGATTGTACGCGCGCTGGCCTCGTTGTGCGGGCGGTTAAGAGCCTGTGATGTTGCTGACAGTCGTGAAATTTAAAGGTCTGAGCAACATAGTTAAGTTCAAAAAAAGAAACTTGAAAGGAACAAAAAGGGAACACACAACAGATGCTTGATACGTCTTGTATCTTGAAGCTGTTAAATTAAAAATATCTGTACTAGTTCCAATAGCATTTGATGGGCGTCATTGTGAAACATCAACCCACACGGCGCACAACTGTCACTACAGATTTATGGATTTCATAGCAAAGTAAAAATTCATGTGAGAATATTCTTTCTTTTTTTTATTTTGGTGCTTTTTTTTATTGTTTTTGTGCAGGCTGCCATATCTATATTTACTGCGGGAGGTCATGAACTTTGCGGTCATGAGCTCTTCTTAGCTGAGGTTAAAGAGAAGAAAGGTACAGACAAAACCAGTCTGTTGCCTCCGTGGTAAAAAAAAGCAACTTGTCAGTATGCGCGTGACCCAAAGAAGCACAAATACAGTTAAAATGTTATTTATTTTTTAATCTGGCACATGATTTGGTATGTGCGTAGAGAGAAGGGGAAGGGGGAGGCCGAAAGAATGAAAAAGAATCAAAATCGAGCATCCCACTTAGGCGACCGCGCCACACAATAAGCGACATTTTTTAACATTAGCCTAATCTTTTTCTTTTCTGGCGCTTCCCAACCCTTCCTCCTCTGTCGGGGGGGGGGGGGGGAGTCAAATAAGGTTTTTACAGAATGGAAAGACCCAAGTCAGCAAGTCCTCTTCCACACTGACACTAAACACACGACTCCATTCAGCCCCACTGCTATCAGGGCTGAGGGCTATTTATCACTAGTGAAACTGAAAGGCAACCTAAATGTAAGTCTGTGACAATGCGCAGATACTAAATACCAGCTGCTTCTACTTGGGCTTGGCAACGGGCGCGGTTTAATTCTGTGCGCTAGCGAGGAGAAAGGAGAAGAAGAAGAAGCTGGGAGACAGTTAGGTTATGAAGGCAGATGTTAAACTGTGGATCTTGGTTTAGATGATCTAGTTTTTGGTATAATTTTAAACAATATGTGATATTACACAGAGAGGGAGCGATAAGTGGAAAGAGAGGACTGGATGAAGAAAGTATGCAAGAAGAAACATATACAGAGGGGCGTTCAACAACCATTATTTCCACTTGTATAGCGGTAGGGACCGAGGGCCCGCACTCCGAAATTAAATTAAATGACAACTAATAAAATTTGTTGGGTTGTTAAAATGGAAAATTGAAAACAGTACTGTGTTTCATTATGGGGAGACACCCCAGGCAAGAACATTCTTTTCCTGCACTGGTCAGAGTTCGGCTATTTCACTTCCGTCTTCTTTCAGACTAGTGGAAAGAAAACATTCATTATACACATTTAGCGGTTTATTTTACTACTTTGTCTATTTGAGTTTCTCCTTAATTCACTAACAGTTAGCAATAGATAATGCCTCATTTGCATATTGAAACATACCATTTAAGAAAACTTGTAATACAAAAAAAGAATTGTTTTAATATCAGTTATCAACTGGGGAGGTTTCATTCTGACAACTATTATTTAACATTGTTTAAACTATTCATATGTAGTGTATTTTATATTCAATTCATATCTTTAAAGTCAGTTTTCTCCAGAAATCTCCACTTCCGTAGCACTTACATCCACCAAACTCTCCAGTTTCATTCCTATGTATATTCTGAATGTTTTTACAGAGGGGGTTGTTCATATATCATTTATAGCCTGATTTATAGAACATTTTGTGCCTAAAAACATGGCAACATTTTTTTTTTTATGGCTGTTGACAACACTTTGGCTTTATCCAATGTTCATATTTCTGTTCTGTAAATGTATGCAACTTAGCACAATTAGATAATGCCTCATTTGCATATTTAAACATAACATTTAAGAAAACTTGCAATACAAAAAGTAATCATCTTAATGTAAGTAATCAATTGGGGAAGTTTCATGCTAATATATATTAGTTAAATCTGTTGTGTCTTGCAAAATGTATGTAATTTTACAATCCAGATCTTTACAGGCCGCACTTACTAACTTTCCAGTTTCACTCATATCTATATTCTGTAGGTTTTTACGGAGGGGTTTGCTCATATATGATTCAAAGCCTGTTTTATATAACATTTTACTCCTAAAGAACTGGTGAAAATGTATGTTTTTTTATGGCTGCTGACAGTATTTTCAGATGTATTGAGTGATAAAAATAATTATCCAAAATTAAAAAAAAACGTTGACTCTAATATGTCAACAAAATGAAACAATAATTTTGAACCAATGTTCAGATTTCTGTTCTGGAAATAGATGCAAATTAGCAAATATTTAATAAGACAATGCCTCATTTGCATATTTAAACATAACATTTCAGAAAACCTATATTAAAAAAACAAAAAAAGTCGTCTTACTGTAACTGTGGAAGTGTCATGGTGATATCTCTAAGTTATTTACCTGTCTCCATTAAATCTACTTAAATCCAATAACAAATGCAACATTTTCAAGGGAAATTCTGTATATCATGACCTTCATGATACAACATATTGCATGGCTTGATGCAAATTATACTAAACACAAATTGCGTTTATAATATCAGGTGAAAATATACAATTCCCTGCATAATTTAACTACTGTGTGAACACATCAACTGCGAACCCCCCACTCCACCACCACCACTATTCTTTTGCATTTTAATTTGAATGCACTTAAAAGGACAGGCCTCGTGGACAGTAAATACATAAATAAAAGTGAGTACAATTCCCCCAGTGCGTGGTCCAGGGCTGCACCATACTGTAGCCATAGTCGCCTCCTCATAAACATATTTCGAGCGGTCTACTGTACAGATCCCTTTTTGGCAACGACTCCCCAGATCGTGTAACAGACAGTAGCCCACCTGCCTGCCCCAGATGGGGCTAAAATTAAAAAAAAAATCCAAAACACAGATTAGAAGCAGGACAAACACCAGACCACACTTCCAAACATACACACACACACACACACACACACACACACACACACACACACACTAGCTCTGCATGCCTGTCTCTCTCTGTCACACACACTCACACGTCCTTGTGTGTCAGGGTTAATAGTGCTCCTGTAAGAGGAAGACACATTACTGAGAGGATGAGAGTGTGCTCTCCTGGCATATAACAGCCCTTCAATAATAAATGGGCTTCACACATTCCCACACACACACACTACAAAGAAAGGTAAAACAGAACTTTGGGTGTGCTTCCTCGCTGCTCACGTGAGCGTGTATGCATGTGAGTGCATGGGAACCCACACGTCATTCCCGGGGACTACAGCCGGGTGTCCGGCGTTGCTCGTCTTTAATCAGTTGACTGATCCGCAGCTTTTAATGCGACTGTTCCAATTACTGTAAAAGTCAAACTGCTCCATATAACCACAAATATTGACACTTTATTGCACAACACATTTATGACATTTTGAAGGTCACCCCGTATATTAGGCGTCGTCGCACACAGCTGGGTGTGTTGGTGATGCGGGGGAAAGAGAGACTCTCAATCGCTTGTTGACACCCGGCCGTAACTATCCTGCGAGTATTGATTTTCTTTCCACATCTTCCGTCTCTTTTTTTTTATGCAAAGAAGATTCACTGTAGGAGACGCAACATTAAAGTGATTGTCACAGGTGAGCCTTTGGCTTTTTATACGAAAGCCTGTAAAGGCCAGCTACTGTTACTGTTTCACTTTGCTCACACTATTATGCAATTAGGAAGACCTGCATGGCATTTTATATTCAGAATGTTCAAATGTGACCGTTTTCATGTTGACAAATTGCTACAATTTTGCATTAAAAAGAGAGAAAATCTGTTTGGCCATCATTTAAGACACTAAAAAACATACTAATAAAAACTGTACAGGGTTGGCAGGTTTGGTTCTCACCCACTCAATGGCCAATAAAGTCCTGGGTCTATCACTGCCTTGAGGCCTTTACACAGCAGGGGCGGAAATGCACAAAAAAATGCACTTGCCTGCGAATATCATATGTCTAGGGCTTTTATTGTGAAAGGTAAGAAGGGAAGGAGTGGATCTGGTCTGCGCTGCCTTTGTGAAGGTTGAAAGGGGTTGTTTTGTTGTACACGATAGTGTACGTATTGAATATGTGACTGGTTGCAGGGCCGGCTTTAGCCCTTTTGGTGCCCTAGGCGAAATTTGGATTTGGAGAATTTTTTTGGGGGGGAAATTTACACTTTTATTAACAAATGAGTACGGTCGGGCAGATGAAAAAGTGTGAGTAAGAGAGTTACAGGGGTGAAAAGTGTATTTATTTATTTATTTGTCCATTTTTTTTAGAGGGGCGACCAGCAGACCCCAGAAGGTGGCGCCCTAAGCAACCGCCTATATGGCCTGTGCCTTAAGCCGGCCCTGATTGGTTGACGCCTTTATTCGCTAAAGCTAAAACAAATCAAGCTTATTCCAAAAAAAAAAATGTTTTTGCTGCTTAATATTCACTTCTCTGTGAAAGTATTCATGACAAAAACAAGAGTTCTAAAAAATATATTGTCGTGCAAAATAATCGCACAAAAAAAAAAATGCCCCCGGTTCGTAAAGGCCTTTAAAGTGAAGAAAATTTGTATGAAAACATGTTTCAATTTAGATTAATTAAAGTACAATAATTACATATTTTCAAGGTTTTTTCTTCTGTAACTGTGGCAGGGGTGAATTCATAACTATATAGCAGTGAAAAAACTAAAAAATATATCTGATATTTAATAAAACATCAGTATTCACAAGCCAACGCATCGCTCTCATTGAAATTTTGTTGCAAGTGTCAAAGGCCGCTGCTGAGTTGACATGTTTTATGTCAGCCAAACCAGCAATTACTCCCCATAAAAGATTACCATTTATCTCAAGAATAAAAATATATATATGTCTGTTAAACATTCAAGCCACTACTACTTCTTTTTCCCATCAAACTCACACAGTTTTAATCTGTCGTCTATGAACCCGTCACTCGCCTCTTACCCCAGGAAAAAAAAAAAAAACATGAAAAACTGTGACTGTGCTAGTACAAGAATATCACAGAGAGGAGGAGGGGGGGAGAAAAAAAAAAGAGAAATACATGTATAATTCAGCTGTATCTGATCTGAGACCAGCTCCTCTCCCCTCTGCCTTTACTGGTGTCACGGCGGCGTAATGGAACATGCCAGAACAAAGGCTCTGAGATCAGATTGGAGCAGAGTTGAGCAGGCCATCTGGGAGGCAGGCTGAGTATCAGTCACTCTGCCTGCTGTCTGCTGCACTCACACTCCCCTCTGACTAACTGTGTGTGCGAGAGTGCAACTGTGTGTGTGTTGAAGTGTGTGCGTGTGTGTGAGACACCTCGCTCCCTTTCCGACAGCACGTCACCAGGATCTCGCGACGGAGAGCGACCGATGCGTCGCTGCCGCGGGGATACGCCACCGGGGCGGCCCTCCACGACTGACTGACAAATATATAAATTGATAAGGATCTGTATATGTGTGTGTGTGTGTGTGTGTGCCAATGCTCATGTGGGCACCCCTGGGATACTGCCTACTCCTTTACAGCGACCACACCCTGTTCCCATTAATGGAGGACAAAAAAAATAAAAAATCATCAACAACAGCAAAAAATAAACAGCAAAAGCCAACGACTGTGTGTCGGGTTGGTGGTGCCAGTTCCTTAATGGTCTTCTTTCAATCACACTTTGCACTCTAAACGTTCTGTGGTTTTGATTAGTATGATATCACTTTCAGGAAATAAAACTAGAGCGGGGTGGTGGTGGTGTGTGGGGGGGGGGGAGCACATCAGTCATAAAAACACAAGATGTTTTGCTTCTTGCTCGGCCATTATTCTAATGCGTCACGTGACTCCCGTCGAAGCCCACCGGCCTCTCCCCGTAGCCAAATAACCGATTGGGGGGGTAGGAGGGGAGGGGGTGATTGACGGAAACAGTTTGAAAAGGGGAAAGATATTAAGAGAGATTGGGTGAGAGGTAGGGAGGGAGGGGGAAGAGAGAGAGAGAGAGTAAAATGTGATGACATCATTTGAAAGGCATTAGGCTTTTAAAAATGCGCCCGGGGGGACTTGATTTCCTTACACCAGAGCAACACAACACCATCCGGCCTGATGCTCGCTTGCTCTCCCTCTCTCTCTCTCTCTCTCTCTCTCTCTCATCTCTCTCTCTCACACACACACACACACCTCCTAACACCCCCTTCCCCTCTTTTTTTTTTTCTTTTTTTGATTTGGACCACTGCCATCTTTGTGAGCGTCTGGTTCATGCGAGTTAATCAATTTGAGGTTTAGTTACACTGCTGATGCTAGCATTCCAGCCACTGCTAGAACGTAATCTGAACTCGCAGAATTTATTAACCAAACACCAATTATCATTAAACACCACTGCATTATCCCCCTCCTTTTACTACCTGACAAGGACTACTTAATGAAATTTTAGATTAAAGTTATTTGGCGCATGATTTATGGGCATTGAGAAAAGTCCTAATGCGAGGCTCTCTTAGTGTGCACATGCTTTTTTATTTTCTATATATTTTTTTTTTTTTCTAAAGGAGTACACTAGAGATCTGAGGAGTCTCTGAGGTATTACAACAACCAGGTCTATACACCAAAAAGAACAAGAAGAAAGGAGGAAGGAGGAAGGGGGGGGACCAGGGAAGAGCAACTGTGCTCCAAATTTTTACACAGCATCCTCACCTCATACTTGTTGTTTTACCACTGACCCTGTCGAGCAACAGAAATAAGACCAAAGACGAAATAAACTGAGGAATAAAACAAAAAATATATAAATAAAAATAAAGGGGAATGCAAGTTGTTGTTTACCCGCGCGGTGTTTGTGAGATGAAAACAGCAGCAGAATGTGTTACATATAAGGCGGTGGGGTAAACAGGGGCACCAGATGTTCTTTGATGTTAATAATGGCATTTATTATTAATATTAATTAGATCGCATTCAGCAATACATTTGGGCCATTTCCAAGTCAATTAAGCAAAATGGCATTCGGGAGATGTTGAAACGACATTTTAAGGCAGGTGTTCAGCGGTCCCCTATTAAAACATTTTCACAGCTCCTGAAAAACAACCCATTTCCAGGCCGGTTTTTATTTATTTTCTCTTTGTTTACTCCTATTCCTCGCTGTTTCTCTCTCCTCTTGTGTGAACGCCACAGTTGTGACCCTATCTAAAAAAAAAAAAAAAACATATTGGAGGATTGGTTGTAGATTTAGCGTGCATTATCTAATTAAAATATACAGTATGTGGGGATTCTGATAATACACACGTGTTGTGGCAAATATGTCGACCCAGACTGGCGGAAGGGGGTTAATCCAGATATGGAATCATCATTATGACCATCATGATGATGATAATAAAAAAAAAATACTTTGAGGATTACAGACCACAGTTTTTTCCAAATGACCGCTTCGCGCTGGGTTCTCGAGACGAACCCAAACAAAATGAACTTTTAGCGCCAAATGTTGTTCATCTAGTCGAGTGCGCCAAAACGCCCTTATACCAGGACACAAGGTTCCTAGTGCCGTTCTACCAACTCTAATTAGACAACACAAGCCAGAGGCCTCACACCAGGGGGTGCCTTGTCTATATAATCTAAATAATCCCTGCCTATATGTGTAAGGATAAAAAAACGCATTCTAAAGCTCCATTCAGTTTAATCTAGACCTCTGAATAGGGTCCTGCCACACCTCACGGACCCAGTGTGTGTTTATGTGTGTGTGTGTGCGCTCGTAGCCCCCTCGCTTTTGGCAGCAAGCCCCTATTTTTTTTTTTTTTTTTTTTTTCAAAGCTGGTGGAGGCAGCAGCCTTACAATGGTACATTAACAATCTGTGCGTTCATTTATCAGTGTGTGCGATTTGGACTCTCCGTTCATGGCGCGCTGCACTTTTCACGGCTGAAAATTAATGAACAAGCCTCCCCTCGCAACAAACATGCACCTGTGCTGCAGAGATGGTAATCACAAACATTTATATTTATTAGCGAACGCCTGCACTAAAACTGGAGTTGTGGAGGAGAAAGGAAGGAAAAAAAAAAAGAAAAGAAGAGGAGGATGAGGGGAAAACAGGAGGAGGAGGAGGAGGAGGAGGATGGTTCCCTTTTTTCAACCTGGGTAATGAAAGGGTAGCGGTTTCCGTTGTGCAGAATTGTGTTAAAGCTATTTGTTTGAAGCACTTTCTTGAATGAAAAGGGGGGGTTGTGGAGGTGCAGGGTATCTATTCAGGGAGTGTGATCTTCACGCTGTGAAGATTATTTCTCAAAAACTATCGGGTGAAGGGCATCGCTGCAAAAAACAAAAAGAACACACCTTGTGTGCTTATTCTAAAACACAAACCTCACCGCTATACAGGTGGAAACGATGGACAGTCTTCATGAAAGGAACCTGTTTAGGATGCTTTTCGTCGCCTACTTTTTCCTCCATTCGTCTCTTTCCACTTCTCTCCCTCCATCCCTCTTCCTCCCACCACCTCCCCCCCCCCTCCCAGACTGACAGAAGGTGGCTCTCTCCCTCAGTAAAGGCTATGCCTCTGCCCAGCTAGGGGAAGAGGAATGGTGCCATAAGTTTCTCCCTGGCACCGGCCCACCTTTGTTTCCCCCCCCCTCCTCCTCCTCAAGTCTGTTTCAGGCTTCAAAGAGCATTGGAAAAAGACATACACACACACACAAGCACACACACACACAGAGAGACACACATACAAATGTTTGAGGGAGCACTGATGTCTCACTAACTTTATCATTCTAGCAGGGTGATCATAGCCCCGTTGAGAGGCTCTGGAAGATGCTTGAGGGTGTATGAGTGTGTGTATGTGTGTGTGTGCGCGCGTTTATGTGTGTGTGTTGTCCACCACTGTCTGCTCATATGCATGAGAGCACAAAAGGCAGATGGGGACAGAGGTGGGTGTCTTTTAGGACAAGAAGACAAGAGCAATTACTAATGTGTTTGTCTGTGTACACACACACTTGCCAACGTGTGTGTGTGTGTGTGTGTGCGTGTGCGTGTGCGTGTGCGTGTGCGTGTGTGTGTGTGTGTGTGTGTGTGTGTGTGTGTGGTGCTATAATAATCAGGGTGTATATTCATCATGCCCCCTCTCAGTCTGTGTTGGCAGGAAGTGGTGTGGTTACCATTAGTGAAGGATGACTAGGTCGCTGTCTCTTTTACTGGGATGCTGCTGGGTTTCTATGGGTGGAGAGATGCGAGACAATGAAAGGGAAGAGGAAGGATTTAAGGCAGGAAAAGTGAAAAAGGTGAAAAGACAGACAAAAGAAATTAAGGGGAAAGGGAAAGGTGGAGAGGACATTACAGGAAGGGGAGGAAATCAAGGGAGAAGACACTAAAGGACACAAACTAAAGCCGTGTTTCCACCAAGCAGTCCAGTCCAGTTCGTTACACATTAGAGCGGCTATTTTTGCGTTTTCCATTAGCAAAAGTTGTGGAAAGTACCTGGTACTTAGTTTGGTACCACCTCAGTCGAGGTTCCAAGCGAGCTGAGCCGATACCACAAGGTGGAGTTTAAACACTGCAGACCACTGATTGGAAACCTGCGGCCCCGCAGAGAAAGCTTGACCCAAGAGGCCCGACACACAGCCACCCGACGTTAAAGATCAAAGTAAGCACTACACATATTGACCGTCATCTTTTCTTGTAAAATGATGTCCCGTGTAATCGGTAACACCGGTGTTGTCACAAGTTTATTAAAATGTCCTCAAAGTGACATCCCTACCGTCAATAACAATCCCAGTTTTTTTATTCATGAACCCGATTATTTTTAAAGATGTCAGCTCGCAAATCTACACCGTACACTATGCCGTAGACTACGCCGTACGCTACGGCTTAAGCTACGCCGTAAGCTACGCCGTGAGATACGCCGTGCGCTACGCCGTGCGCTATGCCCTGCGCTACGCCGTGCGCTATGCCGTTCGCTACGCCGTAAACTACGCCTTTGTTGCCGATGAAAGGATTCAGCGAGTGTACTGTCGAAGATGATGCCACGGTAGTTTTCAAGCGCCGTCGCTACGGCGATCAGCTGAGAATCCCGTCTACACTGAGGGGATACTAATCGCAGTGGAAAAAATTAAATAGAGAAAAATGACTTGGTATCAAAAAGTGAGTCGAGTTGAGCCGAACCATGCAGTGGAAACACGGCTTAATGGCAAAGAAAAAATGGGAATAGAAGGAAAAAAGATCAGTAAGTTATAAAGGAAGGGTAAGAAGATGATACAAGGACAGTGTTGAGGAAAAGAAATGGGAAAGAAAAAGAAAAAAACACAAGGAAAAGAAACAAACAAACAGCCCAAAAGAAAATAGCAAGATTAAACAAAACAAGGAAATAGAAGGAAGTGAAAAGAAGTGAAGTGAAAAGATTAAAAAATTAGAAAAGTGGAGAGAGGAGAAAGAGAAAAAAAGGGGGATAGGACATGACAGAAAAGAAAGGACAGGAACAAACCAAGCAAAGGTCACACTGCAAAATCCCCTCCAGCTACTCCTCATATAGACTGACAACCTAAAGATGACGACCATCCTGTTGCACTGCCCCTTTAACGGCGAATACTCCTCCCTAAGCCACCATTGATTTCCTATTCATTCCTGTGCATGCTAAATCAACAGCGAGCACAATAGGCCAATCATCAAACCGGGCTACAGTACCACCACTTCCATCCCACCCTCGATCCACCTGGCACTGGTCGGAGTCCATACTGTACGTGGCATCGATGCTCTGCACACCGCAGCCATTAGTGGCGTTATTCTCCATCAATGAAAATGAATCAATTAAGCCTCATTAAGGGTGCATATTAAGGTGGAGTAATTATCGAGTGGGGAATGTACAGTGATCGATAGCTCGGGAGCATAAATGTGCACTTAAAGACATATATTACCACAAGGGACGATGAACACTTTTAACAAGGCCACTGCGGAGGGGGAGCTAAAGTGGGTAAATCTGCTTCACGTCATGCATACATACCGCGCGTGTGTGCGTGTGTGTGTGTGTGTGTGTGTGTGTAGGTGGTGAGAGAGAGACTATCGCTCCCAACATAGCCTGGTCAGGCTGTAAATCCAAGGGACCAAGGACACGTCCCGTTTTCCTCTTCTATGAACTTGTCCAGTGTCTCGGAAAATGAAATAAAAAGATTTATACTGTAGCTGCAAACATCCTGCATGTGTGTCTATATGTGTGTGTGTGTGTGTGTGTGTGTGTGTGGACGTGACACACGCTCATACCACACGACCACGGGAGATAGAGCCATACTTTAAGAATAAATGAGAGAAAGGCCCCAATTTCAGCGAGGGGAGGGGGAGATTTTAAATGCTAGAGGCCGTCACCCTCTGGCCACCCACATGCAAACACACACACACGTGCACATGAGTGACGCGCACACACACACACACACACACACAATCCCATGCATAACGCCTATTAAAGAGCACGCTCTGTCCCAGTCGCATAATTTTAATTTGTTATGAAGGTCATTGACAGCAAGTAATAATCACCATTGGGGATCTAACAATTTGCCATTTCGGAACATTGAGGCACTGATGACTCAACTATTAATAGACTGGAGCCCCCCCACACACACACACACACGCACACACCCTCGCCCCCCCTCCTGCCTCTACACCCCGTCCTCTTAAATGACTAAAAACTATTCCAGTATGTTTTGCGCTCACACACTGCCTACTAAAAAAAAAAGCCCATATGTCTTTATCCCATTCATCTTTTTTATCTGTGGAGGGATATATGACATTTGGAGGCAAATTAATGGGAAACCCGCTGAGGGGGTATCTCCTGAAAAGAGAATTACATTGTAAAAAAAAAAACAGCTTTTTAATTCTCATTTTTGTTTTACGGTGATGTCTTGCGCGGAGAAAACGCCAGGGCTGCTTCTGCTGAGCTGATGAATTGTTAAGCATTTTTTCCCCCTTTTCTTTTTTTTTTTTTTTTACAAACAAACACGCGGAGAGACACAATGACAAGTTTTATTTTAGACCAACTCATTTATTCCCTGCTTTAGCATCACCCAAGCCATTCAGACATATGTGTCTGGCATTTGTCGCCAAACAAATAAGTCCGAGCTTAAGCTATTTTTATCAAGCGCGAGAGCGCTTGCTCTTTTTAAGTGATCGTCAGTGTTTGGGGCGAATAGAATGGGAGTTGGAATCCTTTATCTTTCAGAGGCTCAACAACTCAAGACTAATTACAAATTAATCTGGATCTGGATATCTGCAATGAGAGGGCCCCAATAAGAACTTGTGGTGTGCTAAGAGGAACTATCTGTTATATATTTATAGGGGAGCTCAACGCATGGAGAGGGAGGCCGGAGATGGAGGCGGCCAAAACCGAAAATAAGAGAGTAGCACATAATTGCCTGCCTTCTATTTCCAAGCAGCCACATCAAGGCTGAGGATTGTGGATATTAATAATTGATCATTAGCTTGATAGGGCAGAGTGTGCTCAAGTTTTTAGCGGTGGAAGTTTGATGGCCGTTTTTAGGTCTCTCCTCGGGGTCTCGAGGACTGTCGCTGTACTTGTGGAGAAGGTCAAGTGGGCTCATTGTTACAAATGAAGCACTATGGCCCTAAACAAAAGGAGGTCATGGCAATATAATCTGTTGTGTATTCAACTGCACTGTGTTGTTCAAATTTAATTTTTTTGTATTTATTTGAGAGCCTGCAGGGACATTTTAGGAATAAAAATCCACATGATGAATCCAGATTCAGAATTCATTTCTGATTGATGGGCATGCAGCGCAAAGGACCAAACATACAGCAATTAACACATCATTGTCCTCTATTATAGCTGTACTCACTACATGGAGATTCTCTCAATGCAGCATCATATTACATAACTCAGATGCTGAAGGGGAAGTCCACCAAGTTTACATATTTTGTAAACGCCAAAAAGAAATATTTTATACGTGGAATTGAATTAATGTGCAGTTAACCGTCTGCAGCCCTCAGCTTGCTGCCCTTTATAATTCATGTACCTGGTTGTAACTTTGTTTAAGAAAAGTAAACTGTGATTGATTTAACTGCTGCTTGACTCTTTAGCTCATAGTAATGCCGGGTACACACTACATGAGAATCAAGCCAGATTTTTTTGATGGTTGTAAAAATTATTTTTCCAGATATTCCTGTGGTGTGAGGTATGTTAAGAGTGTTTTTTACATCCCCCGGTCGGCCAGGAAGTCCATCCCGGCCGCACCGGTTTCAAATCGTAAATATTAAGCATGTTCAACATTTACGATCGGATCTCCTGTTGTGTGTGGGACAGCCGATGACGCAGCCACGTGGCAAAGAATGGAGGACCAACTTGTTCATTTGTGGCAACAACACGAGTATAAAGTAGTGCAAAAACTAACATCGCTAATTCTTCCTGCCCGTCGTCCGCCATGATTGTTTAGACTAAAGTCACGTTTGATAACGAGATGTTTTACAAGATTTCTGTTTTTTTTAGTCGGGACTCTGGTTGTTCATGAATGGAATCTGTTAGTGTGTGGTCTATAGGAACAAAACTGTTAACTTTAAGATAACATGTCATTATGTTTGGGGTCTTTCACATTTTCAACATCTGTTAATCTTTTAGTGTGGGCCAGCCTTAACTGAAACTTCCTATAAGTTTCAGGAATATGTCCTCTACTTTAACTTAAAGAACATCTGTTCTGTTCATGATAGAAACATCAACTTAAAAATACACAAAAGCAACTTAAAACATGTAGGTTTTGTTTCTAGATGCTCTTAGCCTCCTATGAGTGGCCACAAGGTCATCGTCCGTTGCAATGCTTTTGAGAAGCTAAGCCCTGTTCATGTTCCTTTCAATTGCCATCGATCAGAATAGGAGAAATCTGTCATAGAGAAGCTATGTCTCCACCAAGAATAGTCTCAGTAGAGAGGAATGCTATGCATCCATTAAACTTGTCTTGCTATTGGTCAAGCTCCTCCACATGCACTGGATGCAACAAGTGCAACCACTTGGCTACATCAAACACAGTCAATTGAAACACTTATATAACTCCTGGAACGCACTGAACATCTGACTTGAGCCTGTGCTGGGTTCTAGTTAACTTCCCGTTGAGGAAATGGGCTTTGATTTGCCGCCTGGTAGCCGGGGTATGTCACTCTCTATTACTCACTCCGTCTCTACAGCTAGTGTACTCTGTACTCCCCCCGGTCCCATGGTAGGGAACCTCTGGGCACCTTGACTGTCGTTTAACTGCTTGTGGCACGAGGCAGCTGAGGAAATGGGTCATTAAATCCAACGAGCTGGGGCGAGCCCCCCCAGTGCCCCAGATCTGTTTCCAATCAGATAGCCTTCTTTTACAGGAGAGACAGAAAGAAGCCTAGCACAGCAGCCCAAAGCAGACATTAGTGTCATGTGCAGCCCGACACTACTAATAGCAGCAGCTAACAAGGACTGGGGCATTTATTTATTTATGTATTGTCATCCCAACGGTATCTTAGCGGTGAGATCATCCCGGTCCCTCTGTGGATTTCACGGAAAATTCGCTCCACACCTGGTTTCATGCACAGTCCCTAAAAATACTTGAAATATGCACTTGACCACGAGTCACACACAAATTAATTGCTGCTGAAAGATATATGGGCTATCCAAGGTTCATATTAGAGTGCAAAATCAATTTGACAAATTATTTTCTTTTCTTTTGACACTGCATATGTGACAAATTCAAGAATTTATAGCCACACTAGCATCATAGCTGTAGAGGATGGAGATGTCTGTATGTTTGTCATCATAGGCAGAAATATAATTTTCCCCAGAGGATGATTTCTAAAGACTTTTGTTATCCCGTGATTGTTCCTCTAGCGCCACCAACAGGTTGACATTTGTGGTCCATATAACTGTTGGTTGTTTTGGGGACTACGGGTGTTATATATTGGTGAGTAATGGAGAGTTAAGTCTGGGAGTTCTAAAGTTTGCATTATATTGAAAGCCAGATGTTTATTCAGGTATTCATACTAATGGATCACCTCACAGTAACATGAAAACCAATACAAGAACACAACTAACTAATTGCTAAAAATGTGATGCTATTGCAGTATATTTCATTATTGTAAAGCGTCCCTGACGTATATGATATTATGTACATCCTCATGCATTGTATGACTTATTTAAAACATTAATTTAACTTGGTGGTTTCCAAACAAACCTCATGGAAATCAACAGCCCAGTCGCCAGGAAAAATTTTTTGGTATGTACGTTGCTGCAAACCACAGCGTAGTACAACGAGCGACGTGCAGAGCAAGCGACGTAGTCTAACGAGCGTCCGTTATTGAAAGTGACGCAGTATAATAACAAACAGTTATGTGGTATAATAACTAGTAAGCAAGAAAGTCCTCTAAGGGTAGGTGGGAGGTGTGGTGGACGGGTCAAACAAATACAGGACTTTCAACCAGGAGACCACTGTTACTGCCGCGTGTGAAACCAAAAGTAAAAGTAAAGTGACTTTACGCTTGTTACGTTTGTTACGAAACTCTACGAAAGAAAGTCCGCTAATGGTGGTTGTCATTTATTTATTCTTGTTACGTTGTGAGGTTACGTTGTGAGGTAACGATTTTAGGTAATGTTTTGAGGTTACGTTGTGACGTTGCGTTGTGACGTTGCGTTGTGCGGTTATGTTGTGAGGTTACGTTGTGAGGTTACGTTGTGAGGTTACGTTGTGGCGTTACGTTGTGGCGTTACGTTGTGGCGTTACGTTGTGGCGTTACGTTGTGGCGTTACGTTGTGACGTTACGTTGGTTCAGAAACTTCGATATTCAACATATCCCGTCGTTTGCAGAAAAGTATAATGCTAACATTGTATCTGACGACTGGGTTGAAATCAAACCTTTATGGGAAAAAAATGAATTACATGGAAGCAGCTCTGTTTTGAAAAGTCATGGAAATATATGGAAAGTAATAGAAAAGTGAAGTAGTTTTCAATAAATAAGATCACAAAGAAAATGCCGTGCAGCTCATGATGACATGATGATAAAACACTGTTTTTAGATATAAGTCACCTTTGTTGATATATATTTTCTTTTAATAGCTTGTGGCTCAGCACTCCAAAGTTCCATAATAGTTTTCAGTTGAAGTGAAAGAAAACCCCCTGTACTACTATTTCTGTTACAACATCTTAGTCAGCTACTGAAAAAAATCTAATTACACAGACCCTGATCACTCCCATTTTGACATAAGGTCTTCGGTTGGATCTCTGTGACTTTCCAAGACTGTGACTGATCTCATCTACAAAGGAAAAGGGCAGACATTTTGCAGGAAGGTAAATACTTCAAATGTTAGCATGGGGAGTGTCTTCGATTTGTCCTTTAGGAAGATGCTAACGTGTGATACACCATGCCCTCCCTTCTTCTTCCCTCCCCTCCTCCTCCTCTCTCATTCATCGGCTCCACAAACCCATCTCCCTTTCTCTCTTTTCTTCCTCTGTCATTGCAAAATGCAGGGCCAGCGATATGAAAAAAAAAAAAAAAAAAAATACTAAACACACTTGTTGCCCGGACTTTATCGCTACATTATTCTCGCTGCTCCTTCCGTTCATTTCAGAGAAAAAGATAAATGAACGACGTACATTTTGTGCACCTGTCCTCCCCTCCCCACCTTCCTCTTCCCCTAACGATAAGGGATTTCATTAACGTGAGAATGCTTGGGCTGAAAGAAACATAATTGCTTCAGTGTTGTTGTCCTCTCTGCTGCCGACGCCCTAATTTCCTCCTTGCCTTACTCTTGACTGTTAAGTGATCATTATATCAACACAGGGGATGGGCCAAGGGTAAAATATTGACAAACTGCGGTCACGTTCATGCAAAACATTAGAGAGGAGGTGTGTGTTTGTGTGTGGTAAGGGATGATGAAATATTAAAAATAAAAAAAAATAACAAGAGTAAGGGGGAGGAAAGGAGAATGAGGGGATGATGGGTGAGGAAGAATGAAAGGTGCTAATAGAGTGACAGCAAGGACGCAAAGTGATATGATCACAGGGTCCAGTAATAATTTAAACGCTGGGGTCCGATCCGTCACCCAACATCTCCCCCTTCCCCGTCCCTGATGGATAACTGTATGTAAAAGATACATAATTTTTTGACTTGCCATTTACACAGCATTGCACCTGAAAGCCAGGCGGCACAATAGACAGTTTAAAATGTCAGGGAACTAAGTAAGTAAGAGAGACGGGTCGACCGGCAGAATCTTAATTAGAGGAGCTCTGTCTAATGGCGACGACTTTCTAGGCCGGCTGATAATGGGAGGAGTGTCTATAGCAGCGATTCACACGCACACCACGTGCACGTATACTTGCTGACATAAACACATATGTGTACATAAATACACACAGGCTTAATGGCATACTGTTACCTCAGCAGACAAATGTGCACACACAGACATGAGCACAGAGGAGACAGAGAAGCCCAGTTAAAAAAAAAATGTTTTGGCATTGTACGTTCCTGCAAACCACGAATACGTTGAATGTGTCCGTTTTTGCATTCGGTCAGAACAAGTGACGTAGTACATGAGCGTCTGCTATTCAAAGTTATGTGGTATAATAATGAGTAGAAGAAGCAAGAAAGTCCATTAAGGACAGGTGGGAGGGGGGGTGGATGGGTCAACCAAACACAGGACTCTCACGAGGTGTGAAACCAAAAGTAAACATCAACTTTACGGTTGTTACGTAACGTTACGTAAGAAAGTCCCCTAAGGGTGGTTGCTATTTGATGCTAGTTACGTTGTTACGTTGTTACGGTTATTGCATTACGTTACGTTAGGAAAGTTCACTTAGTGCAGTTTTTATTTATTTCCATTAGTTAAGTTGTTATGGTTGTTTTACGTTACGTTACGTTACGTTACGTTACGTTACGTTACGTTACGTTACGTTACGTTACGTTACGTTACGTTACGCTACGCTACGCTACGTTACGTTACGTTACGAAAGTCCACTAAGGTCGTTTTTTATTTATTTACAGTAGTTATTTAGTTACCGTTGTTTTACATTACGTTAAGAAAGTCCGCTAAGGGCAGTTTTTATTTAATTACATTAGCTACGATTGTTTTACATTGCATTACGTTAAGTAAGTCCACTAAGGGCGTTTGCTATTTATTTCCATTAGTTATGTTGTTAAGGTTGTTTAACGTCACGTTACGCTGCATTAAGAACGTTTGTTAAGAGCAGCTGTTTTTTATTTACACTAGTTATGTTGGAACGGTTGTTTTGCGTCATGTCACCTTATGTTACGAAAGTCACAATAGTTATGTTGTTAGAGTTGTTACGTTACATTGTAACGTTATCATTTCACCTAATAATAATTAAACCTAATTTTTTCACAATGTTCTACAAGCGTGATACGAGGCTGAATTGAATCGTATTCATGAAACCTGACATTCAATGTATGCCTGTTTTGCAGAAAAAAAAAAAAATATCTGTCGAAAAGCAGAAGATTATAAAAGAAAATTGAATTCCCAGTCATTTACAGATACCACAAACACACAAACATACATACAGGTACATTTAAATAATTTCAATTACAGAAGGAAAACATATCTGAAATGCATTTAAATTCACAAACACACACACACACACACACACACACACCCTACACACCACAAGTTCAACATCAGTGCAATTAGCGAAAGATCCTCCTGTTCAACCTTAATTTTTCTGCCTATACAGCTGACCAGTCGGCGACCAAAATCTATCTAGTTATGGCGCGACATCACAAGAATGTTCAGTGGTAGTCTGGAAATGCATGTATAGGATTTACCTATCTATCACTGAGCAGACCTGGCTGTTGAGCCCGAGCCAGCGCCACATGATTGTGTTAATTAATCTGCCATTGTGAGCATGGGGAACAGCTGCACGGGCTCTCGTGGCTGCGTTGTCAAAGCAAAACAATGCAATGTTAAGCTTCCCCCACTGAATCTTCCATTACAAAGGAGCCCCAACAACAGGGCTAAATTCATGAATCCACAGATCAATTTTTACCAGCACTAATGTCTGACCTTTAAAGCGAAAAAGGGATTTTTTTTTTAACATGCTTCATTTGGGCTTGAAATATGGTCAGATATGTGATACCGTAGGATTTGGGCCAAACGCTCCCCTCCAACCCCCCCCCTCCCTCTAGCCTGGAAAGCAAACACACTGTGGAGAGATAGAGATGCTGGGAGAGAAAAAGGAGGGAGGGATGGAGGGATGGACAGAGGTAGAAAATGAGCAACAGAGAGATGGAGGAAGGAGAAGGGAGAAAGAGAGACAGAGATCAGCACAACAGAGACAAACAGATGAGTGCTAGGAGTCACCAGCTGGGCGCTGGTATTTTAAAACAAAACGTCTAACGCGATTAGCGGGGATCCATCGATCGGTGTTATGTGGCGTTAATTTAGACTGGGGAGAGGGGGAAGGAGGAGGAGAGGGAAAAGAAAGAGGTGAAATAAGCTTTGCATGTGCTTTACGGGTCAAATCGTAGGTGAGCAGAGCTGTTCATTTAAGACATTTGAAATTAAGATTCAGTGTTTTTGACAATTTATCAGTACGTAAAATCTGAGCAGACAGCTTAATTTGCACTTATTTAAATCTATGCATGTTTTTATGTGACTAGTATTCAGGAAAGTGAATGAATTAGTTAACACGCAGCAGATCGTCGTCCTTGTTTTTGGTTACAAACAGAATCCCAGCATTAGTGCTCAATGAGACAAAACTCTCACAATCATTTAGAAACAACATTGACCAAGGGAATGCATAAATAAAATTAGGTAAACTCTGCTGCCACCGCAAATTACGTCTGCAATAAAAAGACTTCACAAATAAATGGTTTAGCACCTCTAATTGAGTTCACAAAATGTTTCACTAGACAACCATTTCGCTGCATTCATTACAGCTTCACTGAATTACAATCCCGTCGCTCGCAGAGATCACAGCGTTCCCGTCTTTAATGCGCCGGCGACCAGATTCCTCTTTGTTTCGGAGGGGCTGCGAGATGCCTGGAAGAGATGGGAGATGGCGTGCCCCTATCACACACTCTCTACGGCGAATGGCATGGCCTTGGTGCACACTTGGCACTTCCAGAGAGATGGTGATGCACCCCGAAAAAAAAATCATCAAGATGCCTGGCTCTCGCCCCACTCTGCAGCCGAGCCCTTCTGTCTTGCGGAAAGCCCTCCAACAGCCCACTGAGCACGCAAGACACTGGGAGAGGAGTCGTATTGCGAGCATTGAGATGTACTGACGCATCTGACATGTCATGTCAGTTGTCATTGACTTGGTGTAAAGCAGAAGGTGAATGTTGACTGATCATTTCTTACAGGTTTGAATAAAAGAGAAAGCTTAGGAAAGCAATCAATGGAAAGCAATCGAAATGGCAGATGAAGAGGCAAGACATTCCCTTCTCCCTGTGACACTGTCTCTCAATCTGCACCCTGTTTTAGTCTGCCAAACACCAAGTCAAATAGTGACACTGAATATGGCAGTGAATTCCAAATCAGTTGTTTAGTTGCCATATTCTTGATAGACTGCACAAATGTTCTTTTTTTACAAGAGTTTTATTACAATTCTTGGACGCACAAAACCAGTTTGAATTACTTCAGACTCCCCGGAAACATGCGCACACACACACACACACATGCGGCGCACACACGCCGAACATACAATCGTGAAAGCTTACAGATGGGGAAGGGTGACACGGTGCTAACTCGCATCTCAAAAGTGACGCTCGCCGCAGCATCTCACCTGTCCAACACGCTTGGATTTCAGAAAGCCATCAGATGTTTGCGTTTACCGCAACACTGAGCAGTGGAGAGCATCCGATCAGGAGACGTGCGCAGCCTGAGGTTTTCGGTGCACTTACACTTGACAACTCAACAGGACACTTAGTTGTGCTAGAATGGGGGAAATTTGTGACGCCAGGAAAAGAAGGTTGATATCTTGTCATTATCTTCTCCCTCATGGCTTTGTTAGTATTTACAGCTAAAATGTTACAGAGGGTGTATCGAATTGGAAGAAAGACTTTTTTTTTTTCCTCCTGTGGTACTGTGCTGTCGGCTCCCTGATTGTTGGAGTATAAAAATAATCGTCATGGAAATAGATCTCATTGACAACGTGCCATGTTCACACTGTGAGCAGCTTGTGCCTCGTGAACATAATCCAGAAACGTCCTCCAAAAACTTTCCTCCACAAACTTTCAATCCCTCATCCTCTTTTTGCCCTTCTCTCCAAAAGAGGAGAAGAGGGGATGCCAGGGAAGACAAAATCCTGTCTTGTCAAGTACCAGCAAAACCAGGTAGAAATGGGAAGTAGGAGGGGGGGGGGGGGGGGGGGCTTCTAGGATCAAGAGACGAGGGAGGATGTGGGGGGGGGACTAAGGAGGCAGAGAGCATGAGCGAGATATTGAGAGGGAGGACGGATTGACCAGAACAGCTTTCCCATCCTCCTCCCGAAAATCCACGTCCTCATCTCTGTGTCTAATAGGGAATACCTGATTCTGGTCCTGAGAGTACTGCGCCGGCACGATTACACCTTACCTGCAAGCCCTGCCAGGAGAGGTGGCATTTGGCTGATCCGCATTCCCCCCCCCATGAGGGTGGCTTAGTCTCAACTTAGCTCCGTGTCTTGAGACGGAGGATAGGGGGGAATGAGGAGGGCCACTGGGGAGGAATGCGAGTCTCTCTGTCTATGAAAGCCCAGGATAAACCTGCGTCCTCAGGAGGGAAGAAGCTAACATCTCGCGGCTGGATGGCGGCCCAGGGGTTAAAGGATGATACCTCGAAAATGTGGCTACACTGAAGTCTCAAGAAAGTCTTAACTATCGGGAACCTTTCCGTCCTTGGTTGGAACATTTTGTAAGACAAAACGCTGTGAATGTGTTAGCTGAAAAGGTAGAAGTTCACTTTCTCAACACATAAGACCCATCTGAACATCCTTGAATAAAGTGTGTGCTCCACTAAAATCTTTAAGTGCGTTCTGATTTAGGGAGATCCAGACTATCCATGTGCATTATGTGCAGGAATCCGAGGCCTAATCTAGGTCTGGGAATGACTCCGTCTAAGATCCTCACACGGGAGGTTTATGTTTCACACGCCAACACCGAGAGGATAAGCGAGACATTCACTCTGCTATAACAACCTTATCATCAACATAAACATATGCTCGCTGTGTGGGCCGTCGGGCGATGTTAACTTGAGGGCAGGTAAAAAAATATAAGGGGGACTTGGCAGACATGACGAGACAGAGGTTCATTAGAAAGAGCTGTAAATGAAAGTGAGGAAGGCACCTCATCAAGCACATGTTCAACACTTGGTCCATAAGGGAGCTATACCTGGGGCTGTCGCATTCCGAAGGTGTTACTCTAATAAGACAACAGTCGCTTTTATTTACAGCGAGCACGAGACGACATGAAACATGCATTAACACGTCTTCTGTTGTGCCTTTGGTGAAACAAACACCTTTGTTATTTTGTAAACAAAACATCCAACTAACAGCCCCTTTTGTGAGCTAAAGATACATTCAAACAACATATGCTCTTGACTGACGAAAAAAAAAAAAAAAGGCACAATAGGTGTAAACCGTCTAAATTGCAATTGCGCCGCATCTTGGAAAACAAACACTTTGCTTTGTTACCAAGACAACTAAGATAATGTGATTCCTGCGGCATTGTCGGGCCTGCTACTTGCTACATTATGTGTGACAAGCTTAAGAGTAGATCTAGAGGCGTGAATGCACAGATTCGGGCTCCAGCCTATTGCGGCTTGAAGATAGTCCGGCGAAAACCATATTTGCATGTGTAACCTTGCCAAAGAGTTAAGCTCAGCGGGCTAACATTGTCTCCACGCTCGCAAAAACCCTGGTTTGAAGTCAGCACTGATGTCTAAGACTCTATAATGCTTGCTGTGATTTGACAGTTTGTGTTACTGTTACTTCCCATGCTAATGCTAAGCCCAGTGAAGAAATGCAGTTCCATTCTGTTGGAGGATTTAAATGCGATCAGCCCCAACATTTGTTTTTAATACATATATCTGGGCAAACAGCAAATTCATAATGGAGCCTACAGCCCATATCCTCCTCTTTCCTCTTTCTCTCTTTGCCTTCCATGGCGACAAAATGAATTCCGCTCTGAACCTAATTAATCCACAAAGGTTTCATGTCTTAATCCCCAAAGTCAAGGGGGTTATTGTCCTCACAAATGAGGTCAGTGTTCCTCCCAGTGGAAATAAGGGGAAGAAGGAGCAAAACACAGGGAGTAAAGGAAGGGAGGGACCAGGGATGCTTACAGAGTGGCTTTCTTTCTCTGCTGCTCTCCTGGTGAATGGAGGTGTGATACGGTGGCAAGAGGCCCTGCAGACAGGGACCGGAGTCGCCCGCTATCTGCACAGGGACGGCGTAGAGGTATCATGATGTGACTGAATGGTTAACACGCCATAACGAAAGAAGAGCCGATGGAAACATACGAAGAAAAAAAACGGAGAAGTGAAATAAATGGCACAGCATGACAGCAGTGGGGGGAGAGGGAAAATTAAACGCCTGCCAATCTCCAGCACACAGACCTTTTGAACCAGGTGGATAAGAAAGCTGGTTCCGATTGCTAATTGTCACTAAGGCAAGTCACTGTCAAACGCCGAGGCGAAGAAGCATCATCCAAGTGTGACAGGACGATAGCCATGATACAGCCCTCCGTCTGGTGGGATGACGAGGGGGTGGGGGGGGATGTGACACACATGGCCACACCATGCTGCCTGAAACACAGTCACCACCAGCGGCCCACACAGGGTCTCTGCGGGGGACAAACCCTGGGAATAGCGCAAATGCTCGTCCGGCATCGACACGCCCTGGGTGTACCGAGGGGCCCCGTCTCCGAGGACCGAACGGCGGCCAGGGAAAGCGCGGACGATTCGCCGCCATAGTCCGCGTCTATACTCGTTTAGTCCATCCTGATGAGAGCTTTCCAGAGATCTTTTGAGTCATCCAATCAAGGCTTGGCTCGAGGCAGGGGGGCCCGAGTTGCTGGCCAATGAGAACTCGGTTTAGCAGAAGGTCAGCCAATAGCAGGCGTTTTGAGAGGAGGGTCAGCCACGATAGAGGCTCGCTGGGCGAACAAAGTCCAAGATGACGCAATCAACAGCTTGCTGAAATCTGTTGCAGTCAAAAGTCCGGCCACTGCATGCAGCAAGCATGGCAGAGGATGAGCGTGGGCTTGGCGTCTAGAGAACAACGAGCTGAGCACAGGCTGCGCTATCTCGTATAAATAAAGCACCGCTGCGACAATATGTCATCATCTGTTGTGAAGACGATCATTACTTTTGTCACAATCTGGGGAATATACTGTATCCTGTCTACAAAGGATCTACTAAAGCATGCTTGGCAAAAAGCTTATTTCCCACAAATTGCTTGCTTTCCATGCGACTGATGATGTGGCGACGCACGATGTCATGCATACATCAAAAGCATCAGCAGAAAGAACCTGCACCGTTTTTGATCACTGATAATTACTGTATCTGCACTCCAAGAAGACTCGAGGAGTAAACAAAGTGAGAAGTTGGAAAACGGGGGAGAGAAAAAAAAACAACGGAGGGAGGGAGGGGAGGGTGGGCACCGCTTTGTAGCAGACATTCTAATTTCCAACTTCTCTGTGACTGGTGGAATAAAAAGAAGTTTATATTGTCATCTTCCCCACCGCTGAGTTTGAAATATGAGTTTAAACTGACAGAGGGAATTACAATCTGTAAACGCCACATATTTTTTTGATGTCTAATTTGAAAATCAGCTGTCAGGAGTTGGTGTTTGTTGATTTTTATCAACTCAAGGGTTATTACATTTCGAGAATGTGACAATTAAAAATCCCTCAATCATTCCCATGAGCTTTCCATAATCAAACCAACTCGATATAAAGAGATGTGACGAAAGTGAATGTGACTCCAGTTGGAAATGTTGAACCTCATCTGGTAGCGAGAGGTCAAAATACAAATGGGATGTTGAGGTACAACATACTGTATACACACACCACAAATATCTGATCATGAAGGGAAATCATTTCTCTGTCTGTAACTAGGGCTTTCAAAGTTAACGCGATAGTAACGCAAATTTGTTTAAACGTCACTAATTTCTTTTACACATCACTGGAACTTGTGATTCTTAAGATGTAGCGGAGTCAGTTTTAAAGCAAGAGTGAAGATACTGGTATCATATAAAACTAGAAAACCCTAAGGAATCCATTGGTACCAACCGTGTCATACTAGCTTGCCGGGAAGGAGTCAAAATAACACTCCAAACTTGCGTTCAATTATGGCGAGGAAAAACTTGCATTGCCATTTTCAAAGCATATTAGCTCACTCCCATGTTGATAAGAGTATGCAATACTTGACAAATCTCCCTTTAAGGTACATTTTGAACGGATAAAAAATGTGATTAATCGCGATTAAATATGTTAATCGACTGACAGCACTAGTCTGTACGCAAGTGTGCACTCGCGTGCATCAGAAGTGCCCTTTCCTGTGACTGTTTTAGTGCAAATGATCAGGTCACAACCAGGTCTAAGAAGCTGGAATAGACACAATTGGATAATAAGTGACATGGAAACTAAAAAACTTCAACATTGTGAAAGCCAGGGGTTACTGAGCTGTTTTTTTTCCTCCCTCCTGCGCTCTTCACACTGCTGCCGCCGCCGCCTGCATGCCTCCCCTTCATCTCAGAGGATATATAGAGGAGAAAAAGATTTAAAAGGACCGGGGTGAAAAAAAAAAAAAGCTCAATTGTTTATTGATTTTATAATAGGCTTAGTGCAAGAGAAAATAAAGTGAGGGGCTGGCGGGGCAGCGTGGTCAACCGGAGGCGATGGCGTGACAAACACGCGGCTTACGAGCAGGTAACAGCGGCTTGAGTCCAAATGCCGGGATATTGGCTTGAGCCCTTTTTTTTTCCAAATGCCCGTTTGTGGCATTGTTATCCTGCTTTTAAACCAGTGTAGACATAATCGCTCCTCTCACAAACAGGGCACGGCCTTGTGGGTTTGAAAGTGTTGTGTGTAGGAGGAGGGAGGGGGGGGGGGGGCTCATTCAGGATGAAATAGCTCTGTAAGAGAGTGCGGACGCATAGGTTGAGACAATCAAAAGAATCAAAACGGAATCGAGTGTATCGGCGATGGTTATTATTTGTCTTTTCATAAAAAGAGGGAATTTTATTAAGAAAGAAAAGTAGCATGTAAAGAAAATAAGACTGAATAAAAATCTCAGAGTTGTTTGAGCAGGCTTTAGCGGGAGCAGAGTGTGCATGTGTCTGCCTGAGAACGCATGGGTGTGTGTAGGGTCTGATATATGGATGATAACACTAATTAGCTCGTTTTGTTTGGGGCACAACACTCATTAAAAACCCAGTGGGGCCATTAAAGTTACCGTCCCTCCAAACCATTGCCGCCGCCATATCCATCTAGGCTGCTATCTCACCCAGCTCCCCCTGCTTTTAATGGCCTCTGCTTCAGGTTGTTGGGTTGAGCAAAGATTTGTGGGACTTGGATCACTCCTCTTCTTCCCCATCTTACCCCAGCTGTAGCTCTGTCTCTCTCTCCACTCTCTCTTCCTCCACGTCACTCACTTCCTTTGTCTCTATCTATCTCGCTCTCCCACACATACCAATTACTACATCCACTACCTACTACACGCTCCATCCATATACACTAATAGCTGTTTGCTGAAAAGAAACCGGGGAGGGATGCACACTCTTGAGTCCCGACGAGGAGGGAGCGTGGGGGGAAGTGTGGAGGGAGGGAGGGGGTTGAGACGGTTGTTTCCAAGCTTTACACAGCTATGTCGCCGTAATGCCGACAAACCTCCCCGTGATTCGGCGCGGCTTGCCGTGCCATAAGGCGCCCGTTACTCTGCAGCCGGAGAGACTGGAGGCGGAGGCCTGCCAGGATTAGATGAGCAGGTGTAGCATCCCGCTAACAGATACAGCACAAAGCCATATTCAAGCCCGTGCTCTCTGGGGCTAGCTGTGCTAAAGCTAACAGCTTCTGCTCCACTAAAAGAAGGGGTTCAAGTCAATCCGCCGCACATATTACTTTCATGATAATGTTTCACATGGAAGACGACCGGAGACGTGTCTAGAGAGTTGGTTTCATTAGGGAAGTGCTATTATGTCAGCTTAGCTCCATTGCTACAACAGTTATCCCACAGGAGGAATAATTCTGTATTTTTCTTATCGTCAACCAAAAAGTCATGAACAAAAACCCCCAACGACTAAGAATTTATCCTCCTAACAAGTACTGTCTGTGTATCGAAAGCCAGATATATCTTCTTCCTCTGTGCCACAGAGCAGTGATTCTCAAAGTGGGGTCCGGGGACCCCGAGGGGTCCGTGGCACTCTGCCAGGGGGTCCACAAAATAATTTTTGCTTAAAATTTGCTTAAAAAGTGCATATCTACAGATAAGGACCATTTAAACCAATAAAACAAGCATATTGTGTCCATTACTCCCACATAAGTTAGCTCTGGGCCAATAGAAACTCTGATATGATTGTGACACATTACGTCAATCTGTCCTGAATCACGAACTTCACTCACTCTATAATGCAAATATTCCAATCAAAGTTTTCTGCAGTAATATTCTTAATTACTACGGTGTGTTTTACAACACTGTTATGATAACTTCTGTTGTGATTTGTTCAGAGCTTTCTGCCAGTGATTAGAATAAGGAGCAATAGGTTTTAAGTCTGCATTAAACTGGTCATTTTAAACGTCTGGATTCATTAGGACATTAACATGACTCAAATTGAAATGTGTTTCTGTTTATCGTTATGAAACAGGTCTGGTATATTTATGTTAAAAAAAGTTGTACAATACAAATATTTCCAGTGGCTAAGAGAACAAATGGTAATAAGCATGTGCTTAATTATGATTACGATGTTGATTACGATTAATTGTGATGATTACTTTCTAACCTGTAAGAGTTTGAGAACCTCTGCAATAGAGCGCCATTGTTGTCCAAAAACTATAAAGAACACACCGATGAGCCACAGTGTTGCACTGGATGGTGTGATCCTTCGTTACCATGAACATGGGCAGTGTAATCTGTAACGTCCGCCAGTTCTAACTTTGGGCAGTGCTCAGAAGGTGATACTAAACGGGCACATCAACAGTAACCCCCATTTTACTTCTGCATCTTAATTGTACAGGACCAATAATACTTAAAAAAAACACTTACTGGACAAACAAAGGTGCACGGGCACTATTTGTATTTGGGCAGAGAAGGGCATTCAGAGGGAGCTGCAGTCAGCGGTTAGAAACAAAACTGATTGCCCATTCATGGCAAAAATGTGGAACAAATTAAAGGAAGATTACAGGAAGATTGCAATTGAGGAAGCCAAGAAACTGAGAGGTGGTTTGATATTGCTCTTCACCTGCTGCTACAAAAGTAAAAAAAAATGTGTATTCATCCGCGACTGAAAATAGTTCCCAACAAACGTACTATCTACTCCTGTTTGAGTAAAGGTTAAACACTACAGTGCCCAGCTGTTTTGGGAAATTATTTTGCGTCTTTTTTTATGAAATACGTATGGCCCTTTTTTAAGATGATTTCTCTTTTTCTTTTTTGAGATTTATATCTTCAGTAGGCGCTAACGGGTTTCTACCCAGGGGAGTTTTTTCTTGCCACTGTCGCACCAAGTGCACGCTCATGGAGGATCTCTTGTTGGGTCTCTAAATGATAGAGTACGGTCTAGACCTGCTCTATATGAATATATAAAAATAAATTGAAATTGAGAGGCTGAGTAGAAAGTCTTGATTTTGGTCTTGGCCACAACAGTTGTTGAGAATGAGAAAAATATAGAATGAGGCCAGCGTTATTCTTTAAATAAAAGTAAAAAGGCCTTTCCATATACTGTACACTGTACTACCCTATAACCTCTGTGCTCACATAACAGCACAAACACATACTCTAAGTGCCCGGTCATGTCCCGTATACTGCCTTTTGCCATGTTGTTGAAAGGCAAGACTCTGGAAATATCCTTGGTCTCAGGTCTGGATATTAAGAGTGTTGATTAGATATATGAGTTTGCCATTTGCCCACGGAGCGTGGAGTGTCTCCGACAGAACTGGGGACCATATGGCTGGTGAGAGATTTCCCCCCTCTCTTCCTCTTCGCGCAGCCTGACAGCTGGATGGCTGCTAACTGGGGACGAGGAAGCTTGGCAGCTGCAGCTGAGAGCAACGCTTTGATGCCGCTCACCCCTTTTCACTTCTCTCTCTCTCTCTCTCTTTCTCTCTCTCTCTCTCTCTAACACACACTCAGAAGAACCCAGACACCCACAACCAACCAGTGTTAACTTATGCAAACTTTCTACAGGTTGGATAAGAGAGAGACAACAGAAATGGGAGGTGTATAGTAAAGAGTCATGACTGAATCCCGCTGGTCTGTTTCTGGATTTCTGGTAGAATTGTCCTTTATTTTAACGTCTTACAAAGCTTTTAGGGATACACCGGTCTAACTTGTTCAGTCCTGATAGCGATAGCGATAGCTGGGCTTTGAGTATCGCCCGATACCGAGTACCGATCCGATACCAGTGTTTAATTAATAAGCTGTCTGCCTCACTGTGTGGAAGTGACTGAGATCATTCTTTTATGTGTAAGGAAACATCAGGCCTGACTTAAACATTGATTTCCTAACTTTGTAAAATAAAATCTAACAAATAAATATATAGATATAAATTTACTGAATTGTTATTTATTATTAAAATAATATATCGTACACCAGCGACATCAGATATCTGATGAGGTATCGGTGCATCCCTGCTAGTTTTGCTAGTTTAGACAATGCAATAACTTTTAAGTCGGTGGGTCAAGGTTTGTAAATGCCTCACTTGTTCACAAACAAAGTTTTCTGCTTTCCAAAAAAAATATCTGCTGTGGAAAAGATGACAGTGCGAGGGATGGAAGGAGGGCACCCATGGCGAGATGTTCTGGTGGTGTGTTGGGGGTTCAATAAGGTGGAGGAGAGAAGCGGAGAAAGAGCAGGAGGGTGAAAAGGCATACATGTAGATGTAGAACTGGCAAGTAGAAAAAAAGTCACAGATTTTTGATTTTCTCCATTTGTGTTTTTTTTTTTTTCCTTTTCTGTTTCTGTACTTTGGCTGAAAGGAATCTTTCATCATTTCTTCAAAAATAAAAGACTGCTTTGTGTGTTTAGACGCAGATACCTGGATGCTTTGTGAAAGAAACTCTTTGAAAGTCTTTCGAATAAAAGTGTAACAGCGGGGAAGGTTTGTTTTTAATCTGGGATCTCATCTGCACCATGCTCGCTGCACTGTAAGGTATAGCAATATGTTTTAGCACAACATTTCTCTTTAATGAAAAAGAGCTTTAAATACACAGTGTGTGATGTTTTTTAATTGAGGTCGCTCGAGACAATTATGTCTTTCTTTGAAAGAAAGAACGTTTCTCAGTACAATAATTCTTCCCTGTGCTCCAACCAAAGTGTTTTAAATCACTTGATTACAAAACCATCAGCTAAATACCACACAAAAAGGCAACATGCAATATAATATGCTACCGTAAACCTCAAGTATAGGTTTGATACATGTTACGCTAATGCTAATGCACAAGAATCAAGCCGATTTTGGGCCCAATTACCCTCCCGACAATCGTCATCAAAGCCCCGATTTGTTGATGGTCCTAAAGATTATATTTCCAGATATTCCTGTGGTGTGAGGAATGTTAAGATTGCTTTACATCCCCCAATCGGCTCGGAAATCCAAATAAGAACACGTTCAATATTTACGATCGGTTCTCCTGTTGTGTGTGGGGAACGCCAAGGAAAGAACGATAGCCAATTGAGAACCAAGCTGACTGAAGAAGGAAGGACAACCACCGCCGTCGTGGCGGCCGCGGTTAATGCATGAGCTAATGCAAAACACGAAGCATAAAGTAGTAGTAAGATGGAGCTGAGAAATAGACGACCAACTTGTTCATTTGTGGCAACAACGCAAGTGTTTATTTAACGTGTCTCCATGACGTCATCCATCCATCCTTCGTGAATTTTCAGTACAAAGTAAAAACTAACATCGCTAATTCTTCATGTCCGTTGTCCGCCATGTTTGTTTACACTAAAGTCACGTTTGATCACGAGAAATTTCGCGGGATTTTGTTGTTGTTTTTTTAGTCTGGACTCTGTTAGTGTGTGGTGTGCTGTTTTGGCCTAATCATTTCTCACCACACACTATAGGAACAAAACTGTTAGACTGAACATAACATGTCGTTACGTGTGGGGTCTCTCACATTTTCAAAATCTTTTAGTGTGGGCCAGCCTTTAGTGTCGGTAGAGTTAGTGGCCTCAGTGAGCCAGTGAAGCCTTTCCTTGATAGGTTGACCCTCCCTTCCTGATGATCACTATGTTCTCCACTTGCAAAGACACCATCTCTACAATATCAGATCATCTCTGTCCTCCCTTCCTCTTCCACTCTTTTCATGCTCCCCCTTGTGTTCAGTCGCCGCCTGATCTCAGCCTGCCCACCCCTTCGTACCACTTGCCCCCGTGCCCCTCTCTGTTTTTTGTTTCCCCCCCCCTTCCCCTTCCCCTTCCCCTTCTCAGCCCCCACCTCCTCCTCCTCCTCCCCTCGCTCATTTTCTTTTACTGTATTCCCCCACTCTTGAGCCATATCCATCTCACTCTCTCCTCCTTTCTTTCCCCGAGCCAGCTCCTCCCATCCCTCCTCTCGTTGAAGGCCCCCTGTTGCTGCCTGCTATCAACCAGCTCTGAACTGGTGAACGTGGCGGAGGGGACGGGAGGGTGAGGGGGAGGAAAGGAGAGGAGAGGAGAGGAAAAGAGAGGAGAGGAGAGATGATGTATAAGAGCATGTAGGGGAAAGGAGAGAGGAGAGCAGAGTTTGGCTGGAGCCAAGAGGAGAGCAGCTGGGCACGGCTAACAGGGAATGATAATGACCTCAGAAATCTGCTGTTCGCTCCACAACAATAGGGTGCTCAGTCGCCTGGAAAATTGTGTTCATCAGCTAGCTCTGCTCACTTACTAATTGACATTGCCAAATATTTTAAGAACAATTGGAATGTGGCAGGGGGGGAGAGTGAAAAAAAAAAGCTCAGAGATCTTAATCCCTGGACTTAATTCCTCCCTCACTTTTCCACCCTTTCCCCTTCTCTCTCTCTCTCTCTCTCTCTCTCTGTCTCTCTCTCTTTGTGATGAGGAGGTAGCTACAACTAAGAAAAAAAAAGCACATTTTTCATGTCGCTTTCTGCTCTCATGTCAGCACCCTGATGTTGACACAAAAGGCTTTTTATGTGACCTGTCAATGGGGTTAAGAGGAGGAGATTGAGAGGGGAGGAGGGAGGGGAAAATGAGAGAATGACAGAGCGAGGGGAGAGAGAGAGAGAGAGAGAGAGAGAAGATAAAAAAAAGTGGGGAGGATGAGGGGGGTGGGGGGAAATGGCAAGCAAGAGATTCCTCAGTCATGGTATCACATGCCTGGCCCTCCATTTTTAATGAGGCAAAGGTCAATGTATTCTCTTGCTCTTTCATACACAGGAGGAACCCCAATCACGCCCAAGTTAACTTGTTCAAACATCCAATCCACACCCCCCCACCCCCACATTCAATCCACGCCGCCCCGACCCGACTCCGCCGCCGACCATCCATTTGCATTCCCTGACCGAGAGCCCTGCCTCATTTCACAGGAATTCCACATCGACGGAGTCAGGCAGCTGTCACCCGACAGAGAAAAGGAACTTGGCATTCGCCCTCGCTCAGCTTCGCCCTCCCACCCCCCGCCCCCACCTCCATTCCTTCCAGCCCTCTGTTAAGCACACACATAAACAATCAAAAGAAGAGAAACTCTTTTTTTAAGCCAGTGTAGTTTTTGACTGAACGGAGAACAAACGCGCATTTAGTCTGCGCATTTCCATGTGCATCCCGAGGTTGAGACTGGGTAAACACACTCTCCCGATACCAGCTCAAGTTGTGACTGTGATGTTAATTTATGTCTTTCTTTCTTTGTCGCTTTCTTTTTTTTTTTTGTTAAGGCTTTTCCCGTTACTTTCTGAGTCCCCTTCTCCCGCATGTTCAATCAAGTTTCTCCAAACTGGAGTAAAAGAGCTGTGAGTGTTTGTGAGTCACCTTCTCTTCCTCTATTCTTGCTCAGTTTTAGCAATGACACCGGAGAAGATAGCTTGTTGATGTATTAAGAATATTAATATGCAAACAGTCTACCTGACGGAGTAAGGCAGCCTTCTGTTATGGAAAGATAAATATTATGTTTTAATTATAAAAACATAAAAAGGAATGGGGAAGACAGAAGAAGAGGGAGGGTGTGTGTGAGTGAGTGTGAGTGTGTGTGTGTGTGTGTGGAGCTTGTTCCAGCAGAAAGGTAAGCTATGTTTTGGCAAAGATTCGGAGTTGAAAAGAGTGGATGGCATAATGTGATGCTGTTTACTGAGGAATGTGATGCCCTGTCATCTCTCCCCTTTTTCTCACTCCACTCAGTCTCTCTCTTCTGGATTGCCCGTGTCATTTTTTCATCGCCTCTCCTTCAACTCTTTCAACAGTCCATTTTTTTTTTTTCTTCTGTCCCAGCTTCATAACCAAGCGGGGAATCCTAACGTGATCATTAAGACATAAAACGGGCTGATAAATGTTTCATAAGGACAAGGCTAGCCACTGATAGCCACCCAGGAATACTGAGGAGCAAACCGACTCTCGCAGTCCTTCCCTCGATCAAACACACTCGTCGGAATACAATTGGAATTTTAAAATATCTAAAAAGCCTGGGCTAATTCCCACCATGGGTAATATTTACAAATTGAGTCTGAAAGACGGGGTAGGGGAGAGAGGGAGAGAGGGAGAGAGCAAGAAAGGAGGAGAGAAATCAAATGAACTGTGCAAGGAATAAGAGAAAGAAGAACAGAGAAATAAATTGGCCTTTTATATTGTGCAAGCGTGTACAAAAATACTAAGTCTGCATTTATCCGAGACATGTCAATCAGCGCGGCACACTGACAATTAGTGCGTTTGAATAGAACTTTTATCATTTAGCAGACACCAGAGTCCTGACCTACTGTACAAAAATACAGCTCGGGGAATGATTGTGCCTGTAACACAATGACTGTCTATTTAAGTTTGGTGACACATAAAAAATACAGATATGACAGGCCAGACTCCTACAAATGAGTGGGGGGTAGAAAGCTCAGGTTTTGTAACCACTGAGTTCTCTGATTATAGAGAAAAGAAGAATAGTGTGAGGAGGGGTGGTGGGGGGGAGTTGTAGAGGAACGGATGTCAATTACAAAGGAAAGTAATTTATGCAGACGGGAGAAACGGGGGGAAAAAAAACGATAGACATAATTCATTATTTTTTTTTAATGCACATAGTTTTACAATCACATATAATGGCGCGCACACTCACAGAGGGCCGGACTCGTTTCAAAGTAAGTGGTAGCGTACTTTAAATAGGTATATGTTAGTGATTCTGGCTTCTCATAGTGGGAAATGATATGTTAAATGTGGCTGACTTTGAAAATAGGACCCCTTGGCGTCCCTTTTTAACGCACTGGGTACCCCTTTGGCATCATTTCTCAACGTCCAGGGTAGCCCGATAGACTTCAGAACGTGAATCCAAATTAAAGTACTTGGTTAGGTTTAGGAAAATATCACGGTTTACATTCAAATAACGGTTTGTTAAGTCAAAACATTCTCACTCCCAACTAGTCAAATATTGCCGTTTGGTCAGTGCCCCACCGCATCGGAGTCCGACGCAAGGGGTACCCGTCTTGCGTTTCTTTTGGACGGACCAGGGACGGCATGTCAATATACGCTTGTTACATGTATAGTGTCCTTTCAAAATAAACTTCCGTTTTCACAGGAAGTTAGGTTTAGGCCACACAACCACTTAGTTAGGGTTTGGTAACGGTCGTGGTTGACGTTAACTTCACTGACAAGTAACTCACGGGACTGACGATACCGACGAGTCACGTGACGAATGAATGATGTGATGAAATAAGTCAACGTTACTTTTAGTTTCACACGGGACACGAACACCGGTCTCCTGGGTGAAAGTCTTGTGTTTGTTTGTTCATCACCATGAAACAGGTCTGAATTATTTATGTTGAGACATTTTTTAATACAAATAGTTCCAATGGCACCTAAGAGTACAAATGGTAGTAAGCATATGCTTAATCGTTGTTACGATTAATAGAGGGTAAATTGGAAAATTGTCTCCCCTGTAAGGAGTCCCTAGCCCCGAAAACTTTGAGAACCCCTGTTGTAGAGGGCGTCTTGGTCAAAATCTACTTTTAACTCCATTATTGTTTTATGTAGTGCTCATATAGCACATTTGCCAGACATCAAATGGTATTATATAGAATACAGTTATATCAGTTGTCTTTATCTTAATGTTTGTCATTTTTTTTTACCATATTTCTGGTAGTTATTTCGCCTTTGGTTGTTGACATATATTATTTTTTGGACTGTCATAGATCGTAAAATAATAACAAAAAAAAAAATTCCTCTTCGATATTGACAGTTGCCAACTCATTAACTTGTATTAGCTGATAATAGCTAGCGAGATCAGGTTTGTCACCATGCATATTCATAGTAGTCTGGATCTTGTTCAACTCTACTTTATTCCCGTTAATGACACAGTAATTACACTGTAACAGTTTGTCCGCATGTGTAATTACGCCCCCATTGTACCGTTGCAATTAGATGAATATCCATGCTTTATAACCTAAGGCGTCAAGTTGGCAAATCTAATTTCAATTTGTATGGAACATTTTGCCTGCTTGTTTGAGCCGCGGTAAAGACCAGGGATATGCAGGCTAATCCTCGCCACGTTAAAACGCTGTTCTTCTTAAAAAAATTGTAGACATGGGGGATTCTCCGGAGAGAGAGAGAGAGAAAGAGAAAGAGAAGGAGAGCCAGAGGGAGTGTATAGAGTCTTTTACAGCCACGAGCCAAGAGGTGGGAGTGGGGTTTATGTATAGCGGGAAGGTTGTAGAGGTACATGTAAGGAGAACTGCTTTAGGCCTTACATGCGTGCAGTAAAGCCTATTTTTTACACATTTAGCTATATTTTGCCTGTATTGTAGCAACAGAATGGGAAGACGTTATCCTGCAAAATGAGGATTTTCAATGGTGGCTTATTTGCATGTAAGAACTGGCAAAAAAAATGGCAAAACACCAGGTCCTTTCAGTCGCATTCGCATCAGGCCTACCTGTTGCTGAAGCTTCCTAACATGACTACACTATGCTTTTTTCTCCTTTAAAGCCTGATCAGCTGGAAAGAACAACGCTGAGGTGAAGTCAGTCCAAGGATAATCAAACAAAAAAAGATGGTTGATGGGCACAAACGTAATTACCTCTTTGTTTTCTTTAAAGAAATAAAGAATTGTATTGAATAAGAAGCATGCTCAAGGTCAGACGCGGAGCTATGTTGTGATACGGAAGGTCTGTAAAGGACATCTCTGACAGAGCCCTTTGTTTTTCTGCTCTTTTTTCTTCCTCGATTCTCCCTTTTTCACTCACTTGCTTTTAAACAAGTGCCGTCTCAAAGACAAAAGCGGCGGAGTTGACCTTCTTTCACAGTTGAGATGTTATTTTTGATTACTATAATTCAAGTTTAACTCAAAATTGCTGTGTGGTAGGTGGCGGGGCAGAGGCTCGCTCGCACACAGGCACACACTAGCAGGTGCACGCGCACACACACTAGCAGAGAGTGACGAACCCTTCTTTTTTAAAGCTGAGATATTAAGATAAAGACAATGGTACAGTAGCCACATCCTGCTCACTATAGACGAGAGTGATATGCACACATACAGTAAAGCATATACCCCCAACACACACACACACACTCGTACACACACACAAAACAAACATGCATGCAGAGGAGAAGCATGACACCTTTCTCCACATGAGTCTCAGACACATTTTTTCTCACACATCAAAGATTCTAATTTGAGAGTCCCCGAGCTCCAAATGTGAATCACATTGTGTAAGTTGTGAAGAAAGACAAGTTTCGCTTCTGATTTAAAAAAACAGGAAGTAGCAAAACCAGCATATTTTAACATTTTTAACGTCAAATCTGTTTACTTCTCACATTTTTTGTTCAGTTTAACCGCATCCCCCGGCCTGTTCGGATCGCGGCATGCCTAATCATTTTATTATATCCCTCTTTACAAATCTATTTCCCACCTCTGCCATGCTCTCTACAGCTTGACATCCTATTTTGGCACACGCACTCACAAAGCTCTACAATAACAACGCGAGGACAGCCTTTCAGATATGACGGTGGCAGATTGACAAAGAGCTTCAATGGAGCCAATGTATCAAGCAGAGTAGCCTCTGACTACCTGTACACAAACCACACATGCACACAAACAGTTAGTCAAAGACAGCATGAAGGGCAGCGTTAAGGCCTCGTGGAAACCAGCAGGCGTTCTTTTTTATTTTTCTTGTGCAAAGTTGTTGATACATATTTTAATTTATTTTTTGTATTTATATTTTCTTTAATCCCACCCCCCCCTATCTCCAAAGATGGTACCCGGGGGGCGAGATTTAACCACTCAACTAATGCATTTCTTTGTGCTTTGTTAGCATTTGGTTGTAAATGCTTTTGGTTTTATTTGTCAATTATTATTTTACTGTAATTCGCTTATTTTATTTTGTATACCGCACGCTGGATGCTAATATAGTAGAAGTTGTCGGGAACGCCACAAGCTGCACTCATCAGATTCAAAGTGCTTGAGTCAAAAGAGACAGACAGACAGAGAGAGAGAGAGACAGAGAGAGAGAGAGAGATGGAGAGAGAGAGAAACTTCCAGCATTAAAATTCAGAAGATAATTACATCCGCTACACCCCCACCCTGTTGAGAAAGTGTAATGTTTAATAGTCTCTATAAAGAAAATAGGTTTTTATCTCACTCTCATTTTCATTAATTCCTAATTGGGGTGGGGGGTTGTCTGTTATTATTTCTTAGATTAAAATAAACATAGCCTGTCCCATGTTCAAACCCATCACACTACACGGGCATGATAAGGACTTCATGCCTCTGTGAATAAATAAACAATTTCGTCTCCACTGGTGGAATTAAGTTGCTTACAGCCTTAAGCTAAGCCACTCTGATTTATATTTATATTTATTTATATATTTGTTTTTTCTTTCTCAAAAGACTTAAAAGCACATCCTCGCTTCTGCAAATGAAGTTCACCATTTTTTTTGACCTGCTTTATATGTATATCTTTAATTAGTGTCTTGTTTAGCTTAAACCGACTGATTATCGCGTAGTCGTGACCTAATTACCGCGCAACGCTTCTTAACGCCGGCATAGTGCCCTGAGGAGCGAGCGAAAGTTACCTTTAAAAACTTGTGTAATCATTAGCAACGAGCCTCCCTTAATCCCACTAAACATACACTTATCTAGCCCCGGCCGGCCTGTGTTTGCTGGGTAGGGGGAGGGGAGGGGTATGGTTGTCTCCAACATGTTTATTAAAGACATTTATTAATCGCTGTGGTTAAAACCAGTTTGTCCCTACGCTCCCTGTCTTTACTCTTGTTCCACGGGGATATAGGCTGCTAACCTGTACATGTGAATGCTATGGCGAAGCGGGTCTCTTCCTGGGTTGTGTTCTCCGAAGTCTCCTGTTTGACTTAATGTAAATGGTAGCAACAGCACAGCAGTGTCATGGGGATGGTTGTTACCATGTCCAGTGTAAGATCTTGCAAGTGAAACAGAATATACCTGTACATACCTGAGTGTATATGATATATGTGCAGTACACTGTGTACACTTCAATTCAATAAAACTCTGTATATGTATGTACAGTATCTGTATGCACTCTCGCTGTATGTGTATGTGTGTGGGTGTGTAAAGTATACTATAAAAGCAAACCACTATATGTGGACGTGTGAGGGTGTGTTGGTATTTGAACAAAGACATTAAGTATCTGAGTTATGTGAGGAATGTGTGGCTCTGATTCTTCGCTGGGTATTTGGGTTATTTTTCATTCCCTTTTAAAGAGATGGATTTGACATATACACACACCTTACACTTTACACAGTGATTCTTATTGGAAACTATGTAGGTAGACTTGAAGAACAGTGACAGTAACATTGAATTAAAGAAGAAAACGTAATTCCCAAGCGTATGTCATTGGGATAAAATTTGGATCCCTTTATCCACAGACTGACCAAAGAATACAAGTGGTTGTCATTCATTCTCGGATTTGTCTTACCTGAAGATGGTGAGGAGGGATGTGGGCTGTCATCCTGGACGCTTCCTGTCTGGGAGTGTCCTCCTCCGGCGCCGCTCTCTTCTGTCACGTTGGATGAACCAGGAGTGGTGGAGCGGCTGATGGACTGGGACTCGGGGTCGCTGGCCGATCCGCGGCGTTCGTCCAGACCTTGTTGCTGGATCGCTTCCTCGATGTTTCTCCTGTCTTTGCCGTGAACGCGGGAGTGGACGACCATTTGATGGTAGGTTCTGAAGACCCGGCCACAGTCGGGGCATTCTGAAGGCTTCTCCTTCAGGACAGAGAGGCTGGAGAGGCTGTAGTCGATGTTTGGGCTTCCCAAGCCGGCCATGGCTCCAGGAGCCTCGGCGCCGCCGTGGACAGACATTAAGTCACGGTGACTGTCAAAGCCTCTTCCGTCCTCCTTCATGGACATCATGGCGCCGCTAGCGACCTTGGATCCCTGCAAGGCCTCCGAGAGCTGCTTCTGCTTGGAGATATCATTAGAAGCAATCAAGGAGTAGTCTTGCTTATCCTTTGAGAAGGAAGCCAAGGCTCCAGCACCACCCATCTCATCTTCTTGCCCTGGGGGTATGTGGTGCTGGTGCTGGTGTTGCTGCTGCTGCTCCTTCGGCATGAAAGCCCTGTCCATAGCCATGCCACGAGCCATTATCTGCCAGGCTTGGTAGCTGTTGAGGGAGTCCATCTCCGCCACTTTCGCAGCTGCCTGGAGGCGCTCCATGCAGCTCGACTTGAGTGGCGGCACAAGGTTGAGACAACCCAGGAGTGAGCGCTTCTCATTTTCGCCCAGCCCATGGCCCATACCTCCCGCCATTGGCCCTAGCAGCTTCCCTAGCATCTCCTTCTCCTTCATGGCAATCCCCGCTTTAGCCAACATTTGGTGCTGCTCACTCAGGCCCTGCTTGTCAGGTGAAAGGAAGCCTCCCTGAAGACAGGAGATGTAGCGGGAATAAAGGTTGGCGTGAGCTTCCTGAGCCAGATTGCTCATGCTATTGACGGCGGCCATGTCCTGCTCACTGGGCTGGGGCGGCTTGTTCTTGATGGCCAGCTTGTTGAGATGCACCTTCATATGGTTCTTGAGGAACCAGGGTTCCTTGAAGCGACGGCCACAGATTTGGCAGCAGTGTTCAAAGGAGTCCTTGTGCTTGCGCATGTGGCCCTTAAGGAACCAAGCTTGGCTGAACACCTGGCCACACACCTCACAGCGGAATTCGGTGGCCACCTGCGTGCCCCCAGGTCCGCTGGCACCCCCGCCTGTGGTGTTCTCGGCCGTGATGTGGGCCTTCTCCACGTGACTTATCAGATCCTCTTCATGGGAGGCAGCAAACTCACACAGAGTACATTTGTAGGGCTTGTGGAGTATGCGGATGTGGCGGTCCAGCTCCTCGCGCTTCTTGAACTTCCCTTTACAGAAGGTACAGCGGAAGCCTGAAGTTGGGTTCAAGGACTGTTCGTCCTGGGTGCCGGCCGGCTTGGGTGAAGAAGAAGGTTGGGAAATTGTGTCTGGAGTGGCAAGGCCAGAGGGCGGGAGGAGGCCACAGGCTGAGCCTAGTTGCTGCTGATGGGTGTTAGAGCTGCTATTGAGGCTCAGATGGGGTGTTGGAGCCGGCTGGAGCAGACTGACGCTCCCTCTCATCTGCTTGTCCCTAAGGATGGCCCGCTCCTCCAGCTCATGCAGCAGCCTGTTCTCCTCTCTGACACGGCCGCGGCCTTTACCGAGATTCCCCAGCTTGTGGGTGCGGAGGTGGATCTTCAGGTTGCCCTTTTGAGCCGCTCGGTGGTCACAGTAGGGGCACTTGAAGGGCTTCTCTCCTGTGTGTGTGCGCATATGCAGCGACAGGATGCTGTTAAAACGGAAGCGCTTGCCACACAATGGACAGGGATACTTCCTGTTCTTGCGGGCGTCATCTTCGATATCGTTCATCTGGGACATGATGCCCAAGTTCTGGCCGTTGAGAAACTGCTGCAAGTCAACACGCCCGTTCAGCCCACTCAGTGCCCCTGCGTCAATGTCTCGGTTGAGCTGATTGGCCAGCAGGGCCATCTGACTGCTGATCGGCTGACTGGCCAGGGCTGCGTGGTGGGTCTTCTCGTCCAAAGGCGTGGCTGCTTTCTCGTCAGGGATCTGCTGTGGGCGGTGTAGGTCGGGAAAGGCGTGTCCTAGCTGGGCAGTGAGCTGATGAAGCTTCTGACTGATGGGGTAGCGGCCATTTAACACTGCACTGCTCAGATGGGCATCAGCGTCAGACACCGCCGACGACACACCAAGACACAAACTAGAGTCCTCCATCCTGTAAAGCCAGACAGAGAGAAGGAAACAATATTAGAAAAATTAGAAATATTTGAAAACAATAGGAGGTTTCAGATTAAGAAAAACCTTCACTTTTAAAATTGCATTTAAAAGATACTATGCCACGGCGGCTGCTAATGTGTTCTCCGCCTTCGCTTTCCAGATTGCAAATAGAATATCATCCAACCACATGTTCAGGACTAATGTGTTTCTTCACTTAGGGAAACAACACCTGTGCTGTGTCACCCAGTACAGGGAAATAAAATGTATTGCCTTTGATGCATAGAGCACTGCGTGAATTGTCAGCGCCAAGAGGGCCTGGAGAAATGCTGTGACTCCATATAACTTTTTTCAAAATGTAACACCATTTTGGATGGAATAATTACTCTGTAAACACAGTGAGCAGTGTATAATTAAGCTACTTGTGCCCATCCTATCAGAATTCCTCCAATTACACGCCTTAATGAAACGGAGCAACGGCATTGTCGGGGAGCCACCGCAATACTACAATTATGATATTAACAATAGCACTTAAAGCCAAGGGGTTACTCCAGTAAACACAACACTCTTATCTTGTTGCCACGACACTTGTCTTGGCGCAAAATTCCATTAAAGATCCGCACTACATTTGATGTGAATCACTTTGCTCTCCCTCTGCTTCTTTCTATCCCTCCCAATTCTCTCTGTGCCTGTCTTCTTCTCTCTACCTAAATCTTTTATAGTTTTTAGGATGGGGGAAAACAACAGTTGGCTGAGTTGAACGGTTTCCCAATGCAGCCAAGGATGCATCGGTTTATACGTGGTTGAGAGGAATAAACAGGAAGCAGTTACTTTGTTGTTTTTTATTTTAGGGCTGTCAATCAAATTAAACACACATTTTTTATCTGTTCAAAATGTACCTTAAAGGGAGATTTGTAAAGTATTTAATACTCTTATCAACATGGGAGTGGGCAAAAATCCTTGTTATATGCAGATGTATATATTCATTATTGGTAATCAATTAACAACACAAAACAATGACAAATATTGTTCAGAAACGCACAGGTACTGCATTTAGCATAAATAAATATGCTCAAATCATAACATGGCCCATGACCCATAGAACCCATTTTCATTCACATATCTTGAGGTCAGAGGTCAAGGGATCCCTTTGAAAATGGCCAGGTTTTCCTGCCAAAATGTAGCGTAAGTTTGTAGCGTTATTTAGCTTCCTTCACAACAAGCTAGTATAACATGGTTAGTACTAATGGATTCCTTCACTCTAGCTTTAAAACTGAGCCCGCTACAACCTAACAATTGCAAGTTATGTTAATGTGTTAAAGAATTTAGTGTCTGTTAACGCACTATTATCATGTTTGACAGCCCCGATCTACTGTACGAAACAGATCAGTGTTGTAGCCTGGGGTCACTGTAATGCCACCAAAATATATCACAATCTCCTGAACATGTTGTAATGTCACTTGAAAGTGTTTCCATTTCATATGTGTAACATCAGTGACTAAAAAAGAATAACATTGGATTTAATGCAGATACATCTGCTCTCCAGATGGAGAGGTATAAACATCTATCTGCACACTTCCTCTGGCTGCTGGCAGGGGTCAAACCCTCAGAAACAATAACCACGGTTCTGCTTTGGTCAACAAAATATTGTATAATATCTCATTAAGCTGATTAGTATGCTGCCTGGTAACAGTGGCAGCCACTGTGCTATAACGCATGATTATAATCATCAAAAAATCCTTTCATGGAGAGGCAGTGTAAAGCACTGGCATTATTAGGTGAGTCCACTTTTAAGAGAAAGTGGGATCATTTTAGACAGCTTATGGACCCCAATCTGGCAGCAATGGGGGCACACCCACGTTAAAAATATGTGCACACATGTTCGGTATACACTTAACCAGGCACGAAGGGCAACTGAGGTTCTGCTAGACTCTCTGTCTCTCTCTCTCCACCTACAGTATGTTTCTAAAGCAGGGAGGACTCCACATTGTGCTTGGCTCATTTGTTTTCTCGGTCATTTGAATTCTGTCTTCCGTCACTCTCTCCCGTCAGTAGGAGGTTAGTAGACATAAGGGGTGCCTGTTCTTTTAGCCACCGGCCCCTCCAACACACTGTTGATGGTGGATTCTTATCTCGCGGACATGAATTAAGACACTGTGAGCAGCTTCCACTTGTGTTTAAAGGAATGTGACACTTGTGGGCTGCCCTTTGAATTCTCCTTATTTTTCTCCCCCCCCACAAGTATCTTAAGCAATTTTACTGAATTCATCAAGAATATAATGGGCATGCTATGTTCTGAAGGCTTATGGGTAACGGCTAGATATGCTTCCGTCAAAGCCTACTTAAATTTACGACAGATGTTATGATCGCGCTCTCGTGTGACTTGAATAATGCTGCGCTCATCTAAGAAATAAAGCGTCGTAAAAGCCTAATCATAAAAAAGTTTATACTTGATTGGAAATATATATACATTGTGTACATTTATTGTGAGAATAATATTGGGAGAGAATTGCTAAGAATGATAAAAGTTTGTTTTAAACGGCTTAGGTTTTAAATTGTATTTATGTGACACCCCGGCTTCCATCACTAGGCGTGCTTATATCGGAGGAGACCTTATTTGAATGGGGCCCTTTTTACAGAGGCGGCTGCCTTTTGGAATAGAAATCTGTGATTTAAACTAGGCTGATGAGCTGTTGCTCATTTGGGGAGATAGCAGCTTGCCCTTTTCTTCAATTTGATTTCTGCCTTTATCTTTAACATATAACAAAGGCAGATAGACAATGGAATAATGTGAAATGAACTGACGAATCCAGTTTGTGTTTTTTTTGTTTTTTTATAAACGTATCCTGGCTGACGAGCGTATGCAAATGAGACACATTAATATGCTTGCCTTGCTCCCCAGTCATTTTATATTTTTTCCCCTGATTAAAAAGGACATTTCTTATGTGACATCCCCCCTCTGCTCACATCAACACACACATGCAAGGAATTTGAGGGTGATGTATTAGAAACACACACACACGGGCAGAGACACATACACAACCCTTTGACAACAATTCAATATGAGCATGCCCTCTAAAAGACACCGCAAGTATCACACCAACAACTCTTTCTATTTCGACATCAACCTGACTGTTACTGTTACGAGTCTCGAGCAAAATATCCATCAAATGTACAGAAGAAAACAACCCTACGCAATATTAATGTAGCAGCACTATGCCTCTAGAAGATCAAGGCTCAGGTTTGTCATTCTTACCGGTTGTATTAAGGGAAGACTTGGTGCCACTTTGTCCCTATTATGTCTCACTGTCTCTGCCATGGCTGTGCAGCCCGTGTAGACTCCGATATGAACAACACATCCACTCTGTAGCTTTATACTGGTACAGTATCTGTCTGCCGTTACTCTAACCTGTATAACCTTATCATTTCCTGGCATGTACAGCAATGCTGCCTCATTAAAAACTATTGGCTCCTCTGATACCTCTAAAACCACAAAGACTTCCTTTAGCATTTTTCTCACGACGGTTCAGTTGTTGTCTTTATAGTTTGTGGTTTAATATTCAGTAAAGCACCACGTGCACCCGTAAACACACAAAAACGCTCCGCGCATTCGCACGCACGCACAGAAACCGATTTCGCTCAGTTTCACTAAATGCATTTTTTTTTCCTTCCCCTGCTCTTTTTTTCTCTTCAAGCCTCAGCTTAATTATAAGTGGTATCTGTAACACAATGGAAGTGTATTTCAGTCAGCATTTGAATGTGCTCAGTTCATTTCTGTCTTATCAATGGCACCATGCATCATAAATGCATAAGGGATTTGTATGTGTTTCTCTCTAATTGTAACCACATAAAGTATATGAAAGACAGTGTCAATATTAGGAATAGCTACCTATTATAAATTCATATTTAAATAAACAACTTCAAACAAATACACTTCTTGAATTTACTTTCAGGGCTGAGTTTTTCTCATAAAACTTTCTGGTGACATTTAAGACAAGATGGGGGGGGGACTAAAGGATCGAAAAGCCATTAGTTGGACTTTACTTTGTTATTTTGACACGTATCGACACAAAACCCATCGACTAATCACAATGCAATACCTCATTAAGTCCTAATGAAGTAATTCATTGCATTAAACAAATCAATCATTATTCACAATGTGCTGAATTCCATCATATTTCCACCAAATCATTAATGAGACGAGGGGGGGAGGGGGTTATAGCTACAGTGATCTGTGGTTGAAGGGCAACACATTCTCACTCCTGACTCCTGACGCTCGGTCAGTGGCCCTACGCTTCAAACTATGACGCTCTATTTACCCCTCGAGCGTCAGTTTTGGACGCAGGGATGGTGTGTCAAGTTCCTGCTTCTTACATGCATACTGGGTTTTTTTCAAAATAAAGTTATCTGTTCACAGGAAACGTCCGGTTTCCACTCTTTACATGCAAACAGTGTATTTTCAAAATAAAGTACCAACATAGGTTTACTCACGTAACAAAACTACGTAGCTAGGTTTAGGCAACAAAAGTACTCGGTAAGTTTGTGGTTTGAGTTAAAATCAGTATGTTTTGTTACGTAAAGTAAGCACGCTCGTTGCGTAACTGGCGTTAGTAAAGTCCGGAAGTTATGTAACACAACTACAGACTTGGTTTCACATGGGACGCAATCAGCGGTCTCCTGGGTGAAAGTCAAGTTTCCACTCATTACAAGCATAGTGTCTTTTCAAAATAAACTTCAAATGCAAGTTTACTTAGTTTTTAGGTTTATTTACGCAACAAAACTATATAGTTAGGTTCAGGCAACAAAATCACTTGGTTAGATTTAGGAAAAAAATGTGGTTTGGGTTAAAATAAGTACCTTTGTCACATAAAATAAGCATGTTTGTTACGAAAAATAAGTATGATTATTACGTAACTGCCGTTAGTGAAGTTATGTTTTAGGTTTACTTATGCAACAAAACTGCATAGCTAGGTTTAGGCAAAAAACTACTACTACCACTTGGTTAGGCTTGGTTGGTCTTGTGTTTGCTCGACCGACGCGCCCTACTTGGACATTCTCTCTATTTATACTATGTCTGTTGATCTGACTGTGTAATAATGACGCGGATGGTTTTACATTGAAGTTAGTTGAAAGCTCTTGTGTAGCATACAGACGCTAAAGGGTGCCTCGGTGCGTCGGTATCAGACGCCGAGGGGCAGTAACTGGTACTTGACATGTTGGGAGTGAGAATGAGTTGTGAAAGGACAATGTGGGCATTTACCATTGGCCTATGTTACATGCACTGAGAGTTGAGTGCTACATATTAAGTATAAGCAGCAGGGACAACCGGATGCATTCAAAAGCTGGGAGTATGTTTTCAAAGTACAAACAGAGCTTCCTCGTCATTTCAAAGATCAATTATCTCTGGGTTAAAGTTGGTTTGGTTAGAGTTAGAGGTAGAACAGACCAGATATGAGTTTCTTCCCAGCTTGTGTTTTGTTTCTATTGCAGGTGGTCTTTGCAAGGCGTCTAATTAATTCAATAAAAAAGCTGCCTTGTTTTCCTTCCTCTCGCTCGCTCTTTGACTTCACTGCATTATTACTTTCTGTAATGAGGCGAAAACACTCTGAACTGCACATGGAAGACAGTCACACAAACCCCTGCCAGATTCAATCCTAACTCCATCCCATGCCTGGAGCCTCTTGATCAAGACGCATAACTCGGCACTATCACAAAGATGTGAAGCTTCCGAGATGGATTGTTCTGTTTTAAAGGGGAAAAGAAGTAGAGGTGCAGACACGGCCGAGATCAAATATCATCTAGATTTGATTTGAAATATGGAAATGTCTTTCTTTCTTACAAATATGAACGAACAAATACACATTTGTTTGATGTGACTTTTAGGGCTGCCCCCTCTTAGTCAATTAGCCGACTAATGGGTCATTTTGGTCTAAGTGGACCAAGGTTTCTTTAGTTGCTTATTATGCTTTTTTATCATGCCGAATGATTATTTCAAAGAAACTTATGAGCACATCTCTGGCAAAAGATTGAAAGTGGTGCTTTTGTGTGATTCTTTGTGGAGAAACTCAGTTTTACAGATCTGTCGATTAAATCAACGAATCAATTAGTCGACAAAATCAAGTGTTAGTCAACTAAGAATTTCTTTGGTCGAGGACATCCCTCGTGATTCTTTTTTAAAAATACATATATTTACAATAATCTGTAAATATATACGCCTTTCCCCCCCTCTACAAAAGGGCTACTGGATCTTTGAGGAGGTGTTTCCAGTAGCCTGAAAGAGGCAGAGCTCTGATTGGCTGGCCAAAAGCACCAATCACACAGCAACCACATTCTTATGGACCAATTTATAGAGGACACCTTCCAAAACACAAAAGACAAAAACGTTCTTACATGAACACAGAACATCCATAAAACGTATGAATAACACTGGATTGACATAACGCCCTCCTACGCTTTAATGCAGAGGAAATATAAGCACTATAAGCGCATATAAGCACGGACTCAATAGATCAGTGACAAATATGAATGAACAGGAGGCCCTGCCCCTCCCTCTCTCTCTCTCTCTCTCTCCCTCTCTCTCTCTCTCTCTCTCTCTCTCTCTCTCGCACAATATGTCATTGAGGGCTGTTTAAGAGCTCCTGTCAACAGGTAGTTCAACTTTCAGCTCATCCCCGCTGATCAGTGGGAGCCCTCCCGACAGAGAGAAAAGAAAGACACCGGGAGGGAGCGAGAGAGAGAGAGTGAAAGAAAGAAAAATGTTGTGGGTCTTTTTATCCGTCCATCGCTCTGACAGCCTTGCAGGGGATGCCATGGGAGGAAGATCAATGCAGGACAAGCGGATTCCCACAGTTCATTGTTCCGGGCCAGCCAAATCATCTTCCCAAGACGGTCGGGAGCTCAAAGCTTCCCTTTATGATAACCATCCCTGGTATTATTCCCACTATGATGATGGTGACCTGCAGATGTCTCTGTCTGTGTGTGTGTGTGAGTGTGTGTGTGTGTGCATATACATGTGTGAGCACCTCTCCCCTCCCGAGTGCGCTACAATAGCGGTCACAGCAGTGTGGACGGACCCCCTGCAGCAGCGAATAAAGCAGCGAGCGCGGGATTAATAGACATTTGTTAAGCAGTCACTGTTTTAGTGAAGTTCAGTGACAGGAGCGAAAGCAACGAAGAAAAAGAAAACAAAAAAAGAAGAAAAATCACAGTAATTGACATGATAATGATAGTGGACGTGCCTCATGTTATACTACTGCACACTGTGTTACTCCTGCTTTAATACTGCAACTAAACAGCTTATTTGGTTGTTACTGTTGTTGCGTGCCACTGAACTGGCAACGGCATGGGGTCTTAAACAGATATTTATCAGTTTGCTGATACTGTCCTTTGGGGAAACACTGAATAGCAGCATTTCAACGCAGATGCGAAGGAAGTGATTCTTTAACTTAGCAGAGTCAAGGGTATACACAGTGTAAAACCTGCAATAAAACCTCTTTTAACTTGAGCTGACGATGGTCTTTGTGCTGTTTCAGAGGCTTTCCCACTTCGACAAAAATATAGAAATAGTTCTAGGGAAAACATTAAATAATATTTTAATATATGTATGTATATATTAGAGCTATCAATATGATACGTATCATGATACAAAGGTTACGATTCAATATAGTGCGATGTATTGCAATTTTTTAAATCTAATTTTAAGAAAAATTTCATAGTCTAAAGAACATGGGTATTAAAAAAAGTTAAATTTTTTTATGCAATCAGAACGGTGGATTTGCATTTGCATTTATCACAGTGTCCGTAACATCTTAGCACTACTTTTTGTACTGTCTGAGCTACTGTCTGCCACAGACCTTGCAAGTAAACTAAAAATTGATACAGTGTTTTTGAAAATCAATACAGTATCACAAAAAATAATATTGTGATGGTCAAATGTATCAATATTTAATTGTAACCTTAATAATATATATATATATATATATATATATATATATATATATGGCCATTTTCAAAGGGGTCCCTTGACCTCTGACCTCAAGATATATGAATGTAAATGGGTTCTATGGGTACCAACGAGTCTCCCCTTTACAGACATGCCCACTTTATGATAATCACATGCCGTTTGGGGCAAGTCATAGTCAAGTCAGCACACTGACACACTGACAGCTGTTGTTGCCTGTTGGGCTGCAGTTTGCCATGTTATGATTTGAGCATATTTTTGGTGCTAAATGCAGTACCTGTGAGGGTTTCTGGACAATATTTGACATTGTTTTGTGTTGTTAATTAATTTCCAATAATAAATATATACCACATGTGCATAAAGCAAGCATATTTGTCCACTCCCATGTTGATAAGAATATTAAATACTTGACACATCTCCCTTTCAAGGTACATTTTTAACAGATAAAAAGATATGAGATTAATTCTCGGTTAATTCAAATTTGTTTTAGTTAACATTTTGAACATATTCGTCCTACGTTCCAGGCAGCCATGGCTGGATTCATTTCCCCACATGCTGCAAATCCACTTGCAAAGATTTGCTTTAACACTACAGCATTGTTGACAACAGAGCACAGACATGACACAGTTTTGAGTTTCAAGTCTCGGCATATCGATTTCCACAGTGTGTCCACAGACATTTGATGCACGTGCAAAAATCTGAAACACTACATTAGGCCTTGAGAAATCATGGCCTATTAAATTTAAATCATGGAAAAACAATATTTTTTTAAGTGCCATTGTTTCCTCCTGCCAGTATAAATGTGATCATATTTTAGTGCTTTAGAAATGTTCTTTCATTGTATGTTTTCATGTTTTTATACTGGTTTCATTTGTGGTTTTATATCTGCCAAGAATGACTCAATGATCGACTTCCTCCTCAACTCGAGTTGCATATGTGGCTCTGATGTTGTTTAGTGTACCTGTGTGCTCTGGTCTCGCTCTGTGTCTGGTGACTAAACTCTTCTTCCTGTCAAATCAGTCAGAAAACCAGGACACACAATGCTGTGTGCATGAGACAACAAACATGGCAGTGTAGAGCGCTCACGCATGGTTAGACCGCGGGGAAGAAAAGAGGTCAGGGAGACAATGACCACAGTGTATCTGTCACAGCTTACATCACTGGTCACCCTCTGCGCTGCATGTCAATGCCGCAAACGGAGAGATCTGTAGGTCGCATTATGGGCCAGCGCTGCCTTTGTCTCTCGCAGAGTGACTGCAGCGATGACACACAAGATTTCAAGATTGAGACTAAAACCGGTTCACAGTCTCACTCTGTTTCTCAGGTGGCGGCAGCGAGACGGAGACAAACAGAGAGGAAGAGAAAAGTAGTTGAATGTCAATACGGCCTAAATAACAGAATATCAGAAATAATTGCTGTTTTCTTCCGCTCATGCTGGGCGCATTCTGGTAGAGTTTTGCATAATGACTACAGTCAAGGGGGGGTGGCGGTGGTGGAGGTAATAGTGGTGGGTGTGTGGCGGCGGTGGAGGTGGTGGTAAAGGGAGGGGTTGTTGTGACAGGTGCTGAAATCAAACTAGGGAGGCAAGGGGAGACAAAGGTTCAATTTACTAAGAGGAGACTTTAATTGTTACACAGCTAATTAAGAGAAGAAGGATCTTTTTTTGCACTCTCGACTATTTACTGAGAGCTGTGTGTGCATACATTGGGAGGTAAATTGTGCCTTCAAGCCAAGTGAGCCTATAGTGAAGAGTCACAGTGCGTGGTGTGTGTGTGTGTGAGTGTGTGTGCGGAGAGAAAAAAGATGGGGTGCTACCTCAACATACAACGTTTTTTTTTTCACAGCTCCTGTGCAGAAGGGAGTTTGGGACTTTCTCTCTTTTTTTCCAGCTAAAACAAAAGTCTATGGCTAATTAGCAGCACTCATTACAGGAAGCGAGTCAGGTAATTATTTTACATCATGCTGCCGATAATTGAATGATTCTTCAATGTCTGAATGTCTGTTTGAAAGTATCTCTTTTTCTTCAGCCCCCCCTGCCTCCCCTCCTCCCCTCTTTTACTCCTTCTTTGTCTTTGACGGAGATAAGAGAGAGCCTGGATGCAGGTACTGCCGCCATATGCTCTTGAATGAAAAAGCTCTTCTGTCGAAGCAAATGGGATTTTTAAATATTGAAACTGCCGCATGTCTTTTTAATATGACCGTGTTAAATCTCTCTTTATTCCATCACTTTGATAAACTCCCTCCTTTCTATCTCTCTCTCCTCTCCCACTTTCTTCTTCTTCTTTCTCCTGTTAATCTGAAGAGTTTGAAGGGAACTTCAGCTCTCTGAGAAGTAGTTAAACTTATTATGCAACCATGCTGTGTCTTTTTTTTTTTTTTTTTTTTTTTCTTTAAGCAGCACACTTCCTGTTTAAGAAAGCAAACTAATCTTATCAAAGCCATCAAGAAGCTGAGTGGAAATGCTTGCGACTCTCTGCATACGTTACAATATCTCTTAGTGGCCTTATAACGGCTATTGTTCTCACGCACTTTCGGCGTGCCTGGGGAGGAAGAGAAAGAAGAAAAAAAAAAGCACTCTCTTCTTTCCTCCCCTTTCGCTTCAAAGTCAGATATGTACAGCGAGCTAATGTGGCACTTACTATGAAAGGAAAGAAAGGGAGAGAGAGTGAATTGTGCATTATCTACTTTAAGGCCAGGGTGTATTTATTACAGGCTAATTGTAGCAGAGGAAGTGCTTTGGAGGGGTGTGCTCTCGGGAGAGAGGGTGGAGGGCCTCGGGGGGACATAAGAGAGCATGTTTATCTATCAGACTTTATCAGAAAAACACTGTGGCGACTGCTCTTAAGATCAGAGATGGGGGGGGAAGTGGAGGGGGATGAATGGATTTACAGGAGGAAATAAAAGAAATGAAAGAGGGATGAGGAGAAAAAGAGCGAGAGAGGAAGAGGCATGTCAGCGAGGCGGCGTTTGCATCGATGCCAACGCCTCAGTGAAAAGCGGCCGTGATTAAAGCAGGAAGGAGAAGTTGGGTGAAACCTCAGAGGAGCTCTTTTTTTATTGAAGGCCTCTCTGTGAACCGGACTACAAAACACACTGTTACACACACAGATACACACACATATGCTCACAGTATTGGTCGGTGCGAAACTCATGCAGGCACACCTGGGCACTCGCAACGGCAGAAATGTGTGTGCACACAATTCATACATAATTACAGCCTAATGCTGAATCTAAACAGACTGTGTGTGTGAACATTTTGTCCTCACAACATATGAAAGATAAGTCCTTGAGTGTTGATTCCTAACCAGGGATACTTGTACTCCTGGGGGTACTACTGACTTTGCTAAGGGGTACGTTGGACATTTTAAAGTAAAGGCCTTTACACACCGCGGGGTGTGAGGAATAAACGACATGGAAATGCAAAATACTCGGCTGCAAATAAGTTTGCATTAAAACTATTCATACTGGCCAGCCCAGTCGCACAGCAGTTTGTGAAATAGTCACAACAAGTATGTATTAATTTGTGTACACAGACACAAATTTCACTTTGTTTTTGTGATGGTCAGCACAAGATCAATTTGTATGTAATCCACGCAATTGTGAACCGGGAAGTACAGAGAACGGTGAATGCCGTGTAGGGAGGAGGTCGGGTGGGTAAAAAAAAACAGGACTTTCACACAGAAGACCGGTGTTCATGTCCCGAGTGAAACCAGAAGTCAAAGTTTATTCATTTGTCACCTAACTTCCGTACTTACGTTACGGCACTTCCGGTGTTATTTTAACTCAAACCACGATCTTTTCCTAAACCTAACTTAATAGATTTGTTGCCTAAGCCTAACCAAGTCAAACTCTTCCTAAACCATACTAAGTAGTTTTATTTTGAAAAGGTTGGAGCGGAATTTGACACGCGCGTCACATGTTGCTGGACAAAAAATACGTTGATGAAAGTCAGGGAAATTCGTGTCTATGTACACGAATCAAATAGTTAAACTTTTGTGACTATTTCATGAACTGCCGTGAGACTGTGTTGGAACAGCAGTGATGCAAATTTGCGATAGTTGCAGCAGTTATTCAGTAAAAAGGTCTGAATAGATTCGCACAGGCAGAGGACCAACTATCGGGATCCTATTGACTCAGAGCAGCGTCTGTGAGTCTGTCTGAGCTAAATTATTGTATAGCTTAATCTACTGTCAGCTGTTTTTTTCCAGTGTCCTTGAGAAGTGAAAATGCCTCTGGTTAACAGTTACGCGGTGTATACGTCTATAGTCTATAGTAAATGGAGTAATGGTAGAAATGGATAACTAAAAGTAATTCATAAACAGCAAGTTGGCTCAATGTAATTGCTACTCGCTGAAAGTAAAACATAATGGTTAGGATTAAGATTTATGATTAAGATTATATGTGATTTACATTTAAGTTTTACGCTAAATTAATCCAGTCAATATCTAATAAAGATGCCGACATATGTGTTGTGTGTGTGTGTGTGTGTGTGTGTGTGTGTGTGTGTGTGTGTGAGTCTCTGAAGGTACGCTGTGGCCGTGTTCCAGGATCCTCCGTGTCTGTCTACACCAGAGCTTCAGCTCCGAGCTGTCTGTCTGTCCCGGCCAACAACGCATTTCTCTCATTCTTCTCTGCCCTGCCTGACCTTCAGCACCGTCACCGACTTATCTTCCACAACAAAGGCTACAGTCCACACACTCATTAAAAAATGACACACACACACATACACATTTTTGTACATGTGTGCTCTGGCAGGGGGCTAAGTTCATTAAGGCAGTGGATGGTTATAATGAAAAATGACCTCGCTGTAGTACACTGTATGAACTTCTCCCTCGAGACACACACACACTTGTATTAGAGCTTACACAAAAGAGACTCTCTTGTAACTGTCCCACTACACACACAGACACATACACTTGGACTTCTGTGCATGTGGATTATGCTATGATGTAATGAAATGCTATGCTGTGAACGGAATATTTATGTAACAAATAAAAATGCCGTGCAATGAAGATATGCTATGTTTTTCGACATCTGATTAGGTGCTAACCTAAAAGAATGCATTCCTAAAATCCCAAACAGTGCAGCTGTGGCCTTTCGGGAGGAGCGGTTTGTATTTATAAGAAGCCAAACAACTGCTGCCGTTCGTCTAAGAAGCGCTCGTTGCTCGGACCTTGTAATTCGTATTGTTTATGACAGAAATATCTTTGACATTTACAGTATTAAAAATGTCCGACGCTGGCGAGCTAGCTCACTAGCCGGGCTGCTAACTGCCTGTGCCACTTGACGGAGCGCTGAAGAGGCAGCATCCCTCATATTCCCTCTCTCCACACACACACACACACACACACACAGCATCTCCTCCATGAGTTCCAGAGCAGCCCCAGGGTGTTGGATGTGGCCAGCGGTGGGAGGTGGAGCCGGGGTGTGGGTGGTTATAATCTGCGCACCCTCTGCCGTCTCCCATCACTGCAAAAAAACCCTCTTCCTTTCTGCCTCACCTCCTTGGCAATCCCTCCCCCCTTCCACCCCACCACACTCCTCCCATCCCTCTCCATATTTTCTCCCCCTGCATCTGATTAAGTTAACAATGTGGTGTTATTTGCATGCTGATTTTGCACACCCCGACCCCACCCCCCCCCCCACACTCCCCACCACCGCCGCCGCCACCCGCTCTCTCTCTCCCTCTCTCTCTCTCTCTCCCTCTCTCTCTCTCTCCTCAATTCTCTGACAAACAAGAGAGGCAGGATCAGAGTAATGTGATAGCACAGCAGCCAGCCAACGCAATCTGCCTCAAAGACCAGGTGTTCGCAATCCACCTCCCTCTTAATTCCTGCCCCCATCATTTCTCTTGTTTTTTATTCCTGTTATTCTTCTCTCTTCTTCCCTCCCCTAGTTCCTCTTCTTCTCCTTTCGTCTCCTCTCATCTATCCCTGGTGTGTTTATAAGGTTGTATTATAATCAAATCTGGAGCGAGGGAGGCCTGTCTTTTTTTATTAATTATAGGCCACAGTTGATGTGAATGTATTCCGAAAGCATCTTCAAAATAGGTCGGCGGTACAGTTTGCTATTCTTATCACATTTAAATGTCAACATGGTGCAAAGCCCTACAAATTAGTTCAGGCAGGCTTCAACCCCCATTTAACATTTAAAGCGCCATTCTGTAGGGCTCAAAGAGCGATTTAAATCAGTTTACACACACACACGCACATATATACAGAGATAGCGCTTCGTCTTTCAAACTTCTCATTTCAACACAGACATTTAACTGCCAACCTTTGCCTGAGAGAATTCAGTGCACCAACGAGAAGAAGAAGAAGGGGGGGAAAGAGGGGAAAAAAAGCAGGATGAGAGAACAAAAAAGAGATATAAAGCAACAGAAACAATGCATTAGCTTCATGAATAATAAATCTGCCCGTCTATCCATGCAGAAAAGATCCAGGTTTTCAGCATCTCTGCATAAATCCACTGTCCGAATGAATAAATCAGAACAGGGGGACATTTTCTTGAGCTCTAGCCTATCACTGGTAAATAACAACAATGATTTGAAACACATCTGTTCACATGCAGTGCCAGCTAACCCCCATAGAGCAGCACAAGACAATAGAAGCCTAGCGCTGTTGTTCTACATATTGGTGGCTGGGCATATCAAATAGAGTTTACCCATCTTACGCACACACACAGATCTATTGATATAAACAAACATAATCAACAAATAGGAATCACGTACAATCCGCCATAAAACAGTCGACATTAGTATCCTCAACAAAAACACAACTGTATTATCCCTGTTTCAATAGGAAATCTGAGATGGCTTGCTATGAATTAAAAACCTTGATCCGTGGAACGTGACAGCTGGACATAATTGAAGGAATACAATATTAGTGAAGTTAAGAACCATGGCTTGAATCCGGGGAATTGAAAATTTCTTCAAACTTTTCTAAAAGTCCCTTCTGGAGTTTTAACCAGGAACCATTAAACAGAAATCCTAAGACCGTCTAAGCACATTGGAAGCATTTGCTTGACTTCCCAAAATTGACCAAATTGACCTGCTTTGGTTTGATTGATTTGGCCAAGTCATTATGATTAATAAAAGTCTGAGGGCGCCACATGATGTGATTCTCAGACATACAATATGTAGTGTCTCACAAAGAGAATGACAACATAGTATATAACCCTATTGCCAGGGAGAACGTTGATCATTTATGATTCTGTGAAATTAAAACATTTTTAGCATTCATTGTCAAACAGATTTAAAAAAATAAATAAATAATAATAATAATTTCTTAATATCTTTGTATGGTAATTACACTGTGGTGCAACCGCTTCGGATGTTATCAGCTGATTGAGAATGGCCGTTATCAGCGGTTATCAGACCCATAGTTATGGGTTAGAAGGAGCCTGCTACACCAACTAGTAGGTTCAGAAGGCCAATGTCATCTATTCACATCGTTGATCCCGGATACGAATACAAGAAGACAATGTTGACCTCTAGAGGCCGTAATAATTGTGACCGGAGTAAGGGAGGAAGTCAGGTGGCTTAGTATAAAGAGCACCAAAGTCCACCTGCGGTGGTGGTCGGGGTCAATGGATACGCCGAACAAACACAGGACTTTCAACCAAGAGACCGCTGTTTGTGTCCCGTGTGAAACCAACAGTCAACGTTGACTTATTTCACCATGCTTCTGTTATGTAATTTACGTAGTACTCATTTTAGCCGAAACCACAGTCTTTTCCTAAACCTAAACAAGTAGTTTTGTAGGTTGGGCTTAAAATAAGTAAGTAAACTAAGTAAAACATGTAAGGAAACAACTAATGTAAATACGTCACAAACGTCAAAGAAAAAAAAAAAAAAAACAGTCTCGAACACGGGTCTCCCGGATAAAGGTCCGGTGTTTGTTGGGCTGTCAACATGAATGTAATTAGTAGTGATACTGGGTTGTAACCCCTGTCTCTGTTCAAGGATCATCACAGACGTCGGATGTAGACACGCTCCTCGTTCTGCTGGTACACTGAGGAAGATGTCATTGAATTGAGAATCAAGATTTTTTAATTTTTTTTTGTCAAACTATTTCCATGTCATTTATTTACAGGCTGTACTTACAGTATAGTGTCAATCTAAATGCACCAAAGTAAAACTTTCAACTGTGGTTCAGAGGAAAACAAATACACTGCGTGTCATCACCCTCTTAAAATGACAAATCCTTCCGTGTGATATGATGCAACAATAAAACTGACTCTCGTCAACACATTTGACACTTAACCGGGTACGGAGTTGCCTTCAAGATACGCATGTGAACACACACACACACACATCTAAGTAAGAGCCTCCTAGTCAGAGGGGGGTTATGACAGAGGAAAGGGGGTGATGATCAGCCTTAAGGAGACGTTGGCTCTGTAAAGCTGTTTCGTGCCATCGAGATGCAGGATCAACTAGGAGCCTAGGGGACACACTCACACACACATAAACACACACCGCCCTGGAGCAGGAGGCTTGTTATGAGACTTGCGTTGCATCGTTACACTGCTGACCCCGGCTGTTCCAATGACTATATGAATGTCTAGGAGGGACCAACTCAAGCAAGCAAAGCACACAATGCCAGATTTAGATAACAAAAGTCCCTTGAAGGATGAAAATTTAAGACGCCTAAATGGTGATCCATAACACTAATACACTCCTCAATTGAGTTCAGTCCACTTTAGTTATGTATTAGTCTACCGTTACACTATATACGCATAAGTATATATTAGGTAGCCTAATATGAGAACAAGAGCCAGTGTAGGGGTCACAGAGAGACTTCAGTATCAGCTTACAATTGCCCTATTACATCAGCATAAGTAACTGAATCCAAAGAGCTAACTAGCTTATAAGAGACCCAATCCCTCTGACTGGCTATCCTCTACCTCCAGGCTCGGCTATGACTCCTTCCCATCCAGCTCAAAGCAGAATGTTCTATGGGCGTGCCTAATGTGGACTCGCCGAAATGTCAAAGCATTATATATCCCTTTTCGCACAGAGTGGTCCCTGAGGGTTTAATTGACTATGCTGTAAAGTAAGTCTGAGAGCCGCGAGAGGGTGTGATGAAGATGAATATGTTTCATTAGAGGGCAAACAGAGCCTGATGGCTGGAATTGGCATTGAGAGAGGAGGAAATGTCTAATACGGATGAAACATACATTTATCCATTCACGATCCGCAATGACACGTACCGGCGTATAGCCGTCCACTCCTTGGCTAATCACCTTCAGCGATTCATATTTAACATGTGTTCTTTTCGCCTCTTTCCCTTCCCCCCCCCCCCCCCCCCCCCCTCTCCTGGTTGGCCTCTGTCTTCCTCTGAACCAAACAAGGAAGGAACGAGCTTCCCGACGACTGCCTGGCAACTTCAAATACTCGTCAAACAAAGAACAGAGCAGAAGACAGAGAGAAGAGAAGGGGCCCCCGCTACTATCCCGCGGCCTTCGTTTACCAATTATACTGAGTACCTGCTGACAGGTGGGTTGTCACAGTGTCTGCTTAGCCACCCAACTCCCCTCATCTCTTCCCCCCCTTTTCAACATCCCATCTCTTTCCATCCCGCTCTGTTGCAGGAAGCTCCTCGCACCTCCAGGCGAGCAAGAGACAAACGAAGAGGAGGATATGAAGTACGGTGGAGAGTTTGGCTTCAAGACTCAGGCTTTTGATTCGGGATGTATATAAGAGCTACAAGAGAGATAGTAGAAATGTTATCAGAGTTAAGGTGAGGAGTCGAGGGAGCTAGCTCTCTCCCAGGACTAGTTCAATGGGAGTTTCTGAGGGCCAGTTGTTGCCATTATTTTGTAGAAAAAAGTGGAAAGAATTCAGCAAAATGATGTAGATCGTAATGGAACAATATGGCCACCTGTAATTTAATTGGTCATAATTGGCCGGTGCATTCTCAAAGCCCCAATACCAAAGAACGTATATTGCCAAAAAGTGAAAGTCAGCTGTTCGTTTCATTGCAACATCAGCGCCCAGCAGCAGAGTTACGCTTCCGGACTGAAAGCGACTACCGGACGCCAGTAAAACTTCTGCCTACAAAGTAACGAACAAAAGTAAAACAAAATTGTTTCTATTCTACTGTCATATTTAATATATCTACCTAAATGGCCTGTATTGAACAGTAAAAATATATGAATATAATAAGTGTTTTCAGTCCGAAATGGCGGCAGCAGCTGTTTGTCTCTTTGCTTCTATGCTCTTTGTAATACTTCCCGTTTGAAGGAGCCCACAATATCAGAAGTGGACAACATCAACCTGCTCCAATATATTACTACAAACTTTTTTTTTACATTTCCTCTCTCACTTTTTCACTGAATGTCTCTCTCCAGTAGCTTCCCTTTCCAGAAACACCACAAGGAGGTTTGAAGACAGGGGGCCTCCCCCCACCCCCCATCACCACCACTCCCTACCCACTCCTCTGTCTTGCCGTCTCAGAAACTCAGCCAGCCAACGAACACGACTGAGACAAAACATAACCATAATGGCTCATTAAAGGGAATGGAGACGACTTAGGCAAACAAAGCAGCCTTCACCGGGCTGTCACCGAAACTCCTGTGATGGTACGTCCAAACTCACGCTGGTGACAAGGAGGCGAAAGTGTCACCCTCCCACTGAAACTCGCGATGGTTTGGAGTGTTTTGACTGCGCTCGACGCGTCTCTGCATTTGTTCAGTGACAAATCGAATGTGTGCACAGCAGAGTGACAGGCCTCTGTGCTCCGGAGAGAGGAGAAAAGTGGGTGTTCACCCTACTTTCTGAGAGAAGAGGTATGACTCAATACGTGTGCTAAAATGTCCCTTTTCTACGGGGAGTTTTTAGAGGTAGAATCAGGACAGGTTAAGGCTCAGCTAGGGTAAAGGTAGTATGGTAAAAATTGGGTTGAGGCCTCAAGTGAAGTTCTTTAAATACAAATGGGTGACAAATTAAAGAAAAAGAAAAACCATCTCCGTATGATGTTGGTCCACCACAAGCCTCAAGAACAGCTTCAGTTCTCCTTGTCACACATTCTTGAAGGTTCAGATTGGGTCAGAGTCACCACAGACCAATAAGCCAATCATCACCAGGGAGTCACGGGCAGTCAGCTCGGCCTCTGACTGTGATGTTTCAAATTTCAAGAGGCATGTGCCGGGTCTGCGTGCTTGACACAATTATGTAATCGTTTGGGTTTGCTGGCGCACGCACGAGTTTGTCGAAATGCAATGCAAGAACCATACAGCAGCTCCCATAGCTGTTTAATTAGGTTGAAGTCTGTTGACTGTGAAGGCTATAGAGTATGACTTACATACTCAAACCCCTCCCCTATATCCTGTATAGAAGCATCTGCATTTAATGTTTCTCCAACTGTTTATTCTTTTTTTTCAACTGTATTATATACTGAAATATATGATTCTAGATGTATCTATGTTTATTTTTGCTTTTGCCCAAGAGACCGCTGTTCATGTCCCGTGTGAAACCACAAGTCAAAGTTGATTTATTTGTTACTTCCGAACTTAAATTACGTCACTTCCGGAGTTATTTTAACCCAGACCACGCTCTCTTTCTTAAAGCTACTTTCTATTTCATGAAGTGCCGTGAGACTGTATGGGGCCTTCATATAGCCTGATACGTCAGCTTGAGCATTACCAACACGTTCTCACGCTCAACTCATCAAATACCAACACTTGGTTAGTGGCCCTACGCTTCAGACTATGACGCTCTAGGTAACCCTCTAGCTCGTTACATACATGGTGTCTTTTCAAAATAAACTCCCGTGTTCACGGGAAGCGTACAGGTTCTGCTTGTTACATGCATACAGTCTCTTTTCAAAGCGTACTTAGTTTTTGGGTTTACTTACACAACAAAAGTCCTTGGTTAAGTTTAGGAAAAGATCCTGGTTTTGGTTAAAATAACGCTTGTTATAACGGCGTTAGTAAAGTCTGGAAGTTGCGTAACAAAAAGGTTACTATGGTAAGTTGACTTGATTTCACACGAGACACGAACAGGGTGAAAGCCCTGTGTTTGATTGATCCATCCGTCTCACTATTTAAACTAAAACAGTTGCTCTAATTGTCTAATATCGACGCAGATGTGTTTACAGATGTTAAAGGGTGCATCAGTGCATCGGTATCAGATGCCGAGGGGCACTGACCAAGCGTCTGTACTTGACGCGTTGGAAGTGAAAACGGTTTGGCATTACAGACAAGTTACTAGTGACAGCACTCTCTCTCACTGACTCACACACACACACACACCATCCTGTTTCACATCTCTACTATTCTTTTAAATAATAAAGACAAGATCGTTCGAGTCCCGTGTGTGTTACATTCAAAGGCCTCTTTGAAAATAAGAGGCTGCTACTCACACAGCGAGTTTCTTTACTACAGCCAATAAAAGTGTTACAGAGCGAAGACAGAAAGTTTTTTGTAGATATTGGAGGCGACTGGGGAGCACGGGCCTTTATAAATATTCACACTTTTCATGACAGAAATATATCGAGAGACGTGCCTCATACTCATGACTTATGACACAGGATGAATGGGAAATGAGCGGCAATCAATCAATACTAGCGTGGTGCATTAAGGGAACTCTATCCTGTCTTACACTTCTGTCGGAACATGTTTCTCACTTTTTTATGACTGAAGCTAGTGTGTACAGCTAATCTCATAGGCCGCCACTGACCCAGCAGTGAAAGTACAGTCGTATCTGCTTAGCAATCCCCCAGTAATTAAGGAAGGCCCGCACCATGCCTAAACCTCTCCCTGACACGGTGTTGTGTCTGCGCTGCATGGAGACAAGGAGTCATAAGAGGCTTAAAGCTCATGTACCTGCCGCTCTCAGTGTGTGTGTGTGTGTGTGTGTGTGCGTGTGTCTTTCAAGAATAGCGGGACAGAAGATTAAAACAGTGATCAGAAAAGTAGAATTAACCACCTTTACTGCTTTCTTAATTACTGTGAAGTCCACCTCTGTGTGAGCAGCACTATAAATACATTCCGACTCCCAAGAGGCCCTGAAAATCCAACTTGTAAATGACAGAACACACACACATATACACACACACACACACACACACAGAATCACGCACACACATCCTTTTCACAGAATGACCAAAAACTGAACCCGGCACTTCTCAGAAAACTGGGCCAAACCATATGTCCTTCTGCGTATTTTGGGATCAGACTAATTCATTTTGATGATAGCATAAAAAATGATATCTTCCAAAAAAAAAAAAAAAAAAAAAGAGAGGAAATGTGAAGAGAGCAAGAACAGAGAGCTGGTAGGAGACAGAGCTGGTATAGAGAAAGAAAGTAAGCGACCACAGGAGGGAGGGCCGTGGGGAATACGTGTGATGAATCCAGGTCTTATGGGGAGTTCCGGGAGAGTAAAATAAGGTTGAACCTCAATAGGATCAGCATCCAGGGCAACATTACAACACAAGTAGACATTTTTTGACGGGGATAAAATGATCTGTAATCAGGACAAACTGCACTAAAAGCATGTTCAAAGGTTGCATTTTTTTGTGCCATTGTGGTTTGTGTGGATTCCCAGGATGGCAGGAGTTAAAAGAGAGAACAGAAAAACAGAAAGAGTAGGAGATGGAACGACTTCTTTAAAAGAGATAACAGACATGTGAATGTTGAGATAATAGATCCGAGAGAAAGAGAGAGAAATGTGAGAAAGTGGCCTATATGCAAGGTTCAATGGTTAAGAGAAAGTAGACAAGGTGAGGCCTGCTGTTGGTGTTTAGAACAGCAGGGGGGAGAGGAAAAGAAAGAAGGAGCAAAAGAGAAAGGGGGGGAGAGTAACAAAGCAAACCCCCTGCAGGAATGAGCCGCGATCCATCATAGGCAAGGCATGAAGAAAATAAAAAAAAGAAAGAAACTCCCCAACAAGTGTTCCCCGACACACTTGTCCCTTCACGCAGCTCACCAAAAAGACATCTATTGCCGCTGTCTTTTACATTGCTCAGGCCTTTAACGGATCTGAAAACAGGCAAACAGGGACGAAGAAAAGCCCAGTGTAGCTTAGAAAGGTTGTAAGCAAAGGTTCATGGGAAAAAAAAAGTGTGAAGTAACAGAAATGGCTGAGGTGAGTTGTTGTGGGGAGCTTGGTTTTATAAGGTCGGGTCGCAGGAAATGAAGCTGTGTTGACACTTCATGCTTCCTTTACACAAAGACAATTCAAACAGGAATAGCTTATGTATACAGCATGCTGTTCAGATGTACTCACTCTACATGTGTTGAGACAGCGTGGCAAAATAGATGAAATAATATGGTTGTTTAATAAATCGTATTAATGTAACAGCCCATTCAGCAGGGAAAAATGGTGGCATTGTACGTTTCTGCAAACCACGGATACGTTGAATGTGGACGTTATTAAAAGTAAATGTACATATATATAAAATAATGTTATTTAAAGTTAAGTGGTATAATAACAAGTATAACAAGCGAGAAAGTCGACTAACAGCGGGTGGAAGTTGTGGTGGATTGGTCAAATAAACACAGTAGCTTCACCCAGGAGACCGCTGTTCCTGTCTCGTGTGAAAAAAAAAGTGAACATTGACTTTACGCTTGTTATGTAATGTTGTTACGCTTGTTACATCAGAAATTCTGCTAAGGGCAGTTGTTATTTATTTACGCTAGTTATGTTGTTGCGGTTGTTATGGTTGTTACGTAACGTTGTTACGCTTGTTACAAAATAGATTCCACTAAGGGCAGCTGTTATATATTTACGCTAGTTATGTTTTCATAGTTGTTATGATTGTTACGTAACGTTGTTAAACTTGTTATGTAATAAATTCCACTCAGTTGTTATTTATTTATGCTAGGTACATTGTTACGGTTGTTATGTTTGCTACATTACGTTGTTACGCTTGTTACATAACGTTGGTTTTGGCTCAACTGTTCTCAACATGGCGGCCGGGTCCAAACTCGTGTTTCTGAAAACATTTGAGTCGAGCAATAGGTAATGTAGTAACAGAATTTGAATTCATATTTGATCAGCGCTGCCTTGTTTGGCAGTTTGATCGGAGTTTGAGCTTCACGAACAGTGACTGACGCCTGAGTCCTCGGCTCTGATTGGTTGTTTTCCTTCGGGCACGGAACCAGATTTTTTGACAGTTTAAGCAAGTATGACAAAAACATATTTTTATTAATGTTACCGACTGAAGGTTTAAGACATCGGTTATATAATTCAATAATATAACATCAATAATATTACACTTTGATAATCTGAATGACTACTTTTACTTTTGAATGTACAAACACTGAGCCGTTTCTATAACACTACTATAAAATAACAAATTAAAAGACAGTGGATGGATTTGATCTAGAGATTAAAATTGTGTCTAATTCAGTCTTCTCCAATCTGAATGCCATTGCCATTATGTCAGAAAGCACAACATAACTGTCTTTCAGTTGACGAGAACTAAAAATACACAGACAATAGCGTTGAGATGAGCAGAGACAAAAAGCAAAACGGGAAAAAACGTTTTGTCCTTCAGCCATGTTTTCACTCCACTTTCCCACCCCATGCCAGTGACTGCAGAATAAACGGATATGTGAATTAAACCCCATTGTTTTAAAAAAGATCCGCTGCTAAAATTAGGCGCCGCTCTTGTTCTCCCTCAATGTGAAAGAATGTGCCAGTTATGTTATGTTTGTGTGTTTTATTTTCTTCCTTTTCCTTTATCCCTCGTCGTAATCTCGGGCTACATACATCTCGTGTTGTTTGAACAAGTGCGAGTGGTGTATCTATGCATGTGTCAAGGCAAAAGAACACATACACACACATATAGTTCAGCCATGCGATTTTTGCAATTAGAAAAGACACAAAAATAATTATTCTGCAGCGCAGTCAGTCGACATATCCTGAGTCGATGATGCACGGATCACGTGTTTAATAAAAAAGGTTAATCAGTTGTTAATCAGAGGATTAATAACTTGTTATTTTCTTTACAAAACCATTAATATTATGCCATAAATATTTAATGTTGATAGGTCTTTTTTTTTCCTTTTTTGGTGGGAGAGACAGGTTGGGGGGGTGATATGTGCTTGGTGATGCAGGGCAGAGTGAGCAATATCCAGGCATTAATGTGCATTAATCATGCTTTGGTGAAGACAAATAAATTCATTCATGTTTATTAATACAACCTTGGAGAAAACAATACTCTTTACATTATTCACCGAGTTATTAATAAAGGATTTATGAACAGGAGGACCACAGGACAGAGACTCTGGATCAGGGAGAAAGAAAGGCAGACACACAAAAAGGGATTGAAATAAGAAAAAGAGAGCAGATGAGGGAGGTCAGAGTCACAAAGCCAGGAGCAAAAGTTCATTAATGTTTAGGACGGAAGGGGCACGAACGTTTAGGGAGGGCATGAAGTGTGTGTGTGTGTGTGTGTGTGTGTGTGTGTGTGTGTGTGTGTGTGTGAGAGAAGCCCACCACTGGAAAGCTGGGGGTTAAACAGAGATTTTCTGCCCTCACTCATTTTCTCTTTAACAAATTACCCTGCCCGTTTGCTAATCAAAGCAAAACAAATATTGCTTTTCATTCGCTCCATTTGTTTGAATGAACATACAGACATTCCCAAAATACTCATTCCCAGCTCAGATGTAATTAAATTGTGCCTTTAGTGAAAACATGCAGTGGTACTCCAATTAGTTGTGTTTTTGTCATCGGGTAAAGACGGAGATTGGCAGTGGGTGCGCCTCGGGCACCTCGGTGTCCCGAAATGGAAGTATGTCTTGGCGGGCGGGGCGGGGTGGTGGGGTGGGGGGGGGGTTGGGTGTTTGTTAGACAATGTTTGGGTGCACGAGGCTGACTGCAATGACAGAACAAAAAAAAAAGTGTTTGCAGAGTTGGTGGATGATTTAGTGAACTGATGATATATTATTTGTTGTGGTATCACTGTCTTGGAATAGAGCGTTATGTATGATGACATGTATATGAAAAATATATCTTATTATAAAACTTGAATTACCACTTTGCAGTTGTATGTCTCAACCAACCAGTCAAGTTGCAATTTACATCCATGTCAATTTAAAATGTCATCACTTCATCATTTGATCATTTTATGTGAATGTTAGTATATGAACTCTTCAGTTATGACCTAAAATGTGTGTTGTGAGATCACAGTGACCTTGAGTATTGACCACCAACATCTAATCAGTTAATCATTGATTCCAGGTGGACGTTTGTGCCAAATTGTAATATATTCCCTCAAGGAGTTCCTGAGATATCGCGTTCACGAGAATGTGTCAGACGTACGGATGTACAGACAACCCGAAAACATAATGCAGAGTGCAGAGGCATACACATGTGTCCTTTTGACCCGGAGACTGTCCTCACAAGAAAAATTGAAGCATGCGTTGTTTTTTCAGTGCTTAAATATGACCAATGTTGGATTATTTTAACCATAAGTATGTTTTAGGTACCTTATGCCCCACAAGACAGCGTTCAGTAGAGACCTGACAGAAGATAAGAGGAGAAAGGCCAGCCCTCTAAAACTGTACACACCAAAGTAGTTGCCCAGACCACGATCTTTCCCTCACCCTGGCCAAGTAGCAATCTTTAATTATAGCGGTGGCCGGTCAGGAAACAGTCATATTTATTATAGGTGAATCATAACAGTGTTGAATGGGACTTGCAAGCCACCTGTCCAACTCTATCGCCAGACAAAAACATTGATATTGGAAAATTCTGAAAAAACAACCAATTTGTGTCAAAAGTTTGTTTTTGTTTTTTTGTTTTAATGCCGTCATTTGTTTTATTTTTATTTTTTTATTCTCGCTTTCTGGAATATCCGCACATGGCAATTATGGTATGATTAAGGTTAGGAGGAAGCCAGTGTTGAATTAGTGTGTGTTGAATGGCGGCAATTAGGAAAGATAATACAAAATAGACAAATGTTTACAGTTAATCCCATACTTTATGTCTCAATTTGAAGTAATATAAACAATGCTTAGCTCAATTAGCTCATTGCAAATATTTAATAATAATGTATTAAGCTTGCTGACTCTAAATTAAGCTTTGTGACTGGCGGGGCGCCACCAGGTATGGTTAAGGTTAGGCAACAAAAACACTTGGTTAAGGTTAGGGAACATCTGTGGTTACAGCTAATAAAAAGGTGAACATTAACTAAAAGGTATGTGACGGGAGGCGAACTTCCAGGCCTATCCACCACCTTGACCTCCGTAACCTTGCATTCTGCCTTGCTACATACAGGGTGTAAGACCTGAAGGGGGACGGCATTGGCACTGACTGTTGGTTCCATTCCCGGCCAGATTAAAACCATGTGTCTTGTTTATTTCAATATTAATTGTCAAATAAAGGTAAAATGCCAAAAATGGATCTCCGGTGACCATGCACATTTTGTGGAAATCACTTAGGCGCTTTATTTCTATTAGCTTTCAGCACCAGGATATCATATCAACATCAGTCAAAATGATGTAGAAAAACAAAGATTGTGTCAATGTTGTGTTAATGCACAGTGGTAGTGAAGATGGGTTTTGTGTACTGCTGTGAATCCATCTTTTAATCATCGTCTTTCTCTCCTTCTCCATCCTTAAATGCCTTTCTTTTTCTTTTCCTTTTTTTTTCTTCTTTGTCTTAAGCTCCAAATTGTGTTTTTATTGAAGGGCTTTATGGATCGCGCGGCAAAATGTCATCCGTCAAGCTGTCGATGAATCCATCCTTTCATTTAATGATCAGCCTACCTGATATGCATTTTACATGGCCCCATATACCTTTAATGGGAATCAATGGAAAGCAAATAACGCTGGAAGCCAGTAAGCTGCGTGTCTGACGGACGGATGTGGACGCCGGTTATTTGTCAATACGCACAGCTCTGTTCTTAACCTGTGTGGCTTTGTACTGTATGCGCCTGGATGAATGTGGCTGCAAAGGTGGCTCACTGTGGGTTAGAGACTGGCTTACATGAGTCGGTACAATCCCGCTTCTACACTTTCCCACTTGCTTTGTGTTCATAGAGAGGAAGAGATTGAGTGAAAGAGACAAGAAAGAAAGGAGAAGGTGGAAATGATGAAAGCAGAAAGAGAGAAAGACAATTAATGGAAGAGGAGGAAGAAGAGATGGAGAGCAGGAGGCTTTAAAAAAAAGGATGAAGTGAAAGGGCCAAGAAGGGAGAGAGAAGGAAGGGAGGGACGGCCATTGGACGTGGTTTCAGTTAAATACTGATTTCATCATACGATCGGGGAGGAGGAGGAGGGGGAGGTGGCGATGGTGGCTGTGGCTGTGGCAGCTCTAAAACACATAACTTTTTACGAAGTGAAAATCAAATATTAAAAATGACAGGCCTTATAAGTGTGCTGAGTGAGCTCGGGTCACGGAGGGAGGGAGGCGCGGGCGGCTTGTCAGCTACTATCTGTCAGGGCGAATTAGAAACAATCAGGGCCGAGTGAAAGGGAAGGTGATTGTTATTAAGCGGCGGGGCCCTGCGAGCGGGCGCCCCAGATGTGGCCGTGCATATAAAAGAACAGGAAGCCGGCAGTTTAATTCAGGAAGCTTGCCGAGGCGAGCGAGCAATGCCACAAAGGAGGAGAGGGAGGCGGTGGGTGTTGGGTGGAGTGGAGGGGTGGGGGGGGACAGAGGATATGAGGGGGTTGGGGCTTCTTGTCGCTAATATGCTGGAAGTTACTTTGATAACACATTAGGCCTTTTGTGGAATTGTGGAATGACGCACCGTCTTTTTTTATTTCGTTTTTGCTTTTTTTTCCTGCGCTCATCCATCTCTGTCCATCCCGCACGGGGGAAGTGGCGGGTCAGCCCGTAGACAGGGCAATAGGAAGAATCACGGATGAAGTCGACCTTAACGCACACACACGTACGACAGTGAGGTGGGGAGAGACAGCCGAGCCCATATATCAATTACAACCTGATATCCTGGGAGGATGATGGGACGGAGAGAGAAACCCCTGAACGGATGTGTGTGTGTGTGTGTCTGTGTGTGTAAGTGTGTGTGAGCTCATGTCTCAGCGCCCAATCACCCTCTTTAAATCTCTTTTTTTTTTCCTTTTTATAATCACCTGACAGTGTCTCTCCCTGGGCTGCTGTCGATGTTTGGTCTACGTGACTTTTCCCTCCCGTGCTTGTGGACAAGCACATTGATGGACATGGACGCGGCTCGGTTTTGACTCCTTTGGTAGTCCTGTTATCTGTCAAGTTGCTCCCCTACCCCTCTAAAAGTCCTCTGAGACAGACATCAACGCCCACAGATCCCTATCGGGGAGAAGGGGGGTGAGTGGGGTGCAGTCGGGGGTAAGGAGAGGGATGTGAAGGAGGGGAGGGGGGGGGCTGGCTCATGTGTACAATATGTTAGTCAGTGGGAGGGTGGGTGTATTTGAATGATAGGGAGAGACAGTGATCTGCCAAGAGGCTGCAGACTCAAAGGCACATTGGCCATTGAGGCACTTAGAAAACTACACCGTCACACAAACTGTGAGCAACTCAAAGGGAGAAAAAACAAAAACTTACCTTGATGTCTCAATGTTACTATTAACCCTTTAAAACCTGCGGGATTGCGAGAATCCCGACCGACTTTACTGTCTTTCAGAAGCTCTAGTAGGTTCAGTTTTAGAGCTACAGTGACATTACAGATATGAATCTAACATAACTAAGGAATTGGTTTGGTAATGGTACCATCCATGTCATGCTGGCATGTTGGGAAGGAGGCTAAATAACGCTCCAAAGTTGCGCTACAATTTATTGAGGAAAAACTGGCATAGCCATTTTCAAAGGGGTCCCTTGCCCTCTGACCTCAAGATATGTGAAAGAAAATGGGTTCTATGGGTACCCATGAGTCTCCTCTTTAGAGACATGCCCACTTTATGATAATCACATGCAGTTTTGGGCAAAAAACATGCAGTTTTTTAAATGCAGTATAAATGTGTTATTTCCGCCTATCTGCATAATGGGGTATTTTTAATTGCATAAATTGGGTTATCACTTTAAAGCTGAGACTCTTGTGGATCCAATGAGCCCAATTGTATGAAACTTTACAGCCACAAACAAGAGACCTAGACCATTCAGAGGATGGATGGCTTTCCTAGCTAGATTGACAATAAGGGGGTTCCTGAGCAGTTTACACAACAGAAGTGCTCGACATCTAATCGCCGGAAAATGCAATTCTTGCAGAAATCTCCAAATATCAAAGGTTTTTGATACCAAATCACAGCATGGCTTTTTCTATGGTTTCCCTCAAGGTCTTGGTGTCTTAATGTGGTATTTTGGAGGGATTATTAATAATTTTTATCAATTCTCGAGTGGTTAAAAAATGGTTTAATTTAGCAACAAATCTGTGTAACAAATGGTATCAACCAAAAAATTGCTTGAACAACTTATGAGACCTAATAGAGCATGGGGATGTCCATCATATACTTCCATCATAATGGTATAAGCCCTTATACACATTTACAATTTATTTTAATTAATTCATTTATTTTATTAATTCATGTTTATTTCAGATTTATGACCAGATTAATTTGACACACAGTGCTGAGCTGCATCTCAAATTAATCTTCAGGTTCCCAGCTTTCAGATGATGTACACCACTTCTATGTGACATCTACTGTTGACCTGCTATCGCCCCCTAAAGACCCCCTCTAACCCCCTAAAAAAAAAAGACAAAAACAGGTCTATTGTGGGTCTCAGAGGGGTTCATTTGTTGAATGGATATCAAAGAAAGTCTGATCACATAATTAGGAATAATAAAAAAATCAAGTTAGATAGATTTAGTGGAAGCTGTATCGGACCGTACTGGGAGCCAATCACTGCCTACCTCTGAGACAGAAAGTCAAGTGGATCCATTGCCTCTCAAATAGTTTCACTTAACACCGGTTACGTGAAATCAATGGGAAGTACAGAAGGAAGAAAGAGCAGAAATGAAGGAGGTTGTTAAGATAGTTCCTTTCATATAGTGCTTCTGTCTCGGAGCGTGAAGGGGCTTTGATTTCTATTTACTTTGTAGTGAGAGATATCGCAAGAAATTTTTTCCCTCTCCTTAAGAATCACTGATCATCCAATAGGTTGAAATAAAGCGGGCTTGTCACATGCTACCTCTCCCTCTCTCTCTCCATGTCTCTCTCTCTCTCTCTCTCTCTCTTGTCGTCTTTATCGTGGTGATCAGTCAAACACTCACCTAACACAAGCCGTCTCTGGTTTCCACCTCCCAGGTTTTTTCTCTGCGTTGCCGCCGCTGATGTAGCGAAGGTTATATGGTGTTAAACACAGAGCTGCTAAACGTTCCCCAAGGTAATAACAGTCAGCGTATATATACAGTACTGTGTAGTTCTGCGACGGGAAGTTGCTGCCAAGTGTGGAAGCGATGGAGATGGAGAGAAAGAGGCGAGGGGGAGGGTGAAAGTGGAGGAAAGGAAATAAAATAATTAGCAGACAAAGAGGTGAAAAAGAGAGAAAACAAAGAGGTGCAAGGAAAGAGGTGGAAGGTGAGTAATTGCTAAACCAGAGGTATAAATAAAGGCAATGAGAAGTGATACTGTAGCGATGCTGTTACATGCTGGCTGATGATGGGTTTAGATCCACCTTCATCTAATTATCCACTATTATTTGCACTTCACTTCTGGGGTAACTTGAGGGTGAAAATTATCCTCCTTGAAAATTGTACTTTGACAAAGTAACCTTAACTAAAGTTCCACTTACTAGCTTTGCTGAAGCTTTCAACCACCTCTCAGGGTCTTTACCAGTAAATTGAAGTTTGCTCATGGGGTTAGAGTTGTCATGGAGTTTCTCTCTTTTCGTCATCGATCAGGAGTCGGTGGACGGCCGGAGAAAGATCCCATTCACATTCATAACGCCATAAACCATCCTTGGGCAGAGACGGGGATTGTGATTGAAATCACTGGGAAAAAAAGCTAGTAAGTGGACCTTGAGTTGAGACGGCGTGTCAATATACGCTCATTACATGCGTCCTTTCAAAATAAACTTCATAGGAAATTAGGTTTAGGCAACACAACCACTTAGTTAAAGTTAGGAAACGGTCGTGGTTGACGTTAACTTCACTGACTAACAACTCATGGGACTAGTGACTCACGGGGCTGACGACACGTGACTGACGATACCGATGAGTCACGTGACTAAAGACCGACGTGACAAAACAAGTCAACCATAATTTAATTTCACCTGGGACGCGAACAGCGGTTTGTTTAAAAGAACCCATTACATTTTGGAGCAGATCCCAATCACGGGGTGGATACAAGACGGCGGAGGTCTGCACTTGCAGAGGCCACTTTAGTTCTCTTCTGCGAAGATATAAACTGTACTAGCTACAACTCACCACGGCATCAACTGAGCCATTATCAAACCTAGCATTTAACATTTTTAAATACCAATACGATGACTATATGTTGTTTTATCATCATAAAACAATTTAATAATAAATTAAAGTAATATATCACTGATGTTAGATGAATATTTTTTTTCGATTTTATACCCTAGATCAGCATATCGCAGCGGACAACGTACACTCAAAGAGCCCAGCTTGCACATCCTTCTATCTCGTGATGTCAGAATTTAGTTTGAAAGAGAAGTGATTTGCGGTAGTCCATTTTCACAAGAACACATTTTACTATTTGCTCCAAATAGACGAGACATGAATTGTGATTTGTAGAAAATTGTTCTCTGCAGTGCCATGAACTGATACGAGTTGGATTGCACCCAGGTAGTGTACGGAGGAGGAAAGTGTCTCTCCCCCGACCGACTGCCCTAAATCTGTATCTCGATGAACAAAAATATGTGTTATGGTATATGAAGACAGGGAAGCAACGGCAATATGAAGGAAGAAGAAAGTCAAAAGTGATATGGATGCTGTGGGAGGTGGAAATTGCCCTCCAATCCAATCCAACCCCCCCCCCCCCTTCTTTCTCCAGGAGGCCAAATCCAGGCCATGTCTAAGATTTCACAACGATTAGCGAGGGAGGGATGAGGAGGGATATAGAGATGTACTAGAGCAGCATTAGCCATTAATCACCAAGGGGGGAGGGAAAGGGAGAGACGGAGAGAGGGAGTGATATAGAGAGAGGACTGTCCTAGCATGGCTCAGCATGGGACTTGTACTTTTGCTGTCTGGACCTCCAGGGGTCTTGTGTTTGACTGCGGAATAGTGGCTCTGTAGCAGCGGAGGAGTTTCCTAATCCTGGGCCATTGGAAAAGAGGCAGCGATTCAAGACCCAAATATCTACAACATAAAAACCCATTGTATCAATTTATTGCCAAAAATCAGGCATTTCTGTGTGTATGGTGTATTTTGCAGGCAGAATTGCATTTAATCATGTTTATAATTGAACAGAATGTAAAGTTTACATTGCTGAATATTTTGTCTGTAATGACAGCTGGCGTTTAAGTTTCTAATCTGGATAGATGAGAATACTGGATACTGCTACTCTACCACAGTATTTCTTTCTTCCTCTTCAACATGCAACTCAACTCTTCTGTACATCTTGTTTTTTTTATTCTGCACAAAAATGTTCACAGTGTCCTCTTCCTGGAATTGAGATGTGAAGTCTGGGAAGAGTGTTGTTCTAACTCATCACCTTCCAAAAAGACTTGATAAATCATCTTTAACCACCTTTACTCTGATCTGCCACGACTATGGTAACGGGTTTGTTTCGCACAAAATGTTACGTTTAGGAAAATAATGTGGTCATGTCTAACTGTTGTTAAAGGAAAGAAAAAAAGGGATGCAAACGTCCCGTCTCTCGTGTCAAAGTCACGTGCTTGGTTGAGCAAACCATTTACCTCCTTCCAAAGAGGTTTTGTGGTGTAAAGTCACGCTACTTCCTTTTTTGCTTCCGAGAGAAAATTATCACTCACATGACCGCAAGAGTTCGCTCATCGGGAAAATGTAAATGTCTGTTTGATAAGAAATTCTCATTACAGGGTCCACTTACTAACACGTGACCATGTATGGAATATTGGTCACATGATAATGGGCAATCTTTTATCCCCCTAATGTCTCTCTTCCATCATGGACAGGGGTTAAGATCTTCGCCATGTACGACCACTTGTTGTCAAGTGGCTAAACTTAGCTCACATGATAACAGCTGAGCCATCTCCATCACAACTGAGCAACTCTATCCACTGAGGAAGAGAACAGAACAATGCAGCCACTTTGTACCCTCTTTGAACCCACTTTGAACCCACTTTGAACCCACTTTGAATGGGCGTTATCAGTGGTTATCAGCCTCACAGATATGTGTTAAAAGGGACCTGCTACACCTTCTAGTAGGTTCAGAAGGCCTTTATCGTCACTACAGAACACATGACAAACGTCACTACCGTAACTTGCAAAACAAAACAAACGCTTCAAAGTCTTGTGTTTGCTGGGATTAAAGTAAGTACGTAAACTAAGTAAAACATGTACGGAAACAACGTGGAGTCAGTACGGAAAACACGTGACAACCATCACTACGAAACATGTGACAAACGTCACTAACGTAACTTGCAAAACAAAACTCCGGTCTTGAACACAGCTGAACGTCTTCACTTTCACAACGTGGTAGGTGCAGTTTGGCCTGTCTGAACCATAAAATGGTAGTGACAACCGATGATAACGCCCATTCAATCGGCTGATGGGTGCATTTTTCTGGTGATGTCAGTCTCCGATACCAAAGTTTTATTTTACGACAAAATAAATATTAAAAAAATATCATGAATAGTAAATAAATTAAGCGGAAAACACAATATACAATCAGCTTTGAATATTGTGGTAATTGATATTAGAAAGTCATGTAAGTACTGATTCAACAAAACAGTGGAGGGAGCAGTGAAAGAGGACAGTTCTTCAACAAGGATATGGTACTAACATTTAAATGGGAGCCTGGCTGTTGTACTGCTTGCACGCCCACTTATCTTTGAGCTAGACCTTCCATGTGTAGATAAAAGTGAGGCGGTTTTGCTGGCGAACGGTTTCCACTTGTGTGTGTGGTGTGATCAGCACTACCAGCCCTTATCACATTCTACTGTGTAGCAGACATATAGTTAAACACCCCCACCACCACCCCCATCCCCTTACATCAGTGCGGTGGGAGGCAAGGTGAAACAGGGTGACCATAAAGCCCGAATGGCCTTCAGTTAGTGTTCCCTGCATTCTGTCTCCCCCACCCCTCGTCCCCCGCCCTACACCCATTCCTCCTCTTCGTATTTTTTTTATTTTTTATTTTTTTTTCTGTACTATGAATAAATTTAGTCTGTCCCGGACATGAAAATGTCAAATACCTAAAATACACCTAGGCTAAATAGCATATTAATTTTTAATGCCTGCTCATCCTATGCTGCTATTCTCATATCAGGCCTGTCTGCCAACAGCTGTTGCTGGCTCTCTGGCTGGGAATTTATCATCCATCTAGCTAAAGGAGAGGAGAGAGGGAGCGAATAAAAAAAAGAGATGGGAGACATTGTTCGGAAGACAAGGGAAAAGGGGAGGGACGGATCCGTGTTTTCATGGATCCCTACCTCGTATTTATATCACCAACCACCTCGCAACTTTCTTACTTTGATATACGAGTGGGATTCAATTACACTAATGCCAAACATAAATTGTTCGAGATTCCTTTCCTTTTTTACCCCCCTTCGCGGCGTGTTACGGTGCGAGCCTCCTCATACATAAAAGAGAAATAAGGAGCCGAGTGGTGACATTGACGCTGGAGGTAGTGACATTGGGGAGAGCGGCAGAGGGAGGCGAGATGCACTGAAGCAATGTGCCAGTGTGGGTGTTGAATGCCACCCATGTGCGTTTTTAGGTGGCATGTGGTGGATGATTATCATAGATTATCACAATCCAGATTGTTACAAGTTCTGTCTGCGCACATAGCAGCAGTGTACTGTAGCTGTGTGACTGTCTCTGAGTGTGTGTGTGTGTGTGTGTGTGTGTGTGTGTGTGTGTGTGTTTGGTTTAAGACAGAGTGCCTTTGGGGATAAGACTAAATGGTGAGCGAACGACGAACAGTTGGAGTGTGTGAGCGTATGTGTGCATTTATTTGTGTGTATGTGTCTTGTTCTTTTATCGTTAGAGTGTGAGAAACAAAATATCATACGGGGTTTAGAAAAAATGTGCAAGTTGAGGACATTTTCCTACAGGCTAAGGTCTGAACTGTGTGTGATCTTACCTTAACACACCAACTGCATACTGGAGTGCAACCTGTCTGTTAGGATCAAGTGGCCTCTCGCTGTCACTCCTGACTGACTACTGCTTACTGGAATGGCCACCTAGAGGGAGAAACAGAGGAGCGGAAAAGATTAGAAGAGGAGGCGAGGATGAAATATAGACCTGAAGAGGGCAAAGGAGGAAGACGGACAAGAGTGGAAGACAGTGATGGGTGGCGAGGAAGAAGAAGAAGAAGATGAGGTGCTGGATGGGGTCCGTGCCAAGATGAAAATCTAACAAATTCAGCGGGCCGACGCTGCAGAGGTCAAGGGAACGCAGCCGAAAAAGGTTAAAGATGAAATCAAAGCCATGCGCGCCGCGGTGCCCGGAGGCACAGCTGAAAATCTATCCCTCCAGGGCAAGGCCACCGCTGACACGAGGCAGACAAGAAGCTAAATACTGCACGCCACTCGGGGATCTTTCATTTTCAACCGATCAATAAGGGCTTATATTTATCAGGGCCTCCGAGCAGCTGCCACGTCTGACAACCTCCACTTCATTTTTGCACTCCTCCTCCTCCTCTTCTCTTCTCTTCTCTTCTCTTCCTCCTCCTCCTCCTCCTCCTCACCCTTGCACGCTAAATTGAGACCCATCGACCATGAAAAGGGGCAGAGACCCTGGATTGCCATTAACCCCCCTCGTGCCACTAGACTGTCTAACACACACACACACACACAAATGCCCTGGAGATACAGTTCTGCTAAAGGTCTGTCCCCCCCCCCTTCTTTAAAGAAACGTGCCTTATCATTATGGCCTTGGCACAGACACCAGCACCTCTTCATGTCTTTTGTTCCTCAAGCTGCCCATGCCACCCAAGACACACACACACACACACACCCTCTGTCTTCGACACACAAACTGCCCCTGCGACAACCTGATTTCACTTTTAATTTCTGCCATTTTGTACATGTCTTTCTTGCCAATTTTATTTCAAATAACAAAAATATCAAATCCCAAATTACCACCATAAATCTGAGGAGCATGATGAGAAGCGGAAGATTGGGTTTAGGGGTCTGAGTTAAAATAACTGGCAGTCTAATCATCTGCACAACAATATTTGCTGTGAGGCATTCTAAATAGATTATCGCTAGTCCATCTGTGTCATCATTGATTTATAAGGCATTAAGCTGCTTGGGGAAGAGAGAGGGCCTTGCCTTCTCTGCTGTTAAAGGGGCTTCTTGTCGAAAATCAGGGGCACGGCAATGGAACAACTGTGGCACTCGTCTAACCTCCCCTTTAATCGTCAGGCGAGAGGAAGTGAAAAATAGGACGGGAGTATCTGTGTTTTGTTTTTTTTTCCCCGAAAAGGGAAGTATGAATCCAAATTTTCTGCATCTCTTTTTGTTTGGCGATACAAAGAGACTGGGAGGAGGGGAGGAAGTACAGGAAAAAAAAATACACACAGAGAGAAACAAATAGCGCACACAAACACACATGCACATACACACATGCAGAAAAAAAAAACAAGGGACATCATTAACATATGAATGCTATATGCAAATGGTAGGGAGAGAGCAGATGTTGTTGCATTTAATTGACCTATATGTGAATTGCATCCAAACCTTTCAGTGTGTGTTTCTGGGCCCACTGACTACAGTTTTGACTGGCTTTCTGGTACCACTCGACGTACGAGCGGGGAGCGATTTTAGCAGTGTTTAAACATAAAGAGGGAGACGACTAAAATTAGAATAGAATAGAGGAAGTGTCTTTGCTGAAAAATGGTGAAAAACACATTGTTTATCCCTGGTTCTTTCCTCACAGATGACATCTCTGCCAAAACGGATGTATTATGCTTACTAACAGGTGGTGATGGAAAGTGCTACCGTAGTCACTACTATTTTTATTTTATGCTTCTTTATACTTCACTACAATTTAGAGGGAACTACCGTACTTTACATTTATTTGACAGCTATAGTTACTCATATTATATACGAAATATAGATGTCGTTACAGACTAAACTACCCAGCAGCTGATTTTCTTAGCTATCCCAGCTAAGAAAATTTGCGCCACCCCAACTAGCGACAACATTCAAATGATGCTTACATGTTAATACAATTCATTAATACAGGCAGCAACCCTGTGTCTTAATAACTAGGTTTAAATCAGGCGGCGGGTCTGAAAAGCCAATGCTGAAGTGCCTTAAACTTGCATTTTTTCTAATAGCCAGCAGGGGGCGACTCCTCTGGTTGCAAAAATAAATCAGATTGTATAGAAGTCTATGAGAAAATGAGTCTACTTCTCACTTGATTTATTACCTCAGTAAACATTGTAATCACTAGTTTCAAGTCTTCTTCAATACAGCATGATGTTCATTTAGTAAATTATGGTCCTATTTAGTGTCAAATAGACCATAAAGGAGGGGATGCTTTAAGGCGTGGCTACCTTGTGATTGACGTGACGACGAGGTTGTCCGTTCAGAGAGTTATCTGTGTTTTCTTCTTACAACTTTCACGGTGTGTTTTCAGCTCATGAATGTTACTTGTAACATTTTGGACGCCTAAAAATGTCTTATTCAGCGTTCGGTTGTACTTAGCTCCACCCTCTGATGTCACTTCTAGTTGCAGAAAAACAAGATGGCGATGGACAAAAATGCCTAACCCGAGACTTCAAAACAATATTCGACAAACCAATGGGTGACTTCTTATACAGTCTGTGGTTTAAATATTGTAACTAAGTTGAGTCCACCTTGTATTGATAACACAAATATGATATCTAATCGTTTTATTTTTTGTTACTTAAGAGTGGCTAAGTATGTGTCACTAAAATTATTGAAAATGCGAGAAATACAAACGGGACAGCCTATTGGTGAGGTCCTTAGTGGCTGCTTGTGAATCCCATTGTTTCATTGTTTGGTTATTGGTGCTGTCTTCTGCGCCCTTTTTACACCCAAACACTTATATTATATGGAGGCGGGATCAGGAGGGAGCGAGTGCTGAATTAGTGTGTCTTGCATGGCGCCCAGCAGAGAATACAAAATAGACTACTTTTTTACAATTCATTTCATATTGTATCTCAATTTGAAGTAAATATCAAAATGTTTAAAAGTTAAAACTATTTCAGTTGTTCATTTCAAATATTTGATTATAGTTATTAAGCTTGCCGACTTTGTGGCCTCCATATTTGCAACTCAGAAATCCTAAGGAATCCATTGATTTGGTACCAACCATTTCAAACTAGCTTGTCGTGAAGGAGGCTAAATAACGCTCCAAACTTGCGCTAAATTTTGGCAAAGACATTTTTCAAAGGGGTCCCTTGACCTCTGACCTCAAGATATGTGAATGAAAATGGGTTCTATGGGTACCCACGAGTCTCCCTTTTACAGACACGCCTACTTTATGATAATCACATGCAGTTTGGGGCAAGTCATAGTCAAGTCAGCACACTGACACACTGACAGCTGTTGTTGCCTGTTGGGCTGCAGTTCGCCATGTTATGATTTGAGCATATTTTTTGTGTTAAATGCAGTACCTGTGAGGGTTTCTGGACAATATTTGACATTGTTTTGTGTTGTTAATTGATTTCCATTAATAAATATATACATACATTTGCATAAAGCAGCATATTTGTCCACTCCCATGTTGATAAGAGTATTAAATACTTGACAAATCGCCCTTTAAGGTACATTTTGAACAGATATGACGTGCGATTAATTGCAATTAACTATGGACGACCGTGCGCTTAATCATGATTAAATATTTGAATCGATTGACAGCCCCAGTAAATACATTGAATGGCTATTGCTGAAAAATGCAGATTACTATAAAAATGGGGGTTGATATGAAACTTTTAAAGGTTATACCTCTATGACTTCTACTAGTAGTATAACGGGGTATTACATTGCGGTAATACTAGTTTTACTAAAAACTGAGTATGTCTTCCACTTGGTGTAACACCTTTAACATCCTGCCGAGGCCCCGATAGCCCCCCCACTACATTTCATTCTGCAGGTAGAAACTGAAACAGAAACACAGAGAGAGAAAGAGAGAGGAGGGCAAGTCACGCATTTTACATTGCAATGTTTGCATGGGCGAGCCATGAAAAACACAGATGCTATTTTCATCTGGGCCTCTGCCTTTCTTTTTTATTCTTCTCTTTCCCCCCTTCCTTCCCTCCCTCCCTCTCTCTTTTATTCTCTTACTCTATCCCTCACTTTCTAACCCCCCCCCCCTCCCTCCCTCATTCTTGGGAATGTCATTAAATTGTATTAAATAGCCTTTTGTCCAGGGGGCAAGGACCACCCGATATATGATAATACATTAAGGCCCCAGTGTAGCAGCCACTGAGCCGAGACCATCTTAAGAACAAGCATGGTGTGTGCCATTGTGTGTGTGTGCGCAAAAAAAAAAGTGGATGGCAATGCGGGGAGAAAAAAAAAAAAAAAAAAAGATGGAGAAAGGAGGATGAGGCGAGTTGGGGTTGGAGGGGTAGAAAGAGTGAGATATAGAGAAAGAGAGGAGGAAGGGAGGGAGAGAAGGAGGTGGCGTGGCTGCCTGCCTGCGCATGTGGCTCCCTAACAACTGTGACACATACTAATAGAAACATACCTAATAAATTACAAGCTTTCAGGGTCTGGCAAGCTGACATTTTCTCTGTGCGCGGGACAATTTCATATCTGCGGCGCAAAGTCGAGGGGCTGCTGGACCAAATTGCATCACACAGAGATGCCAGAGGATTAGCATAAAAATTAACACTTATATTTCAGCTTATTGTCAACCCCACTCCTGCACCGGCTGCCTCACAACAATCAATTCCTCTTAGAAATCTGATTAGATTCCATGACGCTTATTATCCCAGTCATGTCTGCCTGCCCCCTTCACTACCACACACACACACACACACACACACCACTGGCATAGTCAGAGCACTGGCTGCCATGACTGCCCAGACCATTTGTTTAAATGGAATTAAGGAGAATATAAATCTATAGGTGTGGCATTTCTTCTGACAGATGATGCCTCGTTCTCTATCTGTTTATCTAGCCTGCGTAGAAATCCATCTAGACGTTGTACCTTTCGCAAGTCAAGTTCATTTAAAGTCTCTTGAACGCTTTGTTGCAGTGGTCAACCACAAAATATGAGTAGTTATTATTCATTTTTTCCCCCAGTAAGAATGAGCATTACATTTAAGTATTTAGATTACGATCTCACTGATTTGCCTCGGTCTTATTTATAATCAAATGCCACCATGGTTTAATGTCTCTCTTTATCCCCACCTTCCCCCCTTTCGAAATGAACTTCCCCGCATCTCATCCATCCTCAAGTATACAGCCGTCACAAATGCTTTATGTTTACAGCAGAAACCTGGAATGATGCAAAAAAAAAAAAAAATCTCGTTTTGAGATCCCACGAGGCTGTCGCAATGAAATATTTGTCAATAACGCTTTCTGTTGAAGCACATTGCACAAGTATGTACTAAAAAGCACAGCGCACGTTGGGTGGCTTTGGTAAGACTCTTGATTGTTTAGACAAATGGCATTTCATCGCATCCAGATGTCTTTAAGCTGTGCTCAACTACCAGCGCTGCTTTCCAAGGCGCGGGCTGAATGTATACAAACATCTCCTCATAACTGCATTCCTCATCTGGGGCCTGCGAGCGTCACAGCGGCGCTCGTCACCGTGCTTGGATGGCAGCCCGCGGCACGGAGAGTTCTGATATTTAGATTTTTGAGGTGGAATCTTTCACTCGAATGGGAGCTTGATTAGTTTAGCTCAGTTGGAGGTAAAACACATGTCAACTGTACGGGTTCAAATCAGATATGGAGCAAACACGAGATTTCAAAGTCATTTTAGAAGCATTTTTGATCAGAATTAAAAAAAAAAAAAAAAAAAGCACAGGACAGGAAAAGCAAACAAGTGGCAAGGAATGAGGTGCACCCTGGCCGGGACAGGAGTTATAACACGACGCTGGTACAAAGGGTCCCGGATAAAGACGCCCACAGGGCTGAGAGAGGGAGAGCAGAGAGAGGGAGAAGGAACAAATCGTCTGATGTTCTAAGTGGATAACAACAGCTCCTGCTATGCAGCAGCGGAGGCGCAGAATAATTTAAACCAGCTACCCAGCTACCCCACCTCTCCCTCGCCTCCCCCCCCCCCCTGGCCACCCCTCTATTCTTATGTTAACACGGCTAAAGAGGAGTGGGCCACCCAGCAGCAGAGAGCAGAAACTTAAGTCCACGCTTCAGGAAAAATAATCCATCTCCCTGCCTCTCTCTTTGCGATGTAACTTTACTCACTTACATACCGCCCTGGTAAGGGGAAAAGGGCTGAAACAGATACAGAGCGGAGAGCACCAGTACATTCGCCGTGCCTTTAAAGCATATTACTTTTCAGACGCGAGTTTGAAGAATAATAAACTGGGTGCTTAACTGGGCTATTTTCCCTCGCAGTTAATGCCACGCAACGGCAAGGCGGGGGCGAGAAGAATTCATAAGTCTTTAAATGCAGAGTAAACACTGCTTTCTTTGTTGATTGTAGAGCTCTGTTGTGTTTTTTTGTGGATCTAAGTTGCCCCCCCCTTCTTTCTCTTTCTTTGTCTATCGCTCTTTTAACCAATCTCCAACCAGTTGTGTTTGGTCTCCAAACAGCACATCTGAGGCGCACACCTCGCTGACATTTTATATGTTCAAATCCCCAAGAATGGGAGAGAGAGAGAGAGAGAGAGAGAGTCATATTTTATACCGGCGGTTTATTTTAACGGGCGCTTGTAATTAACGCAGCATGTCCTCTATCTCCCGGCCATCTATGCCAAGGCCTTTATTTAAACAACTTTATTGTGAAATGTTTGCGTTCTCAGCGTTCGGCCAGGGCCCACACACAGAATATTATTTCATACTTCAAGGAGGGTGTAAGGGGGGGGGGTGCGCTTTGGAAGAGTTTACGCTTTGAGCGGTTATTGTTTTTGATTACAGCAAGGCTCTTTTTTAAAAGGAATAACCTTGCGCACACACATTCGCACACACAAACAGAGAGTCTCTCACGTCTAGTGGAGTTGTGAGAGGCCGAAGGAGAGAACCTGTTTACAGAAGGGGTGTGCGAACCTGAAGCCTTTTGCCCGGGCCAAATGCACAATCTCAGCGTGATTTATGAGTAAGATCACACTATTTATGTCCAAACCAGAGCACTTGTTTAACGCTGCTGCTGCTGCTGCTGCTTGGGGGCTTCTTTTTTTTTTGGAGTGTGTGTTTGTGTTCGTACAGGGTTTAATGGAATTTGATGGGAGAGATTGAGTGTTTACACTTGTCAAAATGACCCGGAGTTAACACGGTGCTCAGCGTACACGTTTGTCTCGCAGGGCTATCGACGCAACTTAGAAAAGATCAGAGCGTGCGATACGAGCCTCCCGATCAAAGCCCCACATGTGTCGAGCACGCTGTTGCACTTTGCGTTGGTCAGGAGCAAATCTCTCGTGGTGAGTACATGATCACGGTCGACTAGCGGTTTCACAATATTCAACATTTCCTTATAAAGGAATGGATTTGATGACTTGGTAGACAGGAAGTCTCACATGGTGCGAGCTGTCAGCACATTAGCAGCTACGTTTCTGCACTTCTTTGTATGTGATTGCAACTGCAGGGTCGGACACTGAACGGAAGACAAATTTATATTGAAACCAGACAATAAAGCGCATGTTTATCTTATCTTCACTGTGTGGCACGTTGTAGTTAGTGTCCCTCATAAACACAAACCATAAATGGATACTCATTCAGGCTGCATTATGGGCTTTAAAATGAGAATGCAACCCATGTGATAATAGAATAATAATAATAATATGCAAAACAGGTCTAGGTCAGCGTTGGAACTATTTCTGATTCAATTCTTTGACCTTCATAAAACACAGCACAGCAGATATTCTATTCGTATCATCTAATAATAGAGCACCCATGCTCATAATATAATATCTTACAGTGCCAGTGCATTACCAATCCTGCTGTCCAGCAGATCAGACGGATCGCAGATTGCCTCGGGGAAAGCTAAGTTTAGTGTAGTGTGCTTTTAGCGCACGGAGGAGATTGACAGGACGGACCTGCGAGAAAGACGGAGAGGATGATTCATGGCTAAGATCGGGAGCAAGTGTAGCTGCGCTGCTGCAGCCTGCCGAGCCACCAAGAAGCACATCAACAACTGGATTTCGATGGAGGGGTAGTGATGCTGAGTGATGCCGTGAGCACTGCTGTGTACAAGACCAGGCGCCCAAGAATCAATGAGTTGCATTGGATGGGTTGGTCACACTTCACCAGTGCTGCAAATGTTGCCAAAGCAAGATAACACGCACACACTAGGCGTGAACTCTGTCTTGACATTTGTACCCACAGAAGAAGTCACCATCTGTACCTCATTCCTCCTGTTATCTGGTGCATCTGTGGATGGACAAACATGCAAACTCCTATATCAAAAAAGACCTCCTAGAATAACTTAAGAAGAGAATATGATATTCAACCGCTTTCCTACAAATTCCATTCACAGTGTGGTTCCAGTTCAGTGTTTAAAAGACAGCTGACTGCTAAAGTGTCCATAAGCAAGTCACTGAAACCCTCCCAACTCCAGTTGTTCTCTAGCTGACGGCTACCACTGACCTGTGGAGGTCAGAGGTCAGACCCTGACCTCAAGAATCACATTCTCATGTACAATGATAGTAATCAAAACCTGATTATCTCAAACCAAATTAAGTGTGACAGCTGCTTGTGGTCAAAGTGTCTGTCTACAAGCTGCAGCAGTGAAGATCATCAGTTGAACAGCAGTCTTTTAAAAACCCTCTGAACCCCACAACCCGCCTGCGGATTTGAAAGGCATGTTTTATTTATTTTTTTAAATTGCCAAAATGACAACGTTTATCATAGCCAGAAACTGTAAAAATAGAAATTTCCATCGGATTTTCAAATTTCCGACGGTCTTCAAACAAATCATGTGTGACCAACGCTTCCGTCAAGGAAAATAAATAATAAGTAAATAAAAACAAATAATAATAAAAACCTAAGCTATGCTTAAAATAGTGACATTTTATCAGAATCACTTTATTCTATATGTTTAATTTAAATCCTGTGAAAAAGCCATGAGACCAACAGTCACGTGACAAAAATTCTTTGACTGAGCAGCAGGCTGTTTACACAGAGCAGAGAGGAGAGCTTGTAAGTAGAGGATATAAAAATGTAAATAGTTCAATATGTACAGCATGTGGAGGTCCCATTTTTTATTTATATTGGTAACACTTTTGGGCACTTGGAAAAATATTGGCTATACACTGTAGATTTAATTTTCCAAAAAAGAAATGTGAAAAATGAATTATCAAATATATTCAACTTGCTTTTTTTTTCTTTTTTCTTAGGATGTATGGCATTATAACTGTGTTATACTGCACAAAAGACATTTTTGAGGTCTTCTTACTTCTAGCCATGACTGTGCTGTTTCCATAGAGGTGCGATTTGACTGGAGCAAAATATTCTTGCCGTTTAAAATTGTCAAAAGACAAAACAAATCCATTTTATTGTTGTGAAAAATGTATAAACAGACAGGAGACAAGACCTTACGCTGCCACCAGAACAAAAAAAAAGCTGCACTGTATTAAAAGCTTGGTGATATCATGATGAGAAACACAGAAACATTCTTATTGTCCCTGCGGATTCAAGTGAGAAAGGAACAATCTGCAAAACCATTTTATTCTGAAAGGGAGCCACCGGCGTGACCTACACTGGCCTTCACAGTGTACTCTCACTGTACCTTCATGATGTCTGCGCTGCTGCAACAGGCTACCACTGCTCGCTGTGAAGTCTGAATGTAGCACTACACTTTAGTTAAACATAGCCTCTGACCAGACAGACCAAAGTATGTGAGCAGGTGGAAAATGTGTGCTTTGGATAAACAAGTGTTTTTCATAAGCGGACCTGCTAGGGATGCAGAAATCATCTCATTTGTAGAGTTTAAAGGGACAGTAGGTAAAATATTTTTGGCATCATTGGGCAAAAAATTCCATATTAACCTTTCAGCATATTGTAATTCAAGTGTTCTGAGAGATACTTCTGCACCTCCTCATGGCTCTGTTTTCAGTCTTTAGCAAATATAGCCTGTGACGGGAGACTTTGGCCAATCACAGGTCATTTCAGAGAGAGAGAGAGCGTTCCTATTGGCTGTTCATTCAACGGAGGCAGCTGTCAATCACTCGCGACAATATTCTGTTACAGTAATGCCTATTTCTTTCGTAAAATGTTTTCAGAAACATCTTGTAGTGTACTGTTTAGCTGTAAAATGAGAAAGCTCCGGCTGGTGGGCGGTGCTTGGTATTTCCTCATTTTAAAGCTAATCAGTACATGAGAATACAGTATAGTGGAGGAATAACTGTATGCATTTAGTCTGCCTCTTCCTGGTTCACTCCCACCAACCCCATTCTGTTCTTCTTCTTCTTTCCCCTCTCCTTGCCATCCTCTTCCTCTCCATCCTCTCCATTCAGCCCTCCCTCAGCCTCCTCCTCCCCTCCCCCCACATGTTGTGGTGTGAGAGGCTATAAGGGGATAAAGTGAGGTGTAGACACTTCTTTAGCCCGGCGGAGGCCAAACAGATCGAAGACAGAGAGCACCTGGCTGCTGGGTGAGCCGCGCACTAACAACTCCTAGGTTCTTCCCCACTTCCTTACCATCTTTCTTTCTCCTATACACTGTCCTTCTTTTGATTTGACTTAATGTTGTTAATCTGATGTGTTGGTTTGGCATTAGAGATAAAAGCAGCCACAGTCAGACACACCAATCCGAGCATTTTCTAACACCGTGGCAAGGCTGGTCTGAAGCAAACTCTATAAGTAAAAGTGCTTTTTAAGTGTAATAGGTTTAGAGACTATTTAAAGGCATAACGCACACACAACTCGCACACACTTTCTCTCTGCCTTACACAAACACATTCCCAAGTGCTCTCCAGCCCAACAAGTAGGGGTAGTGGCCATTCACCAGAGCTCTATCGATCGTACCTGGCTCCGCCAAACTCTCTACTGTGTCATTCAAACCTTTTCAATTTTTAATCACCGGCTTCAACATCAGAACAAGTCCCTGTACTGTCAAACACAGACACACACACACAAATGTGCATACTGTATTCACACAGGAAAGAATGCAAAAACCACAAACACATACAGCTGCAAATGCGCACACAAACTTAAAACACCCCTCTACTCTTACTACCCGCAGTACTTCAAACACCCTTATCCCCCCGTGCACGCACCTCCCTCTACCATACACTAAACATACAGATGCACAAATCTAAACTACAAAGCATATTTCTGCAGACAATTCAAAATGTGTTATTGTTCTCTCAATGCTAGCTGACAAATACTATTTAAATCAACATGCATACAGAGACGGTGTGTGTCTCTGTGATTGTGTGTGTGTCTCTGTGATTGTGTCTGTGATTGTGTGTGTGTGTGTGAGAGAGAGAGAGAGAGAGGCATTTGAAGCTGTGTGTTATCACCTGGCCCTGTCTTGTGCCCAGCCCCAGACTGTAGCCAGCTTTGACCTTGGGCTCCGCCATATTCATTACATCATTAAGTTACCTCTTCATTAACTTTTCATTGTTTATGGAGGAGGCATCAGGAAGGAGAAGAGATGGGGGGTGGGGTGGTGGTGGTGGTGGGGGCTCTTTATCAAAAAACCTTATCCATGGCTGGGCATCTGGGTCCTGTTCTGCCTGCCCAAGAGTCCCTCCATTTCAATGTGAGGGGGGTGTATTATGGAGATTAGAAGAGGTCTTGTGGAAGGTTGTTGGTTTGACCTAACTCGTCAAATACCGACGTTTGGTCAGTGGCCATAAGCTTCAAACTATGCTGCTAGCGTCAGGTTTGAACGAGTCAGGGACGGTGTAGTAGTTTCCTCTCGTTACATGCATACAGTCTATTTTCAAAATAAACTTCCAACGTAGGTTTATTTAGTTTTAAGGTTTACTTGGTTAGGTTTAGGAAAAGATTGTGGTTTAGTTTAAAATAAACTATGCTTGTTATATAACTTAAATATGTGACACGTAAGTTAGAAAACAACTTGTTTGTTTGACTTGGTTTCAATCGAGACACCACTCCTGGGTGAAAGTCCATATCTGTTGAATCCAACCATCCAGCCCGACCACCGAGTGGACTTCCTCGCTCTTCATTAGGGCTGCCCTCCTCTTAATCGACTAATCGTTCATTTTGGTCTTAGACGACTACGATTTCGTTCAAACAAAAGACTTCCAACCAGGAGACCACTGTTGGTATCCCGCGTGAAACTAAAAGTAACGCTGACTTATTTAGTCTCATCAGTCATTAGTCACGTGAGTCATTGATGTCGTCAGCCCTGTGAGTCACTTGAGCTTCTAGTCAGAGAAGTTAACGTCAACCACAACCGTTTCCTAAACCTAACTTCCTGTGAAAACGGAAGTTTATTTTGAAAGGACACTATGCATGTAATGAGCGTATATTAACACGCCATCTCTGGTCCATCCAAAAGTAACGCAAGAGGGGTGCCCCATGCGTCGGTCTCGGATGCCGACGGGGCACTGACCAAGCGGCGGTATTTGTCTCCGATTATGATCGTAATCGTAATGACACAGATGGGTTTACATTGGAGTTAGTTGAAAGCCTGGTACGTCTCATACAGATGCTAAAGGTTGCCTCGGTGCGTCGGTACCAGATGCTGAGGGGCACTGACCAAGCGTCAGTATTTGACAAGTTTGGAGTGGGAACGGGTTAAATGGATACTCTCCCTCATTAAATGCTGCCCTGATGTCCTTGAACATGGTACTCAACCCTGAACTAGAGGAGGTCACAGGATTGGTCACAGGACCACTTAGTTTTTCCCAAGACCCAACCTGCTATGCAAGTCAAACAGGGTCCAAATTACATTCTAATCAGGTTGGTTAGGGTCCCATTCAATTAATGCGGGCCTTTCAGTGTGTCAATACGTCTAATATCCAAATGGATCCAAGCAGACTCGCTATCAGCCGTGGTGCATCATAATCATTGCGAGGAAAACTAAGTTCTTTTGAGGTGAGAGTGTACACTGTGATCTTGACTTGTAGGACGTGTTGCTGAGACTGTCTTCCCAAGAAACATTAGTTGATTTAGTAAATGCCCAAAAATGATCATGTTTATGCTCAGAAAGTCCTCCAGCTGCAAACACAGAAGTTATGATTCTTGTTTGTCGGGAGCAGAAGAGGAAATAGTTTAAAGTTGTTATAGAGCCACAGAGTCCGCAGAGGGAGGAGGTCGGGGTGGATAGAGGAGACCGCCGTTCATCAATGTTGGTTTCATTTGACAATGGCTGCAATTGTTCCATAATCGTAACAAGTAGTTATTGTTAAATTGCTTAGAAGTTCATATTATTGGACTCACATGTATTCTTTCCTTTAGCTGGCTGTGTATTTGCTCATATGCATGGGAATCAGCATTGCGATTGAGCTACTGTTGGCCTACACGTTTGCTTTCTTGTCTTTTGCTTCCGATTACAAAATTTGTAATACAATCCCCAAAAAATTACAAATACACTACAAGTTTAATTCGGAGGTCTTGTTGGTGTCGCTGCTCTTTTCAACCACGGCCGCTCGTTAAATGGCGGCGTATCATGGGTCTGTTGGGGTCGACCACATTTTGAATTGGGTGTAATTATCCTCCGGTCTATTATGGACTGGGCCTGAGTGTCCTCGGGTCATTTTTGGATAAGATCTCTATTTTAATAAATGTATTTCTGCGCTGTCGCTTTGAGGCTGGTTCTCTAAGACCTTCACCCCCAACTGCTTCAGTGTTTTTAATGGGCAGCGACCAGCGTGTGCTGCGTGGAGTACGAGCCGAGTGTTCCTGGCAAAGAGCGGGGAAGCTCTGTGGAATATCGGTGGATAAACAAAGGTTTCAAATGTGGCATTTGGCAACGTAGTTAATGGCCTTTAATGTGCAATGTGACTTTTGCCCACAATTTTTTTCACTTGTGAAGATAAAGCATTTGAAATAGAGAGTACCCACAATTTTATGATCTGTTACCATGAAACATCATCTATGTGAAATCTGATAGAACATATTTGCGAGTGCTGGCCTTGTAGCCACCAGGCGCTGTTGTGCTTCCACACCACTCTGGCTTTCTGTCATTAGCGATGCATCGCCCCGACCGCAGGCACAGATTGTGTTTAAGAAAAAAAAAAAAAAAAAACAGTCCTTGCCAGCCACCATCTACCATTGCAGGCCAATTATAAATGGCAAATCACTATACGGCTTTGCTTACTCACTCTCCCCCTCTCACTCACTCTTTTTTAACGGCAGTGCCTGGCCAGACTCCACTGCTTCTCTTGAATAACATGTGTAGACGGCCCTTTGTGTTACAAGCTGCTGGACGCTTGTTAGTTCACACTTTTTCGCCCACAGAGCTTAGAGGGGGAGAAAGGGCGATATAAATTTATACTTTATCACCTTGAGCGTTTTTTTTTTCTTCCAGACTTGCAAAGCGTGATTCTAATTGTGTAATCCTTCTCGGACACTTTTAGGTGATACGAGCCGAGGTCAAATCGTGGTTTTGTGCAAGTCTTTAGGTGATATTAAAATGTCAAATTACTATCTAAATACTCGGAGTACAAGGCGGACTCTAAAGACCACTTACCAATTACTGAACCCTAATACATCAAGGAGAATAAATCCTTCAGGAAAAAAAGGAAGGAAGAGAAAAAAAAAAACAGTGAAAAGCATTCTCTTGAGAGAAGTTAATATAACTTTAAACATGCTGAGTGAGAGCTTTATAAAGCTCCAAAAATGGAAATAAAAAGGGTTCAATACAAACTGGGGCGAGGTAGCAAGAATGGGTTTCTCTTACAATTGCTACACAAACCTGCAGTATCTTCCTTTCTCTCTGTATTCCAATTTATTCCTTTTACTCTACCCGCACACTCTCAATGAAGATTAATATAGGATTTATGTTTAAAGAATTCTTTTGTTCATAATAAAAAAAATAAAGAAAAAGGAAAAGGAAAGCAAGAAAGGAAGAAATAAAGAGAGGGCAAAGCTGACAAAGCTCGGTATTTTTGTGGTTTTGGATGTCAATAGAAAGCTCCATGGATGATGTATTCGTTTCAGTCATCTAACTAAAAACCCATTCAAAAAAACATTGACTTCCAGACGAGGGAACCGGAAGAGCTAAAATGCTAACTCATTTTCGGGTTTTAGGACTCATTCCTGTAGCACTCTATTAGCTCTTCTTTATAAACTGTACATATGAACGTAGACTTAAGCACATCAGCATAGACATTGAATAACTTCCCACAATCTGAGATGTATATTTGCCGTGATGGAAATGGTCACGTGACCTTTCATCTTATCAGGAACGATGACTGCCATTAATTGTTATTTTGATACGGACTACTCAGATTGTATTCCTCATCTCATGTGTCATCTGTAAGTTAATGCTTTTAGCTTGGCTATCTCTACACAGTGTATATTGAACCGTAAATCCCATTATCAGACAAGCTCTTTATTTAGCTACATTAGATCCTTACACTCACAGCCTCTCAAAGAAACTCCTTAGGTTTCCCAACTTTCTTCCACAGTAGTTTGCTAAATTTGAAATTGGTCTACCATATTACCTCTCTGGGAGTGCTGGGAGACAAACAACAAAGTGCAAATATACAAAGTCCCTAAGCCACGTTATGTTAAACCCAAGACGTGGTCTCCAAAAATCCACAGACAAATGCAAAATGTGTAACTTCAACTAAAATGAAATAAATAGCTGAGAGAGCATGATACTCCCTCCGCAAAATCCAATCATCATGATAAACAATAGCAAATGACACAAAGCATTACACAGGAGATAACGGGGGGGTGGGGGGAGAAGCTGCAGTTTCAGGTCTGAAATAACATAAGCCAAAAATGCAAAAATGAGCAAAAATGAGAAAATGGACGATCGCAACGGCAATGCCTGCATGGTGCATGCATACCATACAAAGTCAGTCTGTTGATGTTATCTTGCTGGTTTTGTTCTCCAGCAAGTTTCACTACTGAAAAATGTGTGCAAACAAAAAAAAAAACAGGTCACTTGTTTTTTTGGGTCTGGTTTATTGTGGCAGCAAATGAGATGTGGAATAATTGGAAGATGCAACTGAAAGGCCAGTTCTGCAGAAAGAAAAATGCTCCTTCCTTCCTCTATTCTTTCTTACTTCTCCCTCCTCTTTTCATTTCCATATCCATAATGAAAATAAAGTTATCACCAACTTCTCTAGTGGCAGCTTTGAAATCAACAACAAAAGTCAAATTCATGTAAGCTAGCCAAATGGTAATGGAAAATGCTAAAAATCTCTTGACCAAATTTAGGAAAAATAGGAAGAGAGAAAAAAGTTAATTAGGCCAAATGTGGCCATACAAAAGCTTCTCTTAGTAAACTTAGTTGCTCGAGCAATCTAACCACCAAAAGGTGATGAACTCCAGGTACTTGGATCACTGATGGGACACCAAAACTGAGACAAATGAATTCAATTTTCATCGAAGCCATTTTACTGAAATTGCAATCTCTATAAACATTCCTTCATATGCAGAATCCGTAGACGACGGGACTACATTTTGGAAGCATTCTGGTTCCCGTTTGTAGTCCGAGTAGTATTGATCAATCCCGTTTCGAGCAGGGTTTGGTGATACAAAAGTTGTAATCCAAAACACGTTTTGTCAAATTAAGCAAACATCTTCCCACGGTCTGCTAGCTGTTCATTCTGTGTGTGGAAAAAAAGCTGGTGTTCATGACAAACAAAGTGGTTCGGACCAAGCCACTTTTTTTCTTTTACAATCAAAGCTGTTGTTTTTCAAAGGCTAAACGCCAACAAATCTGATTTTGTTCTAACCATCACGAAAAAAAAGTGAAATTCTTGTCTATGTACACGAATAGATACATTAAATTGTGTGACTATTTCTCAAACTGCTGTGCAACTGGTTTGTCTATTAACATTAAGTGACATATGGAAACTTCACAGTTCAACTATCTCCTTAACAGCAGCGAGTCAGCACCCGTCCTAAGAAACCTGATTTCACTGATACGTGACACTTTCTCCACACTAGTGTATCATTTGGTATTTCTGCTTGGCAACATGTATGTACCGTGCAGTATGTGCTGACATCACATTACAGGTATTCTGGGTACTAAAGCAGTTCTCAGATAATTACCTCTCTGTCTGCAGCTGGCATCCTAGCCACCAAGGTGTGAAGTTGCTGTATGCACCTGTAAGGTGTCAAGGACTCTCTATTTATTGAAACCACACACTCTTATAAAGCCGTTCCTCTGTCCTGGCCTGATGGAATACATACGATATGCGCTTCACCCTCCCAGCCAGCACAACAGAGAGAGGAAGTGAGACAGAGCATCAGAGAGAACGTACGAGTTGTGAGATGAGATGGATTTTTGTTTATCTGACAGGTAACATCCAACCTTTTTTTCTTCTCTGTCTCCGAGACAGTTGTGTCTGCCTCACAGCATTACTGTCAAGCTGATCTATGACGGAACCACTCTGACTTCCCTTCCTCATGTTAGCCTCATGGCTGTATTCACAGAGAGTGTGTTCAACACTCGGAGCAGGCCCATTTTATAAAAATCTGTTCGAGTTCTAAGAACAAGTGTTGCAGAGTAATTTAGACTATTAAAGCTGCGATAAAAGTATAAAATCAAGGACATTTTTCAGCAGACTGATGAAAAGTCGTTTACCCTCTAACATTATAACTAGGGCTGTGAAAGTTAACACAATAATAACACGTTAGCGCAAATTAGTTTTAACGCCACTCATTTCCTTAAAACATTAACACAACTTGCAATTTTTAGGTTGCAGCTGCTTCAATTTTAAAGCTAGTACTGAAGATACTGGCATCGTATGAAATTACCAAACCTAATGAATCCTTTGGTACCAATCATGTTATACTAGTTTGTCGCAAAGGAGGTTAAATAACGCTCCAAACTTACACTAAATCTCGGCGAGGAAAAACTGTTGTGGCCATTTTCAAAGGTGTCCCTTGACCTCTGACCTCAAGATATGTGAATGAAAATGGGTTTTATGGGTACCCACGAGTCTCCCCTTTACAGACATGCCCACTTTATGATAATCACATGCAGTTTTGGGACAAGTCATAGTCAAGTCAGCACACTGACACACTGGCAGCTGTTGAGTTGAGTTGAGGTTGCCATGTTATGATTTGAGCATATTTTTTATGCTAAATGCAGTACCTGTGAGGGTTTCTGGACAATATTTATCATTGTTTTGTGTTGTTAATTGATTTCCAATAATACATATATACATATATTTGCATAAAGCAATCATATTTGTCCACTCCCATGTTGATAAGAGTATTAAATACTTGACAAATCTCCCTTTAAGATACATTTTGAACAGATAAAAAAGTGTGAAATAATTTGCAATTAATCACGATTCAATATTTTAGTTCATTGACAGCCCTTATTATGACATAAAAGAAATATTGCACATTTGGCAAGTAATCTCTCAATCAAATGATGATCTGTGGAAATGATTATGGGCGGCTGATTTCTGAACTCCAAATCAAAAACACGAGTCTGGTAAAACTTTTCAGAGATGCCGTTTTCAAATTTCATTATCGTAGGACTGCACATACGAGTCTTCTGTGTATTCTGCTGCGGTTTTCCAGTTTAGTGTGACGCACAGCACAACACCGGCTTACTCCAAATGACTTCAGCTCAACTCTGCAAGTGTAAGCAGCATTCAAAACATTTCAAAACACTCGTAGGCGGTTGTTACAACTGGAATTATGAGTAATGGTGTACGAAATGCAGAGGTGACTTGGATCCGTAGCGTACGGCGTGTTGTCATGCGACCACACGCAGGCTTCACGCGTATGCCGCTGCGATCCGAGCGAAGCCTTCGCTATATGACGGGGGAGCAACGCCAGGGAAATGAGGCTGTACGAGTGAGTGTGTGTGTGTTTGTGTCGTGCGCACATGTGTGTGAGAGAGAGAGAGAGACCTCAGAGCCCCGGGGACAGCGTGTCACATAAGCTCCATCACAAGGCCGCTTTATTGGGCCTGGCATGGGTCAGACCCCTACTGTCATCTTCAAATATGCCCGCCACCTGCTCTCACACACACACACACACACATACATGCACAGACATCCATATGTGTACACGCTCACCACACACTCATGCATACACAAACCAGCACACATGGCTTGCAAAGAATTCATCTGGTGTTTTCTGGTAATTGCAACAAAAACACCAAATCTGGACATGTCACATTCATTTCCCAGGACCCCAGAGTGGAGGGCTAATTTCAAACAGCCTCCCCCTCTCACACGCAGACCTCTGTCTTTTTTTTCTTTTTCTTCTTCTTCATTTTTTTTTTTTCACCCTCTCATCTCAGAGGAGGTTAAAAAAAAAAAGGCAGTCCTTTATACAGCAGCCAGTTTTGCAGACAGTTATTTACTTAAGAGAGGCAAAAACTGACTGATATTCTTTATTCGTCTACCCGGAAAAGTGTTCATGCCACTCTGCCTTCAGATTCCACATGTCTAAGATATATACGCCCAGGCCTCCGTGCCAGGGACTCGGCCGCCAATAATTTAAATTAGCAACGCAATAAGATTTGCAACGCCGCCACAATCAGCCTTGAATGCATAAGCAAATCAGCCGCTTGCTCCCGTCCTTTTCCAACTAACGCCACAGTCCAGTTTTTGTTGGTAGTAATTTCAACACAATGTTGATTTCTGCCGTTTTTTGTGATTTTTTTTTTCAGCTTTAGACACATATGTGAATGCATTTATTCGCTACCCACATACAACTGGCACACTGAACTCTCCATTATCACAAAATTAGCTCACGTGCGTATGCGAGCGTCTGCAGTATGTGTGTGCTTTTTTTTTTTTTTTCTCCCCCTCATGAGCACAAGTACGGCTGTGTGTATGACCGTGTGAATCGGTGTGTGCGCACATGTCTGTTCTGTGTGATAGTGTGTGTATGGTGTGTGTGTGTGTGTGTGTGTTCCCTGATGGAGATAAGTCTGAGTGGTTAGGAGGGAACAGATGTCAGCTGGTGTCGGCTGCCAGGAAGACTGAACAAAGCCAATCACGTTACCTTCCTGTCCAAAACGCATGGCAGAGGGAGACCTGCATCTAACAACAATTTGTGGTATTAACTCTGAGCATGCCACCCTGCCTGCAACCCCTCCTCACACACACACCTCAAACACACACATATAAATAAACACACCACCATCACCCTGTTTGGAATAAATCTGGTAAACGACTGGTGGAGATATGAAAGATTGCAGGGGGAACTGACAAAATGGCGTCGGTAATATGATCTGCCCTTGTTTGCTACAGTAGCTTAATCATTCATAAGCCCGTACAATGGAATGACTGGCAGGCATTACTAGTCTCTACCAGGCTCCTTTGTTCCTTTTCAAAAATTACTCTTAACTGTTTTTCTTTGCAACCTATCATTCATTAAATCAGACGTCTGCGTAAATTGTGTGTTTTTCTACGGCGGTGGGGAGCTCGTCAAAAAACAGCATTTAAATGTTAACTGACTCGCTGCTTCAGATAACTAATGTTCCTTCTCTTTCCTCTCGTCTGTCTCTCTCTCAATCTCTCATCCCCTCTCCACCCCCCCTCTCATTCTTTCTCCGTCGAACACAATCATATTAGCAGTAAGTCCCTTCATGCTCTGGGATAAAAAAGTGCAAAAGCTAATTTGGGAGACAAACGCACAGATCTTGATTCTTCTGGAAGACGAGAGTGAGTCATGCAGAAAAGCATATTCATCATGTATCATAAACAATAGGGAATAGTGAGAGAAAGAGACTAGCACACCCACGCATGCACACTTCCAGTATGGTTACAAAAATGTAACAAAAAAAAAAAATAGGGCTGTCAATCGATTGAAATACATAATCGTGATTAATCACACATTTTTGATCTGTTCAAAATGTACCGTAAAGGGCGATTTGTCAACTACTTAAAACTCATCAACATGGTAGTGGGCAAATATGCTGCTTTATGTAAATGTATATATTTTGTATTATTTGAAATCAATGACAAATAGTGTCCAGAAACCCTCACAGGTACTGCATTTAGCATTAAAAATATATGCTGAAATCATAACATGGCAAACTGCAGCCCAACAGACAACAACAGCTGTCAGTGTGTCAGTGTGCTGACTTGACTATGACTTGCCCCAAACTGCATGTGATTATCATAAAGTGGGCATGTCTGTAAAGGGGAGACTTGTGGGTACCCAAAGAACCCATTTACATTCACATATCTTGAGGTCAGAGGTCAAGGGACCCCTTTGAAAATGGCCATGTCAGTTTTTTTCTCACCAAACTGTAGTGTAAGTTATGAGCGTTATTTAACCTCCTTCATGACAAGCTAGTATGACATGACTGGTACCAATGGATTCTTTAGCTTTAAAACTGAGCCAGCTAAAAATTCTCAAAGTGCGTTAATGCGTTAGAGAAATAAGAAGTTAGTTATAAGAAATAACTAGTAATAACGCGTTATTATCACGTTAACTTTCACCACCCTGAAATAAAATATCTGAATTACATTACAAGACATGTGTCAGAAATGTCCAATACCATTTTATTATATGTCCAAACAAAGCCTAGTTCTGCATATGTTGATTCAAAATTCTCTTATCTCTGATAAGACCACTTTTTAGGAGGCCTGCAACACCAGAAATCTCTCTTTCTCTCAAGCCAGAGTTTAATCTCAATGACAGCGAGAGCTTTTTGTTCAGCGGAGGAGTGCAGTTGTCCCAGTAGGATAGGCAGACAGACGCACATGTCCCTGTTGGACAGCTAACCAAAGGACCGAACTGTCACAGCCAGCCCAGTTGGGCAGAGGGCTGAAATGGCTAGCCCTGGGACTGAGACGTCCCATTTGGGCTAAACGCTCAGAGGTGACTGGCAAGACAAAACAACGGGCTGATCCGACTCTAAAGTCGTGTGGGCTGCGTCGGATCCAGTCCAGCATGTTTGACTAGACTGAGTCAAAAAAATCTCCCCATCTATGCAGAGACAGAGAAGAAAGACAGCAAAGAAGACACTCTTTGAGACGACAGAGTAAGCATCCAAATGTGTGTGTGTGTGTGTGTGTGTGTGTGTGTGTGTGTGTGTGTGTGTGTGTGTGTGTGAGTGTGTGCGCAGCAGTCGACTTGGCATCTTAGCCTTGACTGACGGATCCTTAGAGATTGTTACAAATCTGTTGACCTTTGACCTCCCCACTGAGTTGTAAAAACCACACTCCATTTCCCTTAAGACTTTAACAGCCGGCAGAAGAGGTGTGTGCGTATGTGCGCGTGTGCGTTTGCCTCTGTCTGTGTGAGTGTGTGAGTGTGTGCGTGCCGCTGCGTGTGTGCGCGGTGTAACCCTGAGGTTAAAGAGCAATCTGCAGCCAATTAAGCGCTTCACTAGGAGGGCCCTGCTTCCTTGAATGAGAGGAATGCTCTCCGAGCTTAAGAGAGAGGGACTTGACTCAGTGCTTTGGAAGAAGTATATGGGAGTGTGTGTGTGTGTGTGTGTGTGTGTGTGTGTGTGTGTGTGTGTGTGTGTGTGTGTGGTAGCTGTGTGTCACGGTTGAGACGTTTACAGTGCAGGTTTGTGTGCTGGTAACAATTAAGTGTCAGGGAGCTAATGTAAGGGTTTAAAAGTTCACCACATACAGAAGACTGGTGCTGTAGAGAGCTTGAAAGCAGCAGGCCTGACCTCAAATTTACCACCTACTGAGCCAATCACAGAGCCACAAGCCTCTAAAGAACAACAGGTGTGGAGGGTAAAAGTTTACTATGGTGTTGATATGCATCAATGTGTTTGTTTCCTACGGAGCCCCAGAAGGGACATCGAGGGCGGGAAAAAATTGAAGGTTGAAAAAAGAAATATTTTGCGAGACTTAAGAGAAACTTAAGCTTTTTTTGTTCATTTAGGGTCCCTAGAGACAGGCAAAGTCCCGCCCTTCTGGTGGACCACCATGGAACCTTATTTAAGAAAAACTATGAACGGTAGTCAACGGCGAGAGATAAATATTTTTTGATCCCGTTTGAATTGTGCCATCATACACACATATGATGTTAGTCAATTTAAAACATAATTTTGCAGTATCAGACTGTGAAAATACATAATTAAAAAGACCACACACCAACAAGTCTAGTAAGTGACATCTCTCTCTCTGAAGCTCCGATGTTTTGTACTGGGATGAACTCACACCAGCATCGGGTCTCGCTCGTTCTTTTGCTTTCCGGCTGATGAAAAAAAACAGGAGTCGCTGGATAAAACACATCTGGTAAGACAACGTTTTTATACTAGCTAGTGTTGGTGATGTATATTGTGCGAGACGAAAGATGCAGTTCACTGAGCGGTTTCACACAATACTAAATGATACTACGACAAACCGAAAACAAACTGCTACTTCTTGACTTGCAAAATTATGTTTTAAATTGACAAGTATCATTCGTGTGATTCATGACTCATTTCAAACGGGATCAAAACATTATTTGTCTCTCGCCTTTGACTACCGTTTGTACTGAATTTGATGAATTTATTGTTTATCAGACCACAAATGAGACAATGCGATCCCTCCAATTCACTCCCCACTGCTAGGAAACTACTTTTCAGCAGTCGGCAGCTCCAGAGACGAACCTTCAGTTAGCGGCTGTAGCAACTCAAACACAGCCAGCACAAACCCCAGTGACGCTGACTGAAGGTCCGTCTACGGAGCTGCCAACCGCTCTACTCCCAGCAAAGTAGTCTCCTTGCGGCGTGGTCGGAGGGGCCGCGGGGTGCGCTAGCTAGATAATTCTTGTCTCATTTGTGCGTGGTCCATTGTTGTGGTTGTTTCCATGGTGTCGAGCTGATCCGGGAGTACATTGACCTATTTTCTTTTTTTCCAAACAACCTGAATGGAAAAACTTTTAGATCTCGCAAAATTCTTTTTTTGTTTTTACGGTTTCTTTTCCCCTCCATCTCCCTTCCGGTTCTCCGTAGTTCCCCTTAATTTATATTTAGGGGAGAAAAAAAGGTTCTGCATTCCAATGATAATGAAAAGTCTGTTTGCACTCTGTCACTACTTCAAAATGTTTCTTTGTTGTTGTTGTTTGTTGGATCTTGTGGTCTTGAGGAATGTGGATTACCATTTGTGGTGCCACTTTCTTCTTTTTGGTGGTCTGGAATTGTACATACCTACATAAACTGAAGGAGTGAGCAATCCTTTGAATTTGTCTTTTGGTTTTTGTATAAAACTGTAGAACATGAGACTCAAACTTTCTAAAGTAAAAAAGATTAAGGCAAACAGTTAAGTTGTGTCTTGATCATATGTGATAATTCTATTTACAAGTAATGGACCAAAAAAATCTGCTTATGTGTTTCAGCGTGAAACCTCTATCCTGAGACAGAATAGAAGCACCAGAGAATCATACAGTATATCACTAGTGAGTTCTCTTTATAAAGTGTCGCGCCATGCAATCAACAGCAGGGAAACACCTGCAATAATGATGAAAGAGTCCCCGTCTTTAACAGAAGACGCTAAATGGAATTCAGCCAATTCATTGTATTACACCTGTGCTTTTCCTGCTGAGACGTGTCAAGATGTCAGCGGGGGAAAAAAGGCCTATTGTACACGGCAGCATTCAAAGCAAACACTTGCAAAATGTTCCTAACTGTGTGTTTGTTATTTGACATTCTTCTTTGGTTGTGATTTAGTCTTCGTTTTTATGTGTCAGTTAGATAAAGAAAAGATAAATACTGCCATCTGTTATAAGAAAATCACATTCAAAGCATGAAAAAAGAAAAGTACACGGAACAAAGTGAGGAGAGGGAAGTGTAAAAGCAAAGAGGGCGAGGATGGAGGGAGGCAGGAAGGAGAGTGAGGTCGATGTCCACGCTGCACTCCTTCTCCCGCCTCCCCCCACCCCCACTACCTGCACCTCCTCCCAGCAGCCCCTGCCATCCATCAGTGGGTGAGCAGAGAGGATCGGGGCCCAGAGTAATGAGCCGTAAGCCCCCTTACACGTGTTGACGCGCCGCTAAATAAGATCCATTTACCTAGGCTACCGCCGCCGCGCCCCGCCGACGACTGGAGGAGAATGCGCCGCCCTCTCCGCCAACCCCCGCGACGCGCCTCAAACACACCTCTTGTCACGCACAGTCGTGCACTTCTGTGTGTGTGTGAGCTTACTTCCTGTTCCTCCCCGGCTAGTGGTGTCTATCTGTAAATCTGTCTGTGTGCGTCTCGGTGAAAGAATATCTACGTGTTTGTGGTGCGAGTGTGTTACAGTGTTCCTGTGTGTGTGTAAGTGTGTGTGTGTGTGTGTGCCTGTGGGCAGGGAGGACGGCGTGGTGATCCAGTTACTCAAGACAGACAGAAGCAATCGTTCTCCAGTTACAGAGTTTTCTCCTAGACTTGAGGGCATCACTGTCAAGTGTCGAGGCCATCAGGGAAGTCTCGCTTTAGACGATTACACTCAATCTGGTTTGCGTGTGTGTGTGTGGGTGTGTGTGTGTGTGGGGGTGTGGGGGTGTGTGTGTGTGTCATGGGAGGAGGACCATAATGTGACCTCCGCTGCTCTAGATGGGCTACATTGAGGATGTGTTCCTTTAAGAATGATTTTGCAGTTTTTGCAGTTTTCAAAATTGTCCAAAAAAGTTCATCTTCAGCTATATTACAGCCAATAGAAACACTGACTGAAGGTCCATTCACAGCGGTATATAAAGTGCGTGTCATACTCGGCCCCTATGTGAAAACCAGCCAGTGTGTACGGGAGCAAACACCGCTCATACAAAGCATCCTCACATAACAAAGGAGGAGAATGGTGAGAGACACGGAAACAGAAAGGGATGGAGAGAAAGAAGAAATGTTTGCAAATCATAGAGAGAAAAAAAAAAAGGTGGAAAAAAAAGAAAAGTGATGCAAAGAGAAAAGAGCCACGGGGAAAAAGAAAACAGGCAGAAAAAAGGGGACAGATGAGTGAGCAAGGCTTTAGTAGCGCTGTCGGGGTGAAAGAGAATGCCACTAATAATGAGATGTCTATTTTACCCACCAGCTCTCTGTCTCTCTCGCTGCTACGCCTGTTTTCCTCTGGCCCCCATTATCAGTGCACTTGAACCCGGGGATAACAATGAGTTCACAGAGATTGAGAAGTGCCTAGGCCTTAATTGTATGTATTTAGTCACGCAAACAGAGGCAATGGCCTGAGAACGCCTAGTTAGCCAATGACATCATTTAGCCACACAGCCACTTTAACTCAATGGGGCTGCTGTTGCGTACAGCTCTCTGTCACTTTACCCTATCCCTGCCTACCATCGCTCTGTCTCTCTCTCTGCCTGTCGTTCACTAATGAAAGATTCCCTTAAACGACAATTCAAACTATCCTTTTTTAGTGTTTTAATACTCAGTTTTTTCTCCTCTTTCACAAGATCATTCTATGTATGACCCCTGTATTTATTCGTAGAAAAACTGGCATTTATTCAGCTTTTACACATTTGATCTATAATAAAATGTAATCTGTTCTAAAAACTGCCCATCACAGTTTCCCTGAGTCCTGCAGGGTGACACTTTCAAATTCCTTGTTTTGTCCAGCCAACAGCATTTAATGTATTTAATGTAGGGCTGTCAAAGTTAACGTGATAATAATGCGTTATCGCAGTTTCATTTTAATGCCACTAATTTCTTTAACACATTAACGCAACTTGCAATTTTTAGTTTGTAGCGAGCTCAAGCTAGAGTGAAGACACTGGCATCATATGAAACTACAAAAACCTAATGAATCCATTGGTACCAACCATGTCACACTAGCGTGTCGCAAAGGAGGCTAAATACTGCTCCAAATTTACAATACATTTTGGCGAGGAAAAACTGGAATGGCCATTTTCAAAGGGGTTCCTTGACCTCTGACCTCCAGATATGTGAATATAAATGGGTTCTATGGGTACCCACGAGTCTCCCCTTTACAGACATGCCCACTTTATGATAATCACATGCAGTTTGGGTCAAGTCAGAGTCAAGTCAGCACACTGACACACTGACAGCTGTTGTTGCCTGTTGGGCTGCAGTTTCCCATGTTATGATTTGAGCATATTTGTTATGCTAAATGCAGTACCTGTGAGGGTTTCTGGACAATATTTGTTATTGTTTTGTGTTGTTAATTGATTTCCAGTAATAAATATATACATATGTTTGCATAAAGCAACATATTTGCTCACTCTCATGTGGATAAGAGGATTAAATACTTGACAATTCTCCCTTTAAAGTGAATATTGAATAGAAAAAATTTGATTAATTTACAATTAATCGCGATTAACTATGGACAATCATGTGATTAATCACAATTAAATATTTTAATCTATTGACAGCCCTAATAATTATATAAACAGACAAAAGAGAGGCATTTTCTGCTTGTTAAACAAATCAAAAATAATTGTTTGATTATAAAAAACTGTTGATATATTTCCTGTCGATCAGCTAAACAACTTGTCAACTAATAGTTTCAGCACTGTTTGAGTCAGAGCAGATTTTCTTGATGGTTTTTTAATATTTTATTGAGTTTTATTTGCCCTGTGCTTGTGTGTGTGTGTGTGTGTGTGTGTGTGTGTGTGTGTGTGTGTGTGTGTGTGTGTCTGTTTGTTTGCATGCATACTTTTGTCGATCAATGGTGGTTGCTGGCAGTCAAAAGATGATGATGGCACCGAGATGTTAGTGTGCCTCACTTGCTCGGCACAAAGAAGGGTATGTGTGCGTGTATTTGTGTGTGTGTGTGTGTGTGTGTGTGTAAAAAGGAGGGGTGCTTCTCAAGCAGGGGTGTCAGCACTTGAAAAATCAATCACCATCTGGGCTCATTTCATACAAAGGACAGAGGGAGGGGAGGATAACTCACAAACACACACACACAGACACACAGACACACACACACTTCTTGCATCTTTCATTTCATGCAAAGACAACAGAGGGCAAAACTGTACAGCGGCGAGGTGCCCCTCTCGTCTCCCGCCCTTTCTGTTTTAAGCGAACACGCACTCCTCTCCTGGATCCTGCTGGTATAAAAGCAGGTGCAATTTCCCCCCTCTGCCCTGCACCTCCGCCTGGACATTTTCAAATCGGGGAGGTTGCAGCGGTCGTATAGTGGACGTGTACAATTGAGGAGGGAAAGGGTCGAATGCGGAGGGGTGTTTTGGGTGGAAAGTACTGGCCGCGCTGGGGCCTATCTAAGCCATTAGCCCGGTGCTATGTGAACACACCGCATCAGGGCTGGTGAGCAAGGTCACCCAAAGCAAACAGGGATAAGAGGAAAGAAAAGCAAAGACTCATCTGCTTGAGTTGGCACCTCAGGTCAATGGGTTTACCTCCTATTCACCGCGGCACAGTCCTCATTTACAGATGCTGCTTTAACTCGCTTTCACAACCTGTTTTCAACTTCGCATAAGGCACTTTTTATACGAGAAAAAGTGAATGTTTTATGCAAACAGGATTTTTTTCTTTTTTTAAAGTATACACAAAAAGCGTCAGAGGTTGAAAGCCTGTGTGAGTGTGTGTGTGTGTGTGAGTGTGTGTGTATGTGTGTGACATGATTTTTGCTGCGGCGCTGCCTCCTTTCAGTTGCACAGTTGTGTGAGAAATACCAGTGGCAGAGGCTGCTGAGGCAGCGAAAGCATTTAATACTCAACAAACAGTTATCTAAGCCCATATCCAATAGCTAGACACCACTGTAATGTGACCTACATACTAAGTGAATAGGATTTTTTTTTTGTGTATGTAGGTTGGGGTGCGGTGGGGGTACAGGGCACAGGTTGGGGGTTTAGGAGGGAACAGAACTCATTCAAATGTCAGTTAATAAAAGTATTCTTCTTTCACTGCTTCCAGAGCGAAAAGAGAAAGTACAGTATAATGTAACAGGACATATTGTGCCCTCCTAGGCATTGCACTCTCCTTTCCCTTTGTCCATTTTGACCCTCTGGAAACAGTTTTCGCTCTTTTTTTTTAGAAATTAAGGAAACGACAAGTGGAGGGAGGCGCCACGTTTTTTTTGTTCTTTTTACTGGGACACGAGGTTGAAGCTTCTCTCTCAGGGATGTAGCAGAGGGTGAAGCCACCAAATCTCTTCTTACTGTTCCATATACATCCCTTTTCTATTCTCATATTTTTTATTCTATTCTCAACATGGTTTTTCATGTAGTGGCCAATTTTGAGAGTTAACATGTCTTCGTCCAGACTAGTGGAAAGAAAACATCCAAAATACACATTTAGGTGCTTATTGTACTACTTTGTCTATTTGTGTCAGTAGATTTCTCCTAAATTCACCAAGTTAGCATTAGATAATGTCTCATTTGCATATTTAAACATTACATTTCTGAAAAGTTGTAATACAAAAAATAATTGTCTTGAGTATGGCTGTCAATTGATTAAAGTATTTAATCGTGATTAATCGCATGATTGTCTAAAGCTAATCGCAATTGATCGCACATTTTTTATCTGTTCAAAGTGTACCTTAAAGGGAGATTTGTCAAGTATTTAATACTCTTATCAACGTGGGAGTGGGCAAATATGCTGCTTTATGCAAATGTATGTGTATATTTATTATTGGAAATCAATTATCAACACAAAACAATGACATAAATTGTCCAGAAACCCTCACAGGTACTGCATTTAGCACCAAAAATATGCTCAAATCACAACATGGCAAACTGCAGCCCAACAGGCAACAACAGCCGTCAGTGTGTCAGTGTGCTGACTTGACTATGACTTGCCCCCAAACTGCATGTGATTATCATAAAGTGGGCATGTCTGTAAAGGGGAGACTCGTGGGTACCCATAGAACCCATTTTCATTCACATATATTGAGGTCAGAGGTCAAGGGACCCCTTTGAAAATTGGCATGACAGTTTTTCCTCAACAAAATTTAGCGTAAGTTTGGACCGTTTTTTAAACTCCTTCGCGACAAGCTAGTATGACACGGTTGGTTCCAATGGATTCTCTAGGTTTTATAGTTTCATATGATCTAAAGCGTTAAAGAAATTAGTGGCGTTAAAACAAATTTGCGTTAACGTGTTATCCACCAAACTTTCCAGTTTCATTCCTATCTATAATCTGAAGGTTTTTATTGAGGGGTTTGTTCATATATCATTCATAGCCTGATTTATAGAACAGTTTATTCCTAAAAACAAGGCAAAAATTGATTTTTTTTTATGGCTGTTGACAGTATTATCTGATTTATGGAGTGATACAAAGACATATCAAAAATTCCCTCCATGAAAACCTTTGACGAGAATTTTGAGCTTGACTTTATCCAATGTTCAGATTTCTGTTCTGGGAATGTATGCAAATTAGAACATATTTAATAAGATAATACCTCATTTGTATATTTCAACATAACATTTCAGAAAACTTGTAATATAAAAAACGATTGCCTTAATCTAAGTAATCAACTGGGGAAGTTTCATGATGATATCTATTAATTGACATATTTACCTTATACACATGTAGTGTGTCCCCTTAAATAGTTTGAAGGTGATCTAAATTAATAGCATATGTGGATAGGATCCTTTATCAAAAACTAATAAATACATGAAATCTGTGTTTTGATCATGATAATCTACCTCACCATTTAACACACTTTCTTACTATTTTTTTTTTGGTGCCAAACCTTGAGAAGGGCACCGTTTGGGCTTGTTGCAGGGCGCAGAATTAAAATCCCATTATGGATAATTTGAGGCAGAAATAGACATTCACTTCAGAACAATTTTGGTAGATTTGGTCCCAGTCTCAGCCTAAGTTGATGAATGAATAAATGCACACACGCACACACACACACACACACACACACACAGACGAGTACACAGTCAATCTGCCTGGCCACATCAACAGAGCAGGTGTCCTCAGTAATGCACCATTGCGCACTTGGATCTCTGCATCTCAGAACAGAGGGAAAAGAGGGAGGAGGGAGAAGCAGAGCGAGAAATAAAGGACAGTTAGAGGTAAAGAGAGGGAACAAGTGTCAGTGGTGGTATGTTTATGTGTGCGTTCGGAGGATCCTTCGCCAAACTAGAGGTAACCCAAAACTATGCGCAATCTGTCTTGACGTACCAGCAAAACTTGTTTGAATGCACCTCGTTTCCTTGCTCGAGAACGACAGACTCATGCACTCATTATTTTGGGGATGATCAGAAACATCGAGATGATGTGTTTTTTTTTTCCGTATCCATATGAGAAATATTTATCAGGAAAGAAAAGCCCGGCTGAGGAGAAACTAAGCAGAGAGACGTACTTAGTAAAGACCATGCCTTTGCCTCCTGCTGAGTCTCAGCAACATGGTACATAAATAACCATTATGAATCATGCTGTTTGGTCTCACCCTGCCGTTTCTCAAATAAGATCCAGTTCCCATTTAGCCACAATGGTGATGAGCAAGCCTCCTGCGACGGCGCACCATATTTGAGAAAAAGCAAAAAAGATAAAACAAGTTATGTGTTTATCTAGTGCTTCAATTTGCTTTAAAAAAAAAAGTGTACACAAATATATTAACTTTACCCAGTTTAGTATCACATATTCAGCTGCTCCGTGTTTACACGTGGACTCGTCTGCCTAATCGGCTCGTATCCATTCTGAACCTACAACGAGGCCAGAGGGCGAACCGGCAACAAAACAGCCACGCAGCTCAGATGAAAAGACAAACTGCTGCTCAAATAAGACCATTAGTTTGCACAAAATGAGAGGTTTACCCATCTATTATCATAAAGAATAAGACTGACTTCCATTGTGAAAGTCCGCCTTTGGTCAAAATGTGATGAAATGGGGTCGGAGGAATCCAATATGCCAATTTAAGAATGCTCAATCGTGCCGTGGATGCGTGTCCGTGTCGAAGCTTGTTGCCTTTTTCCTCTTTGGCATCAGTTCAGAGACGAGGTCTTGGGTGGTTCACTCGCATCGGCGTCTGTGGCCTAAGAGATTACCCTATGCAAACTTTATCCCGTGGCAAATCTATCCTTAGACTACGCATTTTTAAAACCTTGTAGCAGAAATCAAGCCTCCATTCAGGGGGATCTCCTTTGTAGAACTTAAATACATCCCAATGTGTCCATCAACAAAGGCCTCTAGCCTTCCTCCGCGCTCTCCGTGACACACTAAGTTTAGGATTGTCCAACGGGCCTGTGGGTGGGTTTTTCATTCTTCCCCCCATTCTTCCTTTATTTTGCCCCCTTCTTTTAGAGCATTAGGGCGACCAGCCATTGAACTACAACCGCTACTATAAAAATTCATCAGGATTAAAATGACCTCACACGCAAAATTAAAGTTCCCCAAATGTACACAATAAGGGCCTGTATCTTTTTTAAGACATTCTCAGCTTCCTTGGGAACAGGATTGTTTCTTGACAAAGTGGTCTCTACTCAACAATGAGCACCTTTCAGACACACACAGGGACTGCCTTTAGAGCTGCGGAGAGAGACGGATTTCACATATCAATCAAAAGAGGGAGGGAGGGAGGGGTGTAGGGGGGGAGAAAAAAGGGCTCTCATCTGGTGAGAGTGGTCCTTCAGGAACCATGAACGGATTCAAATGGAGTATATGCTTTTCTCTCTTACCGCCACTATTCATAATAACAGAGGACACAGGAGTAGTGGAGAGGGAGGGGAGTCCTCTTAACACGTTTTCTTTCTTTTTTTTTAAACTCGTCTTCCCTTATATGGGGACTGAAGCATGGTCCCTCAGTCTGGCCCTGAAATAATAAGACTGTAGTGGATGCCCAGATTGTACAACATTGAAAAAAAGTTGCTTTGTGAAGAGGCCAGGAGGGCCCACTGTATTCAGTCTGTGTGCAAGCTTTCATGTTCTTGAGTTTGTACATGCAAGGCCCCGTATGTGTGTCTGTGTGTGCGTGTGTGTGTGGGAAGGAGGGGGGGTCATTCCATTACACCTGCGCGATGGCATAATGAGCCCATGAGTGTGTGCACTGGGCCACAGCCACCCACTGCGCCAGCCATGCACACCACTGCCGCTAATCATGTTGAAAATGAATAAGGTGTCAGAGTGGGTAATTCACAGCTGTATTAAAAGCAACCGCAGCCCAGATATAAGGTGCATAAAACAAATTAAATATAGTATTCTATTATGGAATATTTTTTTTGACAGCTGTATTAATGGCCGCGCCTCAAAGGTCTTCTTATTAGGTCACTGGCTACATGTTTCACCTTCTACATTTTTTTGAGCCGGGGGTATTGAGATCATCTCGTAGCTCATAGGAACACAGAGAGAGTAGAGTGGAGGAGAACTGGCTGAAATCTACAGAGTTAATTTAATGTTAGTTACACCAGAACTGTGAGACGAGTGTGTGAGTCATTTTCACGACAGAAAACAGATCATTACTAGAATTACCGCCTTGCGGTTGTATGCCTCCGCCAACCAAGTCACAGGTTAAATCCATGTCTGGCCAAAGTGTCACCACTTCCTCATTTTATCCTGTTAGACATTTGTGTGAGATTGTCATAATTAGTATATGAATTCTTGAGTTATGGCCAAAATCATGTTTTGTGAAATCACAGTGACCTTTGACCGCCAAAATCTAATCAGTTCATCCTCGAGTCCAAGTGGATGTTTGTGCCAAATTTGAAGAAATTTACCTCAAGGCGTTCCTGAGATATCACGTTCACGAGAATGGGACGAAAGTGAGGTCACAGTGACCTTGACCTTTGACCTATAACCACCAAAATCTAATTAGTTCTTCCTTAACTCTAAGTGGACGTTTGTGCCAAATTTGAAAAAATTCCCTCCAGGCGTTCACGAGAATCGGACGAACGGACAAACGGATGGACAGACAACCCGAAAACAACCCAAAGCCGTCGCGGAGGCATAAAACGTGAGGTCACAGTGACCTTGACCTTTCACCGCTGACCACCAAAATCTAATCATTTTAATCCTTGAGTCTAAGTGGATGTTTGTGCCAAATTTGAAGAAAGTCCCTCAAAGCTTTCCTGAGATATCCTGTTCACGAGAACGGCACGGACAGACAACACGAAAACATAATGCCAAAGCTGGAGGCATGAATAGGATAAACTCGTATATTTTTTTTTCAAATAAATATCACTATTGCTACTCTACATTGGTGATGTAGACAATATAGATATAGAAATATCCAGAGTGGGAATGGGTTTAGTCTTTAAATTGCATCTTTGTGAGAATTACAAGACACAACAGAAAACAGATGAGATATACTATAAAAAGTACAACAATCAGGAGGCTGTTCCACTCCTCCTAACAATACTAAAGTGGTATGTTTTTAAAATAATTGCTGATCCAAACAATATATGTCTCTAAAGCCAGTTCATCAAAGCTTTTGTATTTTCTGGAATAACAGCTATGCACGTAGGGAAAAACAAAATTCTTCCTGATTATTTTAAAACACAATTTACACTAGCAGGCATCTATACACGAAGAGGGGAAACCTGGGAGATTACCCCTCGTTTGTTCATCGCCTTGCGTGCATTACATCATTTCACCCCGCTTAGACCTCAGTCTGACATTAAAGTAGATCTCAGTGTAACTGGGAAAAAAAAAAAAATTATTAGTATTCACTGCATGTATGTGTGGCACATGTGTGCTATTTTTAAATAGGGATGCTGTGAAAGTGTGGAATTGGGGACAAGGCAGCCTTGCACCGGGCCGTGACACAGACTTATGTTAAACCTAATTAGATCATGATAATAGCTTTAGGGCCCCAGTGATCAATGCTAGAGGTCTGTGGAGATGAACTTTCCTTAAGTTTCATGCCGCACGCTGCTTGTACTCATTTTTTTTTTCTTTTTTTCACACACACACACACACACACACACACACACACACACACACACACATACAACAGAGTGGTTTGCAGACACCGTGTTATATGATAGCATTGTTTTAAATACCTATCATCTGTCGGTCTCAATGGGTTGCCATTCTAGTGTTGGTAGTGAATGAGTACGATATGCTTAGATGGATATATGTGGTCAGTGTTGGACTAATTCAAACTTTAAGTAGCGTGCATTAGTGCTACACCCACCACCGATATGATGCATTTGATTCAGCCCATTTGACATCACCTGAGTCTTCCAAGCCTCTCCCCCATAATGCAATGCACCCGTAGTGTCTCCACATCGCATTTCTGATTATGAGCTGCTTTTCCGTCAACAACCTTACGGTGGAGTCTCGTTTACAGCTTACAGACTCCTCGGATCACTCTCGCCGAAGACAAAGAGGATTCTTTATGCTTCCATTACTGTCTAATGTAATTTGTGTAATGTAATATTTCAACGCGTCCGCGTCTGCCGACATGCTAGCTAGCTAGCTAGATTGTGATTAGTCTTGATACTGGATGCTTTGGGAATCCCTGCACGTATCGGTTGTGTTTGCCAGTTGTTGACTCTCCTCCCTATGCCTACTTCCCTCCACCCGAACCCCAGCAAGAGGTGCAGAGGAGCACATCCAAGAGACAAATAGTGTAAAAATAAAGATGCTGGCTGACCAAACTATAGTAGCTGACGTTTTGCTTGTGTTATGTTTTGCACACTGTAATTACCTTTGGACAAGCTCCGGTTTGGAACCAAAATTCTTGGCCTTTCGAAAACTCACCCACCCATTTAATTCCACAACTGTCAACTGTTCGGGCTGGCATCCACTCACTGAAGCCCTGTATATTTGTTTCTGGTCAAGACACACAAGAAACATTGTCTTTGGATGCACAAAGTAGTACTTCACCCTTAGGTCAGGTCTGGGTTTTTTTTGAGGAAAATACTGGTCTTCTAACTAGTCTTTTGAACCTCTGCCATTACACAGTTTTGTGGAATTGATATACCAGCTTTTAAACCATTTAAACTACATTCATTCTTATATGACATTTTGATCAAATGTCCTACAGTCTAAAGGCCGTTTCAGAGGCTCTTTTTATTCTGATGAGATTACATCTATAGGTCCAGTATTGACAGAGTCAATGAGTGGAGAATGCCTAACTTGCTGACTTAGATTTAGTCTGTCTAGGAACAAGGAAAACAAGGTTACTTTGCTTAGCCTGTTGCCACCATGACCCCAATCTCGGAACCCGTCGGCTATCGGTCTGACGATGGATAAGCCTCTGGGGGCAAGGGGCTATATTTCTGGGGTTTTCGGTATAGCCAGCTAGGGCCAAGACTTCCTTTTCCGTGCGCTGCCCATTGTTTACAGTCCGATTAGCAACTTTAGATATGAGAATGGAGTCTGTGTTGAGAGACGACCGGATCGTTTCACAAGAAGCCAGTTTACAAGCTAATTTTAAACCAATAAAAAGCTAAATCATCATCAGACGATAGCCGGTGGGTTTCGAGATTGTATTTCGGCCAATGCGTTCCGCCTCTTTTACTCTCCACACAAACTGTTTACCTGCATTCCGCCAAAGCCCGCTCGAACGTGATTGGTCAATACTACTCAAAACTACAAAACGGAAACGCTTCCGATACCCAAATGTTTGTCCCGTTGTCTACAGATTCTGCATTTGAATGCGGAATATGTTTATAGAGATTACCATGGCACAGACTTGGATATGCTTCGAAAAAAAATTAATGGACGTGAATATTGGCAAGAAATCTAAAAGAATGATCTATCACCCCGATCTCACCATCAAAGGAGGGAAGGTATAGAGGTGGTGGAGTCTTTCAGATACCTTGGCATTACACCGGACAATAACTTCAGCTTCAATCAGCACACCATGGATATTTACAAGCATTGTCACAACTTACAGTCGTCCGTAAACTAAGTCATCTGTCTGTATAACCCCATCTTCTATCTCCTGTACCGCATTATCAAGCCAGTTCGTCTCTATGGTGCCATCAGTTTTTTTCCATATGCTTACAGTCACCAATAAGAATAAACGCTTATAGATAACTCGGTATTCCTACCCCCAATTTATCCGATTGTGTCACCTCATCCCTGGTCACACATGAACCAGATCATCCACTCTACCAGCACTTCACCCCGCCTGACCTCCCCCTGGACGCAGGTATAGACTACCCATATGCAGAAAGGCCGGTTTAGCGAGAACTTTGTTCTTACAGCCATACAAGCTTTAAATAAGTGACCTCTGCTCAAGTTATAAGTAATCCAGTCTGAGGTATGTTAATCCATGTCTTTGTCTCTTTGTATACTTTTTGTATAATTCTGTAGGTCTTACTTGTTTGTGCTATGTACAGTATGAGGACTATCTATCTATATTAGCCTTTACAAACCCATTTTTAGTTTAACCCTAGTGCACAAGTTACATGTTTCTTTGGATGAACGTGTATTTGTTGGAAAAAAACCTGTGTGTGTGTGTGTGTGTGTGTGTGGATGTAGAGCGGGGGTGTTCAGGCCTCGTTTCCCAAAACATAAAGGATTTCATAAACACTACTATTTGCCAGAGGTCAACTTGATTCACAATCTATTAGTGCTGGGTCAGTTTGTCTTTTCAGTGGCAGTACCCGGCCCGTTCTAGTTTAACATGCTAGCCTGCCTGCTGCCAAGCACTGAGATGACAAGCGGTATTCAAAAAAAAAAAATGCCGTAGTTGTTCTAATTTGATTGATACAGTTCTTTTTTTTAAATGTGGAAATAGTTTTTGCTTTGTTTTATATGCTGTAGTTGTGGTCAGGGAGGAGCTCATCATACTGGAAGTGGACAACACAGACTGAATAATTTACTAAATGCCCAATCTCAGCCACAGATTTATCTGTCCATCGATACAACAAGCTGTCTAGACAAAGGTGTACTGAATGATATAATGACCCCCTGGAACCTTCTAACGAATAAAGGTTTAACATCATTTAAGATACAATCTCCCTGCAAGAAGAAGGCATCCGTCTGCTTGCTGCTGAATGGTGAGGTGTTAAGCTTTCCATGGCGACATCTATCTCTCGCCACCACCTTGAGGGCATCTTTTAAGCAGAAGAATTTAGCCATTATGTGGCATTAACCTCATTAGAAAACACTCTTTAGCTGCTCCAAGATAAAATTGATTTACAGCTGCCATTTCCACCACTGCTCTCGATCAATGGTTAAACTATCCCTTTTATGGCCCTGTGCACACTCTCTGCTCTTTTCTCCAGTTTTCTTTAACTGCTCTTTAATTTCATTGCACCCCCTCCACTCTTGTCCTTGTGCCAGGTATGTAGTCGCAGAGTGGAAGAGGGCTTTTCTCTATCCCGCCATGGTCAAATATGGGACTGACTACATTATTTTGAGAGTGGATAAACACGACAGGATCACTGGCAGATTCCTTGAACCAATTAAGCACCAAGTTGCTGTCTTAGTCTTTTCGAGATGTGGGAGTTTCGCCACAGTCAGCTAAATTTGCGTGGGTGGTCTTAATTGAGGTTATATCTTAACAAAATGTTGTAGTGTTTTTCTTTCCACTCTTTACCAAGGTTGCTGTAGTTATTCACAATGTAGGAATGTGATTAGCCTAAGCAGCTGCAGATGTGTGACCATTTTCCTAAACATGATTCGGGGGGGTATGGTTATTATGGCCTGGATCTTGTAGGAATACAGAGCTTAGATTGGTGTCAAGTTTTGATTGTCATTATGGAAAAGTGATGCTGTAGGTGAAGTTTAAAAAGTGTCTGGGACAGGTAGGAGTGCACTCCCAGGAGTATGGGAGTGCACAACCCAGTCGCCAGAAAAAAATGTTGGCATTGTAGGTACGCTTGAAGTTTTATGAATAGTTTCATACCAGCCTTGTATCACGCTTGCAGAAGCTCACAATGCCACGTGGTTAGCGTTGTGAAACGACCGGTTATATTTAGGCAACAAAATAACTTGGTTAAGGTTAGAAAAAAATCATGGTTTGAGTTCAAATAAGAACGCAATAACGTAACGTAATGAATTAACGTAACGTAATAAAGCAACATAATAATGTAACAATAACGTAACGTAATAACATAACGCAACAACATAACGCAACAATGTAACGCAGCAACGTAACGCAACAACGTAACGCAACAACGTAACGCAACAACGTAACGCAACAACGTAATGCAACAACGTAACGCAACAACATAAATACCCTTATCAGACATAACTTTACGTAACAAGCATAACAACATTATGTGACAAGAGCAGAGTCAACATTTGCCCTTTGTTTTCACACGGGACATGAACAGCGGTTTCCTGGGTGAATGTTGACCCATCCACCACCACTCCCACCTGCCCTTAGTGGACTTTATCGCTTGTTATACTCGTAATTATACCACGAAACTTTCGTTATTATATCACCTAACTTTTAATGACGGTTTCTCTTGGAATTTGGCCTACCAGTAAACTTACCTGTTAAACATGCACACCTGAAGATCATTGCTCAGTGCTCCATACTCCATGGTCATGAATCGTGTATGTTGCATCAGTACACATGTTGCACTGGTATACATAGTTTACATTTTATACTGATAGTAGGCTATTACTATGATCTCATAAAAGAGAAAAAAGTACATAAAAACCACAGTCCATGTCTAAGCACCATCTACAATCTGCTGAGGCATATTGAGAAATGCTGTTGAAAGCTCCAGAAAAAAAGATAGTAAGTGGACTTTGAGTTCAAAAGTGTAAAAAGTTTAAAGTGATTGGCCTGTGTGGCTGATTAAGGGAGTTTTCCGAAGACTTTGGATGCACAGTATGCCACAAAGCACAGTTTAGAGCAAGCAGGGGCCTCCTTGCCCGTTTCCACATGAAGTTGATGGGTAAGACTGTGTACAGCTAAGCCAAGCAGAAAATCCACAATCTATGTCGGTGTGGCCAAATGTCAGTATGCGCCCGCCCACCTCTGACAGCTCAGGTTTATGTGGACGTTTAAGCAAAACACTCAACGCTGTATTTCTTTGACGAATCAATACGACCACCATTTCAGCTCTCCTTCCTTCCCTCCCTCCCTCTCCTTCTCGCGCTCGCTCCTTTCTCATCTCCCACTGTCTGGGAGAATTGATCCGCATGGATGGAATGATATCAACCGACGGATAGAGTGATACGCCCCGCTCCCTCCTTCCTGCCCTCCTTTCACCGCACTTTTGACACATAAATAAAATATGTGGCCTTTTTGTTTCGATTCGCCACGGCGTTAGTTCTGAGAAAGGAATATGGTGCGCGGGGCTCACATGGAGCTGTTGGTAGACAAGAGGGAGCTGAGAGTCGGCTGGTTGCCATCACTCACTGTTCACAGGCGCCCTACAAAATCCCCTGAACTTTCCGACACATGCATTTGTTAGAGTGACACAGTCAGATTCTAAAGAATGGCATTAGAAAATAATGTGAGTGCTAAATTATTCAGGCTTTTTTTTTTTTTTTTTTTGCCATAATGCTTCACTTTACAACCACACACACAGCTGCACACACACTAACACACAGATATATACTGTATATATATATCCTCCCACTCACATCTGAATTATGGCAGATCCATTTAGTGTCAGCGTCCAAATTTGGCAAAGGGAAAGGATGAGAGAAGGTGCCGTGAGGGGAGAAGAGTTCGCTAACTCTGTCATGCTACTGCATTAAGATGCCAAACCAGCGCCGCAGTCAATCCCCAGCTTTAATATCAACTGAAATAAATCACTACCATTCGGCCTCCGCTATTAACAGATGCATGCTACATGTTCATCCGCACCTTGGCTAGATATTCCTGATATGAGGGCAAAGGCATTTCCACAGCCGGACAAGAAATAGATGCTAGGTGAACTAACCTCGCGTCCTCGGAGCATGCCAGAGCGTCAGGCCTGGGTCGCACAGGCCTGCAGGGTTTCCACTCCACTCTGTTAAGACAGACAAAGGCTCTAACTTCTCCTCACACCTCCCTAGGCTTCATGTTTTTTTTTTTGTATTCCCCTCTCTGCATCTGAAGCCGTCGAACGTAGGTAAAGTCACACACATGTATACCTATGTATTACATAACCTATAGGTCACGCTCACTGAACAGCTCCTCGTCTGGACACTGGAGAGAAGAGTGACAAAAAGACAGACAGACAGCCAGCTCGGACTTAAAGACAGACAGAGTAACCCTACTACAACGGATGACTGATGGGATTAAATGGGAATTATCTGTTGATATGCCCGTGCAGGTCCTCTGTACATCCACGTATAACGGATGTCTCAGCCAACTGTTGTGTGTGTGTGTGCCCGTGAATGTGTGTGTGTGTGTGTCATTATCATGATCATCCTCATCATCACAGTGATCGTCATCATCACCCCACACAGATTGCATCATAACTGTAACCTGCTGCGTCAGACAGTTCTCCTCCTAACCCATTCTTCCTTTCTTCTCTACTTGCAGCAACTTTCACTCATTCATGCAGGACTATGGTCTCTAATAAATACCTGTTAACCCAAATGACCCACAGCTATTACACTCCTCTACCTCCCTCTCCACCCGTTAGTCTCCTTTCCCTTGCCCCCACCCGCCCCCATTTCCCCTCTTCCCCGAAAGCCCTGAGTCACCTCAGACGGTGGGTGGGTGGGGGTGGTTTCTTGGACAGCGTGACGGTGTGCTTAGCCCCGTTAAGCCAGCCTCAGCTTCAGCTCCGCTTCTGGTCGCCACTGATCAGGGAGCCCTGGGAGAGAGAGAGAGAGAGAGAGAGAGAGAGAGAGAGAGAGAGAGAGAGAGAGAGACAGAGAGAGAGAGAGAAGATAAGGAAAGTGCTGAGTTCACCGCCACCACTGCTCCTTTTCCCTCCCCCTCCTCCTCCCCTTCTCTCTCTTTGCTTCGAGCATCCCCTCCTCGAGAGGGGTTTCCCCTACCCACCCACCCAACACCCTGGAAAGAGGAGGGGAAGGTGAATCGACTACTGACTGCACTGCAATAACCTCCAGCTCTCTGCTCCTCCTCCTCCTCATGTTCATCCACCAACTTTTCTTCATTCTGCTCTTTTAACATTTCATTAACTTTTCTGCATATATATATATTTTTTTGTCATTTTAAATGTGTCACCAATATTTCAATAGCAATAAGGTACTATGACACAGGGTTGTCCCGAAAACCATTTGTTGGGCTTCGAAGCTTCGGTGAGAAATATTCGAAGGTATTCGAAGCTTCACGGAGGAGTGCAGCACAGCAGGCTGACGTGTTCTTCTCCCCCCCGTTTCAGTGCCACTACTGCACTGCTGTAAACACACATACCTCTACACATGACAGTGATGTAGAGGTAGGTGTGTGTACAGTAGTCTGAGAATAACTAATAATAATTAATGTTAAATATGAATAATAAATAATGTTGTGGGATATTCCTTATTTCATGGGTTATTTTGGGATTTATAAATTATATATATATTATAAAAACTAAATAATTTGAATACCGATTTTGGAGCCCGACCGTTACCCTGGCAACGGTGGAAGCTTCGAAGCATTCGGGTCAGCCCTGCTGTGACACGAAAGAACCAAACCTCCAAACATCTACATTGACTCGACATACATGGAATTTGACTCCTGTCTTATGCAGCTTTCTCAATGTAATTACACAGAATACTAGAAATAACAGAATAAAAGAATACAATAATAAAAAATAAAAGTAAAAAGTCTATATACAAGTCAAGTATTCTGGAAGTTGTAAACAATACAAATAGTGCAAAGCAATAAATAGTGGATGGATGTACATGGACTGGATGGTTATGTACAGTATGTACATGGGAAGATGTCTTTATACTGAATGTACAGTGAGTATAATTTATATTTACAGTGACGGGCATGTACATATTACAATATGTACATACAGTGACAGATGACATGTACATATTGCAAACAAATTTGCATTAAAGACTGTAAATTACAATCTAAAAATGTGCAAAAATGTGCATTAAAGACTGTAAGAATTATAAGCTATAACGGCAGCAGCGGATATTTGGTGTTAAAGTGTCCATCAGAGTGATGGCCTCTGGGTAGAAACGTAAAACAAAATGCTCTTTCAGCTGTAGGTTCAGGCTCAACAAAGTCATGATAATAATGTACGGTATTGTGTACTGTATGTTAATTAAGAATAGGCATAATATTGATAATTCTAAGTCCTCTGTGAGGAAAGCCTGTGAAGAGAACTTGCTCTCCACTCACAGCCAGTTGTGTTAAACATCTGAACTCCCCCTGCACATTAAGGCATTAAAGGAAAAAAGAAAATAGAGCTCCTGCGTAGTCACATATTCCATGCAATAGATATTCAGGTCATTAAGCAACATTTTGACACCTCTGTTATTTACTACCCCAACCGATTTCCCACCTCGTTTAATCAGACTTTACTAAAACCCGCTGACTCAGAGAGAAACCTTCTTTCTTTTCTCGCTGCTCTGTTTATGTTTATCTCCTCGGCTCCATTCTGCTCTCTGCCTCTCTCTCTCTCTCTCTTTTTTCTCTTTGCTTTACTTACTCATATTTTCCGAAAAACGTCTATTTCACATGTGCGTGGGGTTTCGGAGGGGCTGAGCCCACAGAAACATCACAAAAGAACAAATAAAGTGGAGTGTTTTCCCTTCCGACATGAAAGACTGCAGCTATCAAAGGCAAGAGAAGGTCTCAGCTATGTGTTGCGACGACCAGATGCTGAGTGCATTATCGCGGCGGTCAGGTGGTAAACTTTGTGATTTTGACGCGTTTTCACCAAAGCGGTCGTCGCAACCCCGCGTCTCGTCATGCGTCACACGGTGATATTTAAAAACATCCAAAGTGGAGCACACACCGTTTTGTTTTTTTTTGCCTTAGAAGTGGTTTACCTTCGATTTTCTCTGCTGGGAAAAGATCACTTGAGACAAGAAGGGGGAGGCGGATTGAAGGGAATTAGATGTGGCTCAATACAAGTTATCTTTAATGGAGGGATCCTGGGTGGAGGGATTCAAGAGAAAGAAATAAAGGGGGAAAAAAGCAAGAGAGGGAAAGAAAAAAAAAAAAGGCCTAGATGTAAAGTGTTGACAGCTGTGTTTGGTGCGGTCGGACTCTGGGGTCAGGTGTCGACGAACACACACACAAACAAATGTTCACACGGCACACACATATATTCCCTGGCTTTTAACGGAAGCTGGATGTAATATTGTTCTCGTCGCGCGACGGCCATCTGATGTCAATTTCACACAGCGGCGGGACCCTCTGCAAGCTGCTCCGTACACCAGCCACCCTGGTACCAAACAAGACCGGCACACATACGAGAGGTGTCCGAAAGCTACACGGTCATGTGTGCTCTTTTTCTCTCTCTACCCCCCCCTTCCCATGTCTCTGTCTAACCCTCCCTCCTCACACACACACACACACACACACACACACTGGGATAAGTCATGAGGAAATGGATGCCCATGTTTTGTGGGACCACCTGTTCATCCTGGATACAAGTCTAAGAACCCAGTAAGGGTTAACCCTCTTTGTGAGAGGGAGCCAGGATTGTGTGTTGTGTGTGCGCACAACTTCATACATGCATGCGTGTGTGTGTGCGTGTGTGAGTGTGTGTGTGTGTGTGTGTTGGCACCGCCCCGTCTGAAACGTGCCCCATGAGTGGCAGACTGGCTCAGGCTGTCCGGCTGGGAGGGAACAGAGCCCACTGCTGGGCCACCTCCCCGACAACACACACACATACACACACACACACACACACACACACACACACGCGCACACAAACACACACACACACACACACACACACACACACAAATCTAATCCTATGCACATTCCATGGAGAGCATCTTTCCTCTCCATCACCCATTCCAAACTACCTGCTCTAAAAGACAAGATGAAAAGGAAGATGATATATTTGTGCTCAGTTTGGATAGTTATATTATACATGCTTGTCGTTAAAAATCATTTACAGGTAACGTTATGGATAAATCAGTCTGTGGCTAAATGTTATCAATTAACCCCTTAGCATTCCACCCCCCTTTCTTTGTTTTAGAGGGGTAGAGGATGTTCAAGGGGAGATAAATAGTCAACAGTAGATGCCGCATAGACGCGGTGTACATCATCTGAGAGCTCGGAACCTGAAGATTAATTTGAGCTGTTGCTCAGCACTGTGTGTCAAGTTGTTCTAGTCATAAATCCGACATAAACATTAATTAATTTAATATTTAATTCATTAATTCTTTAAAAAAAAAATGCAAAAATGTATAAGGGCTTAAGATCATCATGATAGAAGTATATGATGGTCATTCCCATGCTCACTTATGTAAGTTGTTGCAGCAATATTTGGGTTGATACCATTTGTTACACAGATTTGGTGCTAAATTTAACCATTTTTTACCACTTGAGAGTTGATAAAAAAAAAGATTAATAATCCCTCCAAAATCCCACATTAAGACACCAAGACCTTGCAGAACATCATAAAAAATGCCATGCTGTGATTTGGTATCAAAAACTTTTGACATTTGGAGATTTCTGCAAGAATTGCATTTTTTTCCGGCGATTGGATGACGAGCACTTCTGTTGTGTAAACTGCTCAGAAACCCCCTTAGCGTCGTTCTAGCTAGGAAAGCCATCCGTCCTCTGAATGCTCTAGGTCTCTAGTTTGTGGATGTAAAGTTTCACGAGGCTGTGATTATACTAGAGGTCACCACAGGTCATTTTATACAGAGAGGTCACGTTTCAAAAAAATGGTCTGACTACATGAAATGTCTCCTATGTTGGGCTCATTGGCGGGCTGTCGGCTTTTAAGAGGTTAACATGCAAGCATTTTTCCATGAAAACTTTTTTAATCAAAATAAAAAACAAAAGTAATTTCATATCACAAAACAATGTGAAAATGAAATGAATGTAGACTTTGTGAGCTATACATTAGGTCTGTCAAAGTTAACGCAAATTCATTTTAATGGCACTAATTCCTTTAACGCATTGACACGACTTGCGATTTTTAGGTTGTAGTGGACTCAGCTTTAAAGCTAGAGTGAAAATACTGTTATCATATGAAGCTAGAAAACCTAATGAATGGAAAAACTAGCATGGCCATTTTCAAAGGGGTCCCTTGACCTCTGACCTCAAGATATGTGAATGAAAATGGGTTTTATGGGTACCCACGAGTCTCCCCTTTACAGACATGCCCACTTTATGATAACCACATGCAGTTTGGGGCAAGTCATAGTCAAGTCAGCACACTGACACACTGACAGCTGTTGTTGCCTGTTGGGCTGCAGTTTGCCATTAATAGTAATACATAATAATAAGTGCCAGTAATATATATTTACATATATTTGCATAAAGTAAGCATATTTACCCACTCCCATGTTGATAAGAAATTAAATACTTGACAAATCTCCTTATAAGGTACATTTTGAATATAATATAAAATATGATTAACTATGGACAATCATGCTTTATTATAATATTTTATGTCATAATATTTCAATCAATTGACAGTCCTACAACATACAGTATGTTTTACTTTTTCTCAAACAAACTCTGCTGATCTAAAACTGTCCACATGCCATGCTACGCTACCAGTGTGAGGACCGCACACTCATACCGACCTCCACACACACACACACACACACACACACACACACACACACACACACGCGCTGAAATGCATCCACACAAACCACCTTGAATCACGGCACCTCTCATCATTCTAATAAGTGTCTGAAAATAAGGGAAGTGCCATCACTAACCCCCCCGCCCCCCAACAAATAATCACCTCCTGGGAGGCAACGAGATGGAGGGTGGAAAAAATAAAAAAAAATAGCAATCTTGTCTTTCAAACGAAAAGGGGAAAAAAAATATTTTAAGGGGCAATGAATTTCGTGGAGCTGAATAGGATGTTGGTACATGTTTTACTAAAGGAAATATAATGGCAGACTATTATTAGATCACATTAATCACGAGTGTGCCAAAGGCAGTGACAGCCGCGCTGAAAAGGATTGAAAACGCTGGTAATGGATATAAATTACCCATTGTGTGATAAAAGGATTTTTTTCTTCACTAAGAAGGTAAAAAGGAATAAAAACACTGAAAGAGCCACTAAACGCTGTGTGTGTACATATTTGCATGCACGTATGTGTGAGTGTCCTGCCGCCTCCGAGTGTGTAATATGTAATAATACGGGGTTATCAGTGCAGGATTAAAATTTTAAGGGAATCAGATAGTGACAGTGAGGCCTCGCATTAAAGGCGCCGGCGACAGAAAAGAGGGAAGGATTAAAAACAGATTAAATTGGTTTGTAGTGACGGGGATGAAAGGAAGGAGGAAGAGAGGAGAGGGCGGGGGGGGGGGGAGGAAGGAGAGTGTGTTTTGACAGAGGTCTGTCGGGCTTTTGGCACGGTGATAATGAGTCACATCTCCCATGCACTGTTATTTATCGCCGACTTGGCTCACAAACAAAAGATCAATAATTTTGAGCAAATCTAATGTTGTCCTCGCCGCTAATGCGGTCGTCCATCACATCTGCCATCTCCACCAAGGAGATGGACTGATTCCCTGTTTATTTGGAGATCAAATGCAATTATATCACATGGTTCTAATAACAGAGGAAACCCCCCCAACCCTCCCCACCCCGCCCACCCCCTATGTGAATATGTGTGGCGCCTTGGATCATGCCCATGCATATGTATATATAGACATACAGACATGCACAAAGGTGTCACGTATGTGTAAATGATAATATATGTATCGAATGGGCGATGAGCTGCCGCGCCATTTTTCCGCATCAATCTTCATTTCTTCCTCAGACCTCGCCTTTTTGAAATATGAAGTGTGTCAACGGCCCGTCCCCCCCGCAACACGGGAGGCACGCGAACATCCGTCAAAGCAACACACCCGATGTTCGCCAGTTAGCCCCGCAGCACCGAGAGATGAGAAGACAGCAGATCCTTCACTGACAACTAGCCCTGGGTGAGACACTTTCCAGCCACCTGAACTCAATCAGGCCCCAGCGGAGGCAGCATTTGGGTATTTCATTTCATCTCCGTCCCCTTATTCACTCGAGGTGCGCTCGATTTATCTCGCGCGCGGGAGCGCAAATCGGAATCTAACATCAGTTTTATGGTTATCCAAGTGGCAGTTTTTGGTCCTTTTTCTGCGTGGTTGAGTGTAGCTCGGAGCGGACGCTAATATAAGGGCCATCAGAGGTTCAATCACGATGCTCACCCCCCCGCTCTCTGCGTAATATCTGCCAACTGTTGGCTATGTGTGCAAACCATTTGGGAGCTTCTCCTCTTTCCTTGGCACGCCAAAATCAAACGCACCCCCAGCACCGCGACAGTAGAGCCAGTGGCAGGTGTAAGGCACTAAGCTCCTTCCCCTTCTCCCTGGGTGAGGTGTGAGGAGCAAAACAATGACAGACAAAGGTCACCTGGCCCACCACGACCCACCCGTCGAGGTGTTGACCTGCCGAAAGCACCCCTGAGGCAAGAGGAAGGAAGAAAGGAAGGAAGGAAGGAAAAGATGGAAAGAAGGAGTCCGCGACCGAGCAAAGACTTTAAAAGACACTAAGGTTGCAACCAAGAGAATAGAGCTGAACTAGAAAAATATCGAATTGCGATTATTTTGACTGATGTAAAAATGATCATTCCCTGTAATATCGCAAATCATTTTTCAACATCATTATTGAAAAACTTGAAATTGAAGAAATGATTATGGTGTGATTTTTGCGGGGATCTGTACCAAACAAAGATGTTTTCTCAAGTCGTGTAACATATGATGCGTAGGTCATGACATCTCTGCAGCACCACAATATTTAATTTAAAAAAAAAAAAATTGACACACATTTCACCTTTAACAAATATTGCGCCTCCTGTGATTTGAAAATTGCAGTGAGCCATATTGTGAGTTTGATAAAATTTCAATGAATTGTGCAGGCCTACAAGAAAATCATCAATATCAACCAAAATAAGCAAAAAAACTGATGTTGTGCCGGTATGATATTATGGGTAATCAGAGTCATAAGCTTGGGAACATCTTTCAAAGTGACATCAGGAAGGTTTTTCCATTGATTACAATGAAGTGCAAATTGAAATTCCCCAGAGCCCAACGTGACATTTTTTAATTGATTTCATTATTTTTAATTTGTTGTTTTTGTGTTTTAAATGCTAATTTATCTATTTATGTTATGTATTTGAAAGATGCTATCCAAATAAATGTGTCTTACCTTCAAATTGCTAGTTTTGTAAAACCGAACAATCCACAGATATTCAATTTAAAACGATAGGTATTTTTTTTCTGAATGACTTAAAACAATGAATCACTTATCTGTTACCATCCTTTCAACACTACAATACACAAGGCAACTATCTGTGACGGTCCGATTTTTGGGGGTGTCCTGCATTCACACAGGTTTTCAACAGGCTGCAGCCAAATCTGTTTTCTGGAAAGTGGAAGAAAGGCGGAATCCTGGGAGGTCAGGACCTTGGCAGGTGAAATAATAAAGCCTTGACATAAGGCAGAGAGCAGGGAGGCACACCACGACCTAGTGCACCTCCCAACTGCACCTAATTCTCCCTCTCGCCGTGCCTTTCTTCCCCGCTGTTAACAAACCCAGACACCTACCAGCATGGCAGACTTCCTCGATGTTCAGAGCAGTGTCAGGGCACGGCTAAAGGTCAGCGTTCCTGGAAGCCACGCCGGTATTAGCGACAATGTGCTCTGTTTACACTACAGATTTTTTAAAAAATTTAATTTTTTTTTAATGCAATCAACAAAGGCAGTGCTTTGCGTGAAACAGACATCCTCACCGGAAATAGTGTCAAGTGTTGTTTTCGTGGAGCGGGCCATGAAATCGGAGAGGGGGCTGTTTATAAATAGCCCACAAATGCATGCAGAGATCGTCACCTAAACTGTTTTTCCTTCCCCTGTTTAATTGACATCCGTATATCAGTGGTACAAAATGCAAATATACAGAGACAAACGTGGTGTTAATGACACAGCTGCACACACTCATCAGTTCTCTGGTACAAGAGTGACACGGGGGTTTGCACAGGCACACGTAATAGCGGGTCAACGTCTCTGATTCACCCGGAGTCACGTGAAAAGACAGCGTAGCCGTCGCCAAAGACACATCTTACGCATTCCGATCTGTCTGTTGAAATATATTTGCACATGCGGAGGAAACGCGTCAGAGCTGTAAAGGTTAGGTGTATCCTAGCTGAATATGTAATAATTCACCAGTGAGGAACAACGACGAGCATCTCTGTAATGGCCACCTTCTATATTGTCATAATCATTATTGTCGCTGTCAGCATCACTATCATCATCAACACCGTCATCCGTAATCATCGAGCCCATCACCAGCCATATTTTTTTTACAATGAATGTGACATGGGCCCGTCGGTGGATGGTGATGAAGCGGTGTTAGGATACGTTCGCACCAAGCATGTCTGCAGCAGTTTAGTTGAGCTCTGGAGCATGCAGAACTTCACTTCTTCTTTTTTTCTTTTTGCCCAAGTGGGAATAGATGTATTCAAACAACGCTCCTTCAAAGACGGATGATACCAAATAACCACAGCAAGAGTATCTGGGGTCACCAGACTTCAGACTAAAGTTTAATATTACCTCTAGTGGTTTCTAGAAGCCAAACTACGATGTTCTAGTTACCCCTCTAGTGTCAGTTTTGGACGGCGTGTCAGTTTCTGCTCGTTACGTGCATAGTGTCTTTTCAAAATAAACTTCCAACGTAGGTTTACTTAGTTTTTAGGTTTGGTTAGGTTTAGGAAAAGATTGTGGTTTAGGTTAAAATAATTTTGTTTGTTACGTAAAATGAGAGGACTACGTTTGTTGCGTAATTGATGTTAATAAAGTAACAGTTTCGTAAGTTACGTAACAAAACTACAGTAAAATAAGTCAACGTTGTATCGGTTTCACAATGTCTCCTAAAAAATAAAATTCCCACAAAACTAAACTGCATGCTCAATTACGTTTCGAGGGAAACATATTTTTTCCCGGATTACTGTCGCAGTTTTAAATCGTTTTAAACTCGTGGTTAATGGCGTAAATTGAAACAAAACAAAAATGTAACATAACTATTTGGTTATGATTAGTAAACATCATGGTCTGGCTTAAAATGACTACAAAATGTAAACAAAACAAAACAAAAACACAAAAATTACTTTGTTAGGTTTAGGCTACAAAACTACTGGGTTAGGTCTAGTAAAAAAACATTGTGATAGAAATAAGAGAACGCTGACTTTTGGTTTCACACGGAACATGAACAGCGGCCTCCTGGGCGAAAGTTCGGTGTTTGTTGTCCCATCCACCACTCTGGCGTGGGAGGAGGTCAGACTGTCACTATAAACGTGAACAAAAACAAACGTAATCTGCAACAGAATACGTTTCCCTCGAAACGTAATTCACAATGCTGTTTCGTTGTATGGGAACGTCATTTTTAAGAAACTAGGCCACTCCGCCCTATGTGGACTTTCTCGCTCTTTATACAATGTCTGATGCTCTGAGCGTCTAATGATCACGTGGATGGGTTTACATTGGAGTTAGTTGAAAGCCTGGTGTATCTCATACAGACGCTAACGAGTGCCTCGGTGCGTCGGTATCAGACACCAAGGGCAAATGACCATGCGTCAGTATTTGACGAGTTGGGAGTGAGAACAGGTTGTATGAAGCAAGAATTTTAAGAAAAAACATTGTTATTGAATATAATCTTGTTGAATAATTACGTTACTCTTGTGAGTCTAAGTAACCTGCATTTATTGTTCAAAATAAAGAAAATGATTTGCATTAATAATAGAGATGGCCAAAGACATTAATGCATCTCTTACAATTCAAACGCATCAATCATTTCTTTATTTTTATTTTTTAATTGAGACCAAATACTGTATCCAGTGTGATGCCCTGTTTTGAGCAACATTGACATTAGCTTCTGTCATTAGTATGGCATCACTGCAAAATGATGGAAATCTTAACCTCTTTATCATCTATATATAAAAATGTAAAAAAAAAAAAATCAACTTTAATTTTTTTGGCTCGTCTCCCTTGGTGGCAGCATTTAGTGGCGAGGAAATCCTCTGACATGTATAATCTACTTCAGACTGACATCAGCCAGCGTTGCTATCGGTGCGTCCCTATCTCGCTGAGCAGACTGGGAGCATGAAGCAGTCTGGGAGTCGGGGCTAGACTGACACCGCTACAGCAGCCTTTGGTTCCCAGCACCTAACGCTCCAATCGTAGCCCGAATATCGCCTGTGGGATTTCACCGCACTAAAGAGTCATGTCAAAGATCTCGACAACGTGTGACGTCTCCCTCAGCCACTGCTGTCATGTTCCCTCTGCTTCTCACTTCCATCCCCCCCCCACCCCTTCCCTTTTCTCTCTTCTTCCCGAGCCTCTCTTGACTCTGGTTTGAGCAGGAGACTTTTCTCCCTGAGCGTTTTAAGTTGTCATTTTTTTAAACACACATATCAAAGCCAGGAGTAAAGGGGGGGTGGGAAAAAAAGACAGATGTTTCTCTTATGCTTTTCTACTCAAGTACAATGAAGCTTTGGAAAGGAAAGAGAGAGCGAGAGAGGAGTGAAAAGACATTTGCAAAGATCTTTTTGCAATCCACATCCTTTCTCCTGACGACTGGCAATACATCATTTGTATTGATGCAATATTAAATTTCAATATCGCATGTCAAAAGGTACAAAATGATAGATCATAGCCTAACTAAATGAATTATTAAAGGCCTACCCCGGCTGCGCTATCGGCTTCTCTTACAATCAGCTGTGTCAGAAGAGTGTAGTTGGTGATACTGGCAGCATTTCAAAGCTTTGTCGTTTTCTTCTTCTTTTTTTTTTTCTAGCTGCATCCCAGCATTCTTAATCTAGCTTTCTGTCACTTATTAATGTTCCCAAGGAACTAAAAAACCACAGATCTTTCCCTCCCAATAATCAGAGGCTTAACTCACGTCCTTTTATTTCTCCAGAAAAAAAAAAACTCTTTAAAAAAAAATAAATGAATAAAGTCATAATTAAATATTGAATATTGAAGAGAAGATAAGGATAAGAAAATATGTTGAGCTTTGTTAGATGTGTTAAGAGCAGAGAGGAAGGGGAGGGTACAGCCGTGGCTGAGGCGCTGGTGACTCATTCTGTGCGTATGATTTATGTGCTCTTTATGTGCTCTGCGACCCTGTAAGTTTATCTCTATATTCCCTGTCTGACGGACTGACTCCTTGGTTGTCTCCATGCCTCGCCACAATAACGCTGTGTACCGGACTTGATGGTTGATTCTAATTTACAACCCAAGTCAAAGGTTGCATCTTTGACGCCTCATCAAGTTTTGGTCGACGGGAAAAGGAGAAGGTAACAGAGGAGAAACGAAAGAGGGGGGGACGGAGAGGGAAAGAGATGCTCTCCTATAGAAAGGAATGGACTTAACGCACTTTTTGTGTCCGAAAATGACGTTAACGTGGTTACTGTTCTTGAAATCTTGATTTCAGTCGTCGTCCTGAGCCCCGTTTCTCAAAAGTATCTAAACCCTGGGGGGCCGCAGGATCACGGGCGATCCCAACCGGCTTTACTGTCTTTCAGAGGCAGGTTCAGTTTTAGAGCTAGAGTGAAGGTACAGATATATGAAATATGAAAAAACTAAGGAATCCATTGGTACCAACCATGTCATACCAGCTTGTTGGGAAGAAGGCTAAAGAACGATCCAATGTTAGGCTTAATTTTGGCGAGGAAAAACTGGCATGGCCATTTTCAAAGGGGTCCCTTGACATCTGACCTCAAGATATGTGAATGTAAATGGGTTCTATGGGTACCCACGAGTCTCCCCTTTACAGACATGCCCACTTTATGATAATCACATGCAGTTTGGGGCATAGTCAAGTCAGCACACTGACACACTGTTTGCCATGTTCTGATTTGAGCATATTTGTTATGCTAAATGCAGTATCTGTGAGGGTTTCTGGACAATATTTGTCATAGTTCTGTGTTGTTAATTGATTTCCAGTAATAAATATATACATATATTTGCATAAAGCAAGCATTTTTGTCCACTCCCATGTTGATAAGAGTATTAAATACTTGACAAATTTCCCTTTAAGGTACATTTTGAACAGATAGAAAATGTGCGATTAATTTGCGATAAATATAAATATGTTAATCGATTGACAGCTCGACAGTTTTTGTGCCATTTACAACACTTAGATGTTGTTAATGTATGCACCTTTAATATATAGCGTGGCTAGTTAAATATGCAAAGTTACTTTATATTCAGCACCATCTTCAGGACCACGGACAGCCGACGTTGAGAAGCTCTTAACGGCATGCACGTGAACTCCTTCCTAAGTACCGCTTTGGGAAATGCATGTAGAAATTTAAGAGCATTTGAAAACTCTTAGAAAACGTTCTTAACTTCTAAGATCAATCTTTATCAGGAGACGGGGCCCTGGTTTCTATTGAAAGGCAACTCTTGGAGTTAATTAAAAGAATTAGACGAAGTGATACTGAACCAAAATTAGAGACACAAACACAGTAAAGATTTGAGTCTTTTCTAGCTTTTTAAAAATGTTACTGTACTGAAGAATAACCAACTGTTGTCACGGTGATTTTGAGATCTCCAGAAAGGTTTCCAAAGAAAGCAATGTCAGGATTGAACCTGATGACATCCAAACTAAGGTAACAAACCCCACAACCACCCCTTCCTGTTTGCACAATTAATGGCAAAGCTGTCAGCGAGCTCCAGTCCCCCTTTTTCTCGCGGTTCTCGAACTAAGAAGCACCTGATTCAGCTGCATACTGCCGGAAGATGTGGGAAGAACCCTGTTCCCACAACCACCCCCATTTGGGTTACTAATTAAGGGGTTACAAAAATCTCTCTTTACCGAGCATAAAGACAGTCTCTTTGCTTTTGTATATAAGTCAGTTGGACAAAATATAATGTTCAATCCTTTTGAAGTGAAGTTTAAGCCAAAATCTATTTTAAAAAATGACTAAATTACTGTTGTGGCACACATGAATAGATAGAACAGAACAGAAGGCTCTTTTTCTATTTACTCTTCATCCAAAATATGTGATAGAGGGAGGCAGCATGCCAATACGTTCTTAAAATGTTACACCTGCTTGGGAAAAGGACGTTTAAAGTGAGCATACTGTGTCTAAGAGTGTTTAAGAGTCTATATAACTTGCTGAACAGTCAATGTTGCCTCTACAGTCATATAACAAGTCAGCGGAGGATGCTCAGTAATGCCATTTACATGCATGTATCTTAAGTATGTGAATATTAGCTAAGATCAGTCACCATCAGTTGCTGGTCATATGCAACCCATTCTCAATCCAACACGTCAAATACCACCACTTGGTCAGTGCACCTCGGCATCGGAGACCGACACACGGGGTACCCCTCTTGCGTTACTTTTGGGCGGACCAGGGACGGCGTGTCAATATACGCTCCCAATACATGCATAGTGTCCTTTCAAAATAAACTTCAGTGTTCACAGGAAGTTAGGTTTAGGTAACACAACCACTTAGTTGGGGTTAGGAAATGGTCGTGGTTGACGTTAACTTCACTGACTGGCATCTCATATCAACGTTTCAGACGGGACACGAACAGCGGTTTCCTGGTTAAAAGTCTTGTGTTTGTTTGACCCATCCACCTCCCCTCCCACTCGCCTTAAGCTGACTCTCACGCTATTAATATTACATCACTTGCTCCAACAGTCGAATAACTCCACAGGTGGGTTTACACTGGAGTTAGTTGAAAGCCCGGTTCATCACATACTGTTGCTGAAGGGTGCCTCCATGCGTCGGTTTCCGATGCCGAGGGGCACTTACCAAACGGCGGTATTTAACGAGTCGGGAGTGAGAACGGGTTGTCATATGAGACCACATAAGGCTGTTGTTGAGTATTTTGATATGGACAAGTTTTCAATTTAGTCCTTAAGGGAATAGTTCAACATTTTGGGAATCTCGCTTTCTTGGCAAGACTTCGATTAGACAACAGCACTGCTAAATATAACGCTGGAGCCAGTAGATGGTTAGCTTGAGCTAAGCATAAAGACTGAAAGCAGACCTGGGAGTAAAGCTAGTCGCCTGCTGGCTCTTATATTCTGATACTGATGCTGATTCCTCATCTAACTCTCAGCACGAAAGCAAGTATGCGCGCATTTCCCAAAATATCTAAACTCAACTTTTATTTGTGTGTAAGAGGAAAAACGTGTTATTTTGTATCTCATTATTCTTTCAAAAGTTGCACAGTTTGCAGTAGTAGCCATGTAAATCACGATATATTAAAATAAGACTGTGCCTGTTCCATTAAAGGACACACAGATCCGACTGCTGCATCGAGTTGATTTCAGTCGTATAGGCTCTAATCCTCAGTTTCTATCAAAAGTGAATTTTTGTTGTTTGAATGAAGCTGGGTGAAATATACACAGAGCAGAAGGGCCGAGCTATATGCTTACGTCTGTGCGCTTGTGGCCTGCGCGAGTGTTAATTCTCCTGTGCATGTGTGATGTCCTGAATCCCTAACCCCCGTGAGGTTTTAATTGCAGGGTCCAGATTGCCGGGGCTGGTTAGGGCCTGGCGACCCCCATGAGAAGTCACAGCCTCCCATTTAGCTTCCAGATCCCATGCAAACGAACACAGGGCCCCCGTGTTAGCGTGCTAGCACTGGCTGGCAAAAATTCAATTTTCATCCCCCTTTTGTATCCAAGCCTGCTGTCTTGCCCTAACGATGCTCTCTCATTCCCCCCACAACCACCCCCCAACGCTCCCCTTCTCTTGCCTTCTCCCTTCAACAACAGAACACAGTGGAGTCGTTAGGACCCTCTCTTCATTACTTCAAAAAACCAATCATTAGACACCAGAGTATATACGTAATTAGAAAATCACTTCCTTTGCAATCCCGGCTAAGTAGTTTACATACTGTAATTACAGGGACAAAATCAATTTTTAATCATTTCACTGATTGGGCTCATCAGCTCAGTAGGAACATTGTATCCTGCTTGTTGTGCGAAAGCAACATCTGGGCTAAAACAATTACCCTTTTGTGTTCCAGAGCGGCTCTGAAAATGCCTTGCTGTCACTTCCCCCTGTCGTGGACGCTCTCTTTCTATCTCTATCCGTCTCCAGACGCCTTTTTTCCCTTTGCCTTCGTCTCTCTGTCTTTTCTCCCACTCCCTTTCTTTTTTTTCCTCTCCCTCCCTTCTCTTCTTCTTCTTCTTTCTCTTTCACTCCCTGCCCTTGACTTGGACATGGAGGATCACATTTAAAGCTTTATAAATCAATACGCTATAATAAGCTGCTCTTGACAGGGAGGGAGAGAAAAGGAGGAGAAAAAAAACAACATATTGCTTTTTTAACACCTCTTGTGTTTTTGTTTTTTTTCATGCCCCTGTTGTTATTATCATTTCTGCTTGTTTTGTTTTTTTCTTTTTACATTGTTGCCTTTTAGGAAACAGATTGTGTTTGGCCCTGCAGAAATATCACCTTATTAGCATGTTTTGTGAAAGAAGGGGGAAAAAAATATGAGGATAACAAATATGTAAAGGCAGAAGACGGCTGTTCTCTGTCTTCTTGTTGAAGTGAGACATAAATACATAATCCAACTTCAAACTGCGTCTTCTGTCCTGGTATGTTTCACCCTTCACCGGCTAATAAAATGCTTTGTATTCTTGTCTGAGAGAGAGACCCGATCGATCCACATTAGTCTGAACTCTCTCTCTTTCACTTTGAAAACTCAGGAAATCAGATTTCAGAGGGGGGAGAAAAGAAAAAAAATCGGTTAATGCATTGATCACTCGGGCTGTATGCAAATCACATTTGCCTCTATTTTTTTGCTGATCAATAGCATTAATTAACGGCTTCGTTTTAACGGCACCCCGCAATCCCGTTAGACACCGCTGCCGACCTCAGAAATCATCCCCCTCCACCCCTCAACCCCCCCCCCACCCCCCACCGTCCCTCAGTAGCCATGGAAATGAACGGCGCGTGGCAGGGGCCATAAATCAGGAAATCCAATTTGACCATGAGCTCCAGTACTAACAGTAAAATATGAGCGCTAACACAGCACACAGGTAGATCACCTCATATTGTGAACAATATTATTTATTTATGACAAAAACACTGAAATGAAAAGAAACTTTACGCGAGTGCTTTTTCAACTTGTTCAACAAAATGTGCGGAACTGTTTTAAAGACACTCTTTACACGTGAAATTCAGTTTACTTGTCATGAGGAGTTCTATACAGCCTGTGAAAAGAGAAACAAATGTTGTTTGTGGCTCTTAAAGAAAAAAATAACCCTGATGATGATGATGATGATGATACCATTCAGCGGCCCACTGCTCCTACGGATGGGTTGAATGCAGAGGTCAAATTTCATGTATGTACCTGTTTGTATATGACGAATAGAATGAAGTTTAAAGGGACAGTGTGTAAGAATTACCAACTGAGTATCCGCTCCCTTTCCAAGACTGCAGTAACTGTGCAAAACCGTGGTAACGCAGTTCGTCCATACCATAATAACACAACTTTATAGGAGTGACGGAAGACCGACGCCGCTGGTGGTACTACGGTTTAACACTCTGTGGCTCACGTTACTACAGATTCACAAACGCGTCGGAGAACTACAGTGGCCTTCAGGTATTGTAAAAACTCAAAAGGCTCTCTCTAGAGCCAGTGATTGGTTTGTCCGTTCTGGGCTTCTGTAGACCCATGGTGGAGCAACATGGCAGACTCTGTGAAGAGGACCCACTCCCTATGTAGATATGAAGAGCTCATTCTAAGTTAAAAAACACACAACGATTCTTACTTTCAGCTGATTATATACTACAGAAAACATAGTTATAGTTTGCTAATAGATCCCCCAAAAATGTTACACAATGTTCCTTTAACTTTTTTTTCTAAACTTTTTTTTTAAGTTTAAGATGATGATGATGATGATGATGATGAGGATACCATCAGGGTGATCTCAGTTTGGACTTAAGAATTCTAATTCATGACAGAAAGACAAACTGTGGGTGAAGGGATTTGAAAGATGTGAGAATTTACCAGGCAGGGAGGATCTAATAAAAAACAATATCAAGTTGCATTGTGGGAATTGTAGGATTCTGTGTTTTTGAAGCCTTGCAAGGAACTACACATCATTACATCCCAGTCTGTGCTACTTCAATATTGACCGTTCTCATTTTAATCTGTTTCTCACAAGGCTCCCAACTTTATGGGATTGCAACAAAATCAAAGAACGTATATTGCCAAGAAGTGAACGTCAATCGTTCTTTCTATTGCAATATCAGCGACAAGCAGCAAAGCTACACTTCCGCCATTTTGGACTGAAAGCAACTACCAGGCGCCAGTAAAACTTCAGCCTAAAAAGTGACGACAAAACTATTTCTATTCATCTCTTTGCTTCTATACTATTTGACTAAATCACTGGAGAGGCCCTTTAAGGAAGTTCCACTTTTTTGACACCGTCATTGGGAGTATTTTAAGAACTAAATGAATGATTTTTCCCACTGGACATCACTGTTTACCCACTAATAAAAACCAACAGTTAGCTGACTACTGTACGTCATGATGAGTGTGTGTGTGGGTATGTGTGTGTGTATGAAAGAGGGAGGGGGGGGTGAGCCCTCAGTGCTAACCAGCCTAGCTGTAGCTGCCAGGGATGCTAGTGTGTGGGATTAATAATGGACGCTTTTTGAAATTATTATTATTCCCAAAATGCTCTTTTGTGATTTGCTTTGAAGGGCGTGTATGTGTGTGTGGGTGGGGGTGTTAAGTGAGTAGGGGGAGGTAGTTGGTGAAGGGGGTTGGTGGGGGGAAGGGGGGGGCTTGCTTGCTCATTTGGAGAGCTTTTCCAATTATACAATTAGTCAGGAATGTAGGCCAGCGGCCTCGGTGCTCCTCCTGCTCCCCGACCCTGGATAGCAAGTGTAAGTGCCCTCACTTTGTATTTATCTGATTCTGTCACATTTGTCAAGAAATACATGAATAGAAATAGTCGTTAAATAAACAGATATAATATGTTACTGGATATAAAGTGACATCAGCTCACAGTCCAGGAGGTGGCTGGAGCAGCCAGCGTCCCAGAGGAGCAAAGCTAACAAAACGCTGACCCTCTTTGTGAAACGGGTTGCGTGTGAACTACCATGGCAGTGCACTGTGGTGTTAATAGATAAAGTCATGGGGTCGGGGCTTCTCTGATCAAATGCTGTTTGTCGTGTTGAATGGCTTTTTTGTAAACCCACCACCAACTCCCACCATGCCCCGAAACCCCTCCACGTTGGGAAGGAGGAGGAGTGTGCTGGTGGGATAGCTGGTTTGGGATTGAACACACACACACACACACACACACACACACACACACACACACACACACAATTCTAACTACTTTTGATTCCTTTTCTTATCTGGGACGGAGTGATATGATAAATTGATTTATGATGAAGGACAAATTGTTTTATAATTTGGCCCCTTTCCGACTGTCCCCTCACTCTTGCCTGCCTGCTACCGAGTGTGCCGCACTGGGTTTAATATGAAGCAACAACAACAGCCAAGTGCCATCTGTTGGCATGCAGATTTTCTGTAATCTCTCTTTACTGATTACAACAATGACTACACGAACCTCTTAAATAATTATCCCACAATGTAAAAAAAAAAGAGAAAAAAAGAAGAAAAATAATTATAATCATTAACTCCCACCAAGTCTGCCACTCCTCCAGCAAATGAAGGCTGTCAGAGAGAGAGAGAGATAAAGAGAGAGACAGAGTGAGAGAGACTTTTTCCTCTGCTGTGATGCCAATCATGTCTTATTTATACCAGCAGGGTAGAGTACCACACAGCAGTGACAATCTTAACCCAACAACACTGAAGAGGAAACTGTGGGAAAATTGACCCCTCTCCACCCACCACCCCTGCACCTTATGTTGTTCTTTTTCTGTCTTCCTAAAGGGGGAAAAGAATCTATCCTGAAACGGAGTGCAGGTTACATTATGTACTTTGTCTGACATATCTGTCTTTGTACATATTTCCTGCAGCAGAATCAATGTCAGGTTTTGGTGTACATAAATCATTTAAATATTTATTTTTAAAAATATTCCACTTTGCTTCAAATAATAACAATCATACAGGAAGAGATCAATTTTAGTGAAAGTGATTGTGACACCTGTTTCTCCACTGTCAGTAACCTCAATAGTCCAACATGCATTGCAGCCAGAGGAAAAGTTATAACTTCATGAGTTTAACTTTGTAGCTATACTCATATAGTCATAAATGCAAGAAGCAAAATGTTCACATCGTTTCTCTGGGGATTATACGCCAAGCTGAGGCTCAACACGTCCTCATACCTGAAGGACTGAATCGTTTTTTTGTCAATGACGCCCAAAACGACATATAGGACCGTTCTATTTAACGTTGTGAAACGGAACTACCTGGTTGTGTTTAGGCAAGAAAATTGTTTGGTTATGTCTAGGCAAGAAAACTGCTTGGTTAGTTTTAGGGAACAAAAACTACTTGGTTAGGTTTAGGCAACAAAACTACTCGGTTAGGTTTAGGCAAAGATCATGGTTTGGGTTAAATAAGTAAATTTGTTATATAAGTAGTTACTATGTTACGTGCGTGACGTGATGACGTGGTTACATACTAACGTTAAAGTATATATTATACTGTATGTATATTTATTATTTATTTTAAAATGTATATAAGATATCAAAAGAGTACAACAACATAAATCTTGTTGTTGATGCATTACAGTGTAAGCAACATTTTTTATAATTTTCACTAATGTGGAGATCATTTTAACTTTTTGGGTTTAATCTATAAAAGCTCATCATATGTTTTTGTATGTTCAATCTTAATTAACTACCAACTATAGCTGTAAAATAAATGTTAGTGGAGTAAATAGTAGAATATTTCCCTCTGAAATGTAGTGGAGTAGAAATATAAAGTGACATAAAATGGAAGTACTTAAAGTACAAGTATGTCAAACTTGTACTAAAGTTTTTACTGCAGATACACATTCATTGGAAGCAACAGTTATAACCCTTTTCTCAGCAGCAGGTTTGGTATGTCAAGGTTTTATGTGTGTCTGTAAATGCTCTTCCATGTGTTTGTGTGTGCGGGTCTGTTTATGAATCTCTTTCTAGATAAGTCATCTTGTGTGTCTGTGTGTGTGTGTGTGTGTGTGTGTGTGTGCGCGTCTGCAAGTTTGTGTGTGAGCGCTTTGTGTGAGAAATGGTGTGAGAATACGTCAAGGGGAGCATGTGTTAGCTCTGCTTCCAATATGAGGGAAATCTGTGCCACATACCTCCGATATGACACAAGCCAAAACGACATGACTCACCCATGCTATATTTGATTAATAAAACTACAGCCGGCAAAATGTGTTTCAAAACAGCAGATCATTACCAAGGCGCGGCTTGACTGCAGAAATGTAGCATCATATTATTATTATTAGAAGACAAAATATGTGCGTGTGTGCGGAGCATCTGATACGATCAAAAATAATATAATCTGAATGTTACATTTGTAGTTAAATATGTCTTCATTTTTCACGTTAGTGAGGCATATGTGAATGCAGGCTGATAATTCAGATCGGCTCAGCATGTCCTGAAGAGGACAGCTGCCATATACGTTTAATCCATGCTGCTCTGAATCTTATAATAAATGTTATAACATGAATTTCCCAGCTTCAAGAGAAAAGGTTTCCATTGATTAGCACTTTACAAGCAATCAATTTTTACAAACCGGCTTGACCCCCTCGTCTCTTTCTCTGTTTCTCAGGAAGCCAACCCTCAGGACGACGGTCTATTACGAATTAAAAGAATATAGAGGAGTGAAGAGTGGATGAGTAATTATTGGAAAGAGGAAGAAAAGGAGGAGGAGTGATGTTGCAGAGACGTGTATAGATTTAAAGGGGAGCGAAGACGAATGTGAGGTAGCTACCAGTCTAATTCCTGTCGCATGAGCACGACGACAACAATGGCGATGGTGATGACACGCTGATTACAAACAACCAGGCGGGATGAGGCATCCTAACCCCACAAAGCAGACATATCCCTCACTTGTACCTGTCATATGATCTCCCATCACTCACTGACACACACGGAGACACGACGTACAGTGCACACACTATAGCGGCCCATCACCATGAGAGATGGGGTGGCCACGCTCCTCCGGCTCCAGGAATAATGGCTTGCACCTGTTAACCATGTCACCTCTGTTTGCTAATTGTCTCCTTGAGCTACATAGAGAGGAATTGACAGCGTTGTGGCTTTTTGACAGGTGGGGTGTGTGTGTGCGTGTAGGGGTGGGGGGGTATTCTTAGTCAATATGTGATGAAAAGACTGGCACCAAACTCATCAAAGAAAACGTGATTCAACAACACTCGTCAAATACAGCCACTTGGTCAGGCCCTCAGCATCGAGACCGACACACGGGGTACCCCTCTTATGTTACTTTTGGACAGACCAGGGACGGCGCGTCAATATACGCTCGTTACATGCATAGTGTCCTTTCAAAATAAACTTCTGTCTTCACAGGGAGTTAGGTTTAGGCAACATAACCACTTAATTAGGGTTAGGAAACAATCATGTTTGACGTTGACTTCACTGACTACTGACTAGCGAATCTAACAACTCACGTGACTGACGATACCGATGAGTCATGTGACTAAAGACTGATGTGACAAAATAAGTCAGCGTTAATTTCACACGGGACACAAACAGCGGTCTCCTGGTTGAAAGTCATGAAAATGACCATATGTCCCTTTTAATACTTGTACGTGTTGTTACTCTGTGTCCTTCGGTCTAATTTATGTATTGGTATAAGGGAATACAATTTTTTTTTAGAAATGTTTTGATGATTGATCTTGGACTCAAGACGGCATATGCACAAATATCATCAAACAATACACTAAACCGTTATTTTTAAATGAATACTCACTTTTTGTGACGTTTGTTTCTCATTGTCTTAACTGTAGTTGAGATGGTAGGACTGATAGCAGTTTTCTCTCTGTGTTTCTGTAGTAGCGAGATTGGTCCCAGACACATTTAGCATAGCTTAGCACAATGACTGGGAGCAGGGGGAAACAGCTAGCCCAGCTCAATCAACAATGCCTCCCAACAACCCCAAAGAGGACATATTTACACATTGTATCTTCCAGAGTTAAGGAATTCTGAACAAAATCACAACGTGTGAACAAGACAATTTTAGTCATGATGGAAGGTGAATTTTTCTGTCTGTTTTCCTCCTGATTAAGCTCTTTGTGCTAATAAAGCTATCGATGCGTATCCTGGACCATCTCTCTCCTGGACGCCGTAAAATAATCATATCTGTCTTTTTAGTTTAACTCCTGCCAAGAAGACAAACAAGTGCATTTCCCAAATATTCAGAGTATTTCCATAAGTCCAGGTCTCCATGGGCAAAATACACAAACTCGCTGTGCAAGCGCCGATCGACGCCTTTGCGATTAAAATGACAAACGTTTTTTAGAGAAATGATGTAGCTGATCACATCATGTCAAGTTCAGGAGGAATTTCCTCGTTAATCTTTAATGGATGTCAATTTAATATTTTAAGATAATCATCTCAATAGTTCTGCATCTGGACATCCAGTATCTGGAGTAAGAATAGCTCGTGAAAATAAGGTTGTAAAACTAAGTAGGCCACAGCTGTTATTCCAATGTGTCAGATACATTTAATCAACATTTCATATATTCCGCTGCTCATCTCATGTTCAGGTGGTAGCAGGTTGTGAACATTAATTAGGCTGCCACTAAAATCTGTAGTGCTAGCTTTTCAGCTGACAAAAGGTGATCAAGTGAATTATTAAGTTTTAATTGTATATAGATGTACTCACTTGAAAGAGCTAAACCTAATCTGATTCAATAGAATTATGATTTGAAAGGTGGACTGAACGATGGGCTCCAATCGGATAAAAAAAGACCCCACCCCTTCACTAGCACCAGCAGCAGTAGCATGATTCAGAGGTGTCTATTTGGGTGTCAGTTTGTGACATCACCAACATATCCTGCAGGTCTTTCTGCTACCAGAAGTGCAAACATATGTGGTCTGACACGCAGGATTAAAACACTCAACTGCTACAAGGAATGTTCATTTTGCAGTCTGTGTCCCAAATGCTATTCGACTGTCAAATCACATTCTTGTCTCAACATCATGTTGGGACAAGCAATTTCATGTAATCTTTAACATACTGTACAGTATGTTATAGAGGTGTGTGCCACATAAACTACCTACTTGACAACATGGGCGAAAAAATCCCCAAAAAATGGTGCAATTCTGACAAGACCAAGAGGTTGGTTACATGTATTCGCTTAAACAAGACTAGTTCATGTCCACTTGCAAAGTTCAGGTCAACGTGATGACATTAATTCACTCTACAATCACCACCCATACGGTCAATGTGTCATATTTCCATATAGTGTGCGTGCACGTGAGCGTACATTCACGCATTGTGTGATAAAAGCCTTAAGACTTTGTTGGTGGAAGGTTGCCACCATAACAGAAATTTAGTAGTCGATACCAATACCAGGGAACTTCCACAATTTTTGATAACAATGTCAATACCACGGTAAAAAAAATAAAATTAAAATAAATCCCATGTACTTCAATAAACTCTCCATTAATACCGGATGATACATTTTTTTGTGAATTTATTATTAATCCCTGATGATCTGCCTCAATTTTGTCTGCAAAAACTAAATTTTACAAGATTACATTTGAACACATTATAACGTTAGTAATTCACCTTCGCTCAATACTCATTTTTACTGTTAAGAGCTTGAACGCATCATAATGTAATGTAATGGAACCTTTGTACGTTAGCTGTTAGCTCCGTTTTTTTAGCCAAGCAGGACTGTGCTACCCACCGGCTGCTAACAGCTAACGTTAACTAGCTCTCCTCTTAACGATATCGAAACGGATTTGTTGAAGGGCTGGGCGATATGGAGAAAATCAAATATCACAATATTTTTGACCGAATACCTCAATATCGATATTGCAACGATATTGTAGGGTTGACAATTATTTCTCAAAATATTTACCCAATGAGATGTTTGATAAATAATCATCAGTAATGTGGATATAATGACTAAGTGTTAGACAAATAATATAACAGCTAGATAAGTCTGGTAATCACTGTATTGTAATGAAGCCCTTAATACTAGGAAAAGAACAACACGTATGCCATATTACGATATTCAAAATTTAAGACGATAACTAGTCTGATATCACGATATCAATGTAATATTAATATATTGCCCATCGTTAATTTGTTGTTCACAATGGAGCATTGTCAGGGAAATTTTCTATTGTCCCCACGACGACGTTAATCTCGTGTCCTGTTCCCAGGATCTACGGTGCTATAGAAAAACGAGTACCGTAACATTTTCAGAATTTTGGCATCAACTTGGTATCAACGCATCGGTTCTCGTGACATCCCTAGTTGCCAATGAATTTTATTTGTCTGGTCAGAAAAATGGAGGTGATTATTTTCTTCTATAACTTTGATGTACTCCAGAGCGAGCCACTGACCCACCAACAGATGCTACAGGTACCGAATGTCTCGGCAGTGTGACCAAGAAGCATGGCACTGCTGAACAAGTGCACGCTCCAATAGACTTTCCCCCGGATAAATAAAGATTCAAATGAAAACAAAAGATGCATGCGCGGGCGTGTAAGTGTGACAGACACCTTTAATATCCTCCCCTTCCCTGTGATCAATTGGTGTGATCGTACCTGTGTGACTGCCGCCGCTCCAATGAATGCCGGATGTCAGGAAGAGCGCCGACAGCTCCACAGAAGGTGGGACGACAAGAGCCTGTAAACAAAGCACACACACCAGGAAATTCACAGTCACCCGCGGTTGAAGCTTGACAAGTTTGCAACACTGGCGACAGAAGAGAAATACCCATTAAAACATTGTGCGTTGATCCCCCCCACCCCCACACATCTTTATTTTTCCTCAGGACTTCCTGTGAGGACGTGATGTCATTTACACATCCATGAGTAATCTAACAAATACATTAACTGTAATTGCTTGTGTGTATCAATCTTTGACTTTTTTAATTTTCTTCTCATTATTACTTTTTTTATTTTGTCAGTTCAAGACGAGGGAATCATAGTGGGACACATACTGAGATGTCCAAGGTTCATCATTTTGTTAGTTAAAAATGTTGCGAAAAAAAAAAAGAACACAAAAAAACAAAATAGGAAGCTTTGTTCTGAGAAAACTGTGAGAGGAGCCTACGCAGCACAGCAGAGGTTGTTATCTGATCCAGCCTTGAAGCCGCCGCCGCTTAACGCCAGAAAAATAATCAAGCCGGCTCAAAGTATGTGAAGTAAAAGACTACCACTCCCCTTTAAAGTAGCATGTAACTCTATGTGGCATTTAAGCCGAGGCCTCACAGAGAGAGACATGACGGCAACCACTTCTCATACCAGTCATGATTTATGAAATTACAGTTCCTGTAAAAAGTTTTAATGCTCGATTAAGGTGGAAAACACTGAAAAAAATTGTTTTATTCTTTGTCGAAGAAGCTAATTGATCCATTTCTACGCGGCAGACTAAATTGCTCCTGATTTACATTTCATTTTATGTGACATTTCAAACGTTTGCTTGAATCCGCTGAAGTTTGCCTGGATGCTAATCTGCGAGATCGTGCTGTTTTGTATATTTACCCTTCAATCTTTAACGCTAAACGCTCGACGCTGTGTTGTTCCTGCACACCCAAAAGATCACCTGTCAGTCACAATGTGAGCAACACACACAGTCATCTTCTTTTCATGGCTCTCCTAGTAGGTGGCGCTCTTTTTTCTGTGATTCATTCAGATGCTTAGCACTATGACTTCGAATTTTAACTAGCAAAAAAGAAGTACGGGTCCAACAAATTCTCATGGCTTTTCTGGATGTGGAGAGGCAGCCAGGCATGGAGGAGCTGGCTCAGTCCTACAGCAGAGGGGGGGGGGAGTGTAGAGGGGGAGCACAGATGTGGAGGGTCTGCAGGAGGGCCACCCAGATCTACCCACCACTACTGTTTCAATGGAGCATCAAGAGTAGAAAACTCTCACTCGCATACAGGGAACACACACACACACACACACACACACACACACACACACACACACACACACACACACACACACACACACACACACGCGCTCACACACAAAGCCACGACATCGCCTTAAGTCACAATCTAAATTGGCTCCCAAGGGCATACCGACTACCTTGTTCACCAAAGGCATTGTGTATGTTTTCTGAGTGCTTAGCATATGCTGCCGTAACCTGAGATCTCTCTCTCTCTCTCTCTCTGTCTCTCTGTCTCTCTCTCCGTTTCCCTTCCATGCACAATACACATGTACACAAACACACAACAATGTTGCTAGAAGTTGCTCTGTTTTCTCCCTTTACGTATTTCCCATCAGGCCCTTAATTAAATTCAAAATAGTTCACATCTACCTATTAAACCGTGTTGCACCGACCGCCCACCAGACAAACCTCGACAGAGACACAGATGCAGGCAGGGTGATGTTGTGTGTGTGTGTGTGTGGGGGGGTAGTGGTAGGATGACAGGAGAAACTATGAAGATTTCTTCTCCGATCACAAGCAATGAGGAATGTCAAGTTGTCTGCTTTTTATACCGCCATATGATATTGCAATACCGATGTATGAAAGGTAAACATTTTCTCCGTCAGAAATAATCCATCAGGTTGCTTCTCTGGATTCGCTCCGGGGTTGTTCTGCCTACATTTTCACGATGATCAGTGCTGTCAAAGTTAATGCGATAATGACGCAAATTTGTTTTAACGCCACTAATTTATTTAACGCATTAACGCAATCGCTCTTTCAGAGGTTGTAAAGTGAAGATACTGGAATGAAACTAAAAACCTGAGGAATCCATTGGTACCAACTATGTCATACTAGCTTGACGGGAAGGAGGTTAAATAACGCTCCAAACTTCCGCAAAATTTTGTCGAGGAAAAACTGGAATGGCCATTTTTCATTGCAATGTTATGATTTGAGCATATTTTTTATGCTAAATGTCGTACCTGTGAGGGTTTCTGGACAATATTTGCCATTGTTTTGTGTTGTTAATTGATTTCCAGTAATATATATATAATAATAACGATAATAACGCAAATTTGTTTTAACACCACTAATTTCTTTAACGCATTAACGCAATCGATATTTCGGAGGTTGTAGCTCTGTTTTAAAGCTAGAGTAAAGATACTGGCATCATTTGAAACTAGAAAAAACCTAAGGAATCCATCATGTCATATTAGCTTATTGCGAACGAGGCTAAATAACGCTCCAAATTACGCTACATAATGGCAAGGGAAATCTGGCATTGCCATTTTCAAAGGGGTCCCTTGACCTCTGACCTCAAGATATGTGAATGAAAATGGGTTTTCTGGATACCCACGAGTCTCCCCTTTACAGACATGCCCACTTTATGATAATCACATGCAGTTTAGGGCAAGTCATAGTCAAGTCAGCACACTGACACACTGACAGCTGTTGTTGCCTGTTGGGCTGCAGTTTGCCATGTTATGATTTGAGCATGCTAAATGCAGTACCTGTGAGGGTTTCTGGACACTATTTGTCATTGTTTTGTGTTGTTAATTGATTTCCAATAATAAATATATACATACATTTGCATAAAGCAAGCATATCTGTTCACTCCCATGTTGATAATAGTATCAAATACCTGACAAATCTCCCTTTAAGGTACATTTTGAACAAATAAAAAATGTGCGATTAATCGTGATTAAATATCTTAATCAATTGACAGCCCTAAAAATTGTACTTTACATGAAAAATGAATGTGGAGTCGTGAATAATAGCTTACACACTGCATTCAAAGGCAGCAGATATAGACAGGCTGTTGTTCTACCAGAGTGAAATACCACAGCTACTGACACTTGATCGAATCTGCTCCATCTATGATTTGATATCAAAGCACACTGCGGAGTAATGAAAATAGCTAACATTTAAAGACAGTCTAACCTTTCCTGTGTTTACCTTATTAAAGAGTGTGTACCTTAACTGGTAGTGCAATACACATAGGGGGACGGGCGGGTGGGGGGGAAACAATGTGTATAAAGCCGGCAGTGTTTAAGCAGGCGAACGGTAAAGTAATAGGCAAGAGCAGTGAAGTGTTGATTCTACAAAAGATGCGGGGGGAAAATTGCACCTTAGTGCACGCACACACACACACAAGCAAACACACATACATACATGCACACACACACACATTCCCTTCCCCTCCTCAATATACTCCCACAACACGGCCGGCTGCCTGGCAGCCGAAGTTAACATTTTCAGAGAAAATATTCCTTGCCTCCAATAGTCCGATGTAATTCATTTTCCATCTCTGTTCATTAATCATTGTTAAAATTAGTGATCCATTTCTTCCACTCTGCCATCTGCACTCAGCTTCCTAACAAACATGACACCTCAGCGCATAATAAAAGCTGACAGCTACGAGGAGGCCTTTCCAAATAGCTTTCTGCATATGTGCACCTCCACGACTTGATGCCGTTGTCAGACAAAAGTAGATTATTTAGACCGCTGGCTGCAGCGAGTACACACACACACGCACGCACACAAACATATATGGATATATACATGTGCACGCATGCACTTATGTGTCCCAAGAGTGTGCAGCTACATGTCAAAGAAAAAAAAAAATCACACACAAATAATCTCAGAAGTCACATGCACACACACACATGCACCAGCACATACACAAAACAACAGATGTGCCTAATCTTGAATGGAATGTGCTAAAATCCTGATAAGGAAAATCTCCCTCATACTTCTCAGCAAAGGGGTAAAGTGAGGAAAACGAGGAGAAGGGGAAACATACAAAATATGAGCGATCATGAAAGCCAAGAGAGCGAAAGGAACAAGGGGGAAAGAGAGAGAGGCCTTAAAAGTCTCCTGTTTACCCCGACAAGGTTTTCGCTTTAACTTCAGCTGGAACAGTGTTGTACTTTTCCATTTGCATTTGCTTCCAGCAGCTGTGGCGTTTGTGTGTGTGTGTGTATTTGTTGTGATACTGTATATCTGCTCGGCTACACCCTGAACTCCACTCTGCTACGCTAACAGCTAATACGGCTAAGAGGCAGATATAAAGGAAAGAGAGAGTGAGTCAAAGGGTCTCTGGTCACCAAGGCCTCATAAACACCCCTCTGATTCCCGTAAAAATACCTCGATGGAAAGCTATCCACTCCCCAGATGCCAGGGCAGACACCCAGTATCCCCAACGGAGTCAGATTCATATATTATATATTTTTTTACGATTTTCAAATTGATTTTATAATGCCAGAATCGATATATCTGTTTCATTTGAGTCTCTGCGGAGGTAGAAGGAAGTTACCACTTTTATTGTTGTAGTCTGAGTAACATGATGTCATATCCGTTCCGTGTCCGTCAACCAAAACAAACCGAAGCGAGCCAAAAAGAAAAATAGAAAACGGCAGAGGGTCCACGTGGATATGACCTGCATCCTCACATGTTAAATCCAACGTGGTAAACACTACACATACAGTAAAGTATGGAAACACTTTGGGTTTCACACATTGACATGAAAAGCAGAGCTAGACATCACGGCTAAAGCTGCATGCTAACTCTGTCATGGACAGGAAACGTTATCGTATCGTGGCCGTCGCTCTAATCTCTGCAGTCAAATGGGCCGACGCTACAACTGTAGAGCACCCATATACTGACATTTATGTTAAATTCATTCAAATGGTCCCGATGGATGTATAGAGAGAACGGAGCTGACGGGAGAGCTAGAGACGGACTTGGAGAAGTTAGCGGAAGTATACACGTGTGACCGGTTTTCAAACTAAGGTGTTAACAAAGGGAACTGTATATACAAAATACATATATGGAAATAAGATTGATTGGATTATATTTTTTAGAAGTATAAAACATTACATGTCCCTTATAAATTAAAAAGGAAATATCACTAATTAGTGAGGGAAATGTCTTTATTCTTTGATTTTTTCCTTTGGTTGCTGGAAAAAATTGACTGACAGTGACTGTTATATTTGCCTTCAGGACATCTCTGACTACATACATGCTGAAAATCAAACCATTTTACTGTATTAATTTATATATTTTCCAAAGTAAAAGTCCCTAGAAGTGTATGAAAAAAAATTGCAATACTTGTAGAATCACAATACTTAAAAATCGCAATACATATCGAATCGGCACCCAAATACCGTGACCGTATTGAATCGGGATATAGGTGTATCGCCCCAGCCCTGGTATTTACTGCACAGAGACTCAGTTTAATGAAGCATAAAGCAAGGACGCACTCTAATATCGATGAATTTAGCTGTGTTTTTGCTGGGTTGAGGTACAGACACATCAGAAACACAGACTACAAGTAAAATCTTTAACAGTTTGTCATTACTTACTTATCATCAAAAGTTGTATTTATCGCATAATTTCTATCATTGCTGAATGACTTCTCCACAAACAAGTTCAAATCATAAAAAACATATTTAAAAAACTCACAAAGAATATGAATACCACTTCCTCTCTCTCACACACACACACACACACATACATACAGCTTACTCACAGTACCTTCCTCTAGTCTCTTGTTAACACCCCCCAACTGTCCCTTCTCACATCCACACACATATGCACCATATCACAAATGCGCACACACATATACACACACTTTATCCTCAACAATCCTATGCTGCTGTAGTCCTCTGATTCTCTTCTGTACACACACACACACGGTCAGGATCCCTCCCTGGCGAGGTGTGTGTGTGTCTCTGCCCGAGGCACAGCACATTAATCTATATAATGCCCTCAAAGAGAAGGCTTTTTCACACCGCTAACTGCCAAGGACTACGAGGGGCAGCGGCTGAGCCATGATTCAGCTGTTAGCCCAACTGGCGTCCCTGCGCACACACACACACTCACACGCGCACACCCCCGCACTCCTCCCAACACACACACACACAATATGTTAGCAAGAATACACACATACAGCCTTCGCTGGCAAGAAAGACAACACCGACACCTTTGTGCGCTCACACAGGGACGCATTCATCAACACTACGAGCTGCGCATCGAACCTCGATACTTTTTTGGTAAAGAACGAAATGTGTCGAAAAGTATTAAAAACTGGCATTGAATGGCAGTTCAATGGCAGCGCAGACCAGATCCACTCCTTCAGTTCTTACCTTTCACAATAAAAGCCCTAGACATATATACACTTTGCAACTGTTTACCAGAGGCAAATTCACTCACAGCATTACGCAAAAAAGTAAACTCAATAAAACAGCTTAGCAACAATTTACCTTCGCAATTTTGTGTGGTTTATTCATCACATCCATGGTGTGTTTAATGGCCTTAAAATTGGCAAAATTCTGACTTAAATCAGGAACTATCTGATCAAGGAATAAGTAAGGAAGAGGATCTGGTCTGCACTGTCATTGACAAGGTTGAAAGGAGTAATAAAGTTGGCCGTTTTGGTTCAGAGTACAGAGCCTCTGTGTTGTTGTACACTAGAGTGGTGCAGGAATGAGTCCTAAAACCGGAAATGAGTTGGCACTTCCGGTTCCCTTGTCTGGAAGTCAATGAGTTTTTTTTAATGGGTTTTTAGTTACATGCCTGAAATAAGGTCTGTGGTTAACACAAGAAGAGATTTTAAAGTTTTGTTCTACGATATAAAATATATATCTATATATAATAAATATCCAATTCATGAATTTTGAAGCCTTTACGTGTCTTTAAAAAGGTTAGATGTGGCTAAATGTAATTGCTAAACTTCATCACGCCAACTCGTCCGCCTTTACAGCCTCGTTGTGTGTACTTGCATTAATGCGCGTTTATGGCGGATGGAACAATCCCATTGGCTTTTTGTCAAGGGAACCCAGGGCGATGCTAACTTCCTGGTTGGCCTACAAAATGATGTCATCCCTGCACCACTCTATAGTGTACATTTTGAAAATGTCCGTTCCGCAATATGTGATTGGTTGATGCAATCAAATTGCATCACTTTTTTTCGATATTCATGTTCTGTGACAAAAACAAAAGTTGGAAAAAGTATATTCACGTTCATATTAATCACAGAAACCACCCCCAGTGTGTAATGGTAATGGCCTTTAGACCGTAGTGTATTACGGGTAAAGATCTTGTCGAGCTGCGTGCTGTTTCTGTTTCTGTTCCTCAATATAAGTTATCTTTTGGTGTATAAACTCAGCTCTGATATAGTGTTGCCTGTTTGAGTTAAAGGTCCATGATTTTGATTACATATATAAAAGTGTATACACTCCCCCACTGATTTCTTCTTTTTGGATTTGACCAATGAAATTCAGAAAGCACCGGAGCAAATAAACACATAAGAAGCTGTTCTCTGTACAGCACCTCCTCCTCCACCATCAGACAGTTTACTGATGTTACCTTGCAGGATTTCTGGGCTCCACCGTCCTCATATTTCAGACTGTAAACCTCTTGCCAGTGTGTGAAGTTGCCCAGTGCAGATTTAATATTCATTTGTTGCACGGAGGGCCACAAAACAGACAGCCCCGCAGCGGTGATTGGAGGGCCAGTGCTCAGAGACAGACGGCGAGCAGAAGAGCAGCTAAATCATCTTGACATTCACCAAGAAGTAGCCACACAGAAAGCTACTGCTGCTGTTAGTTCTCCCATCGACTAATTTGGTTCTACTTAACCCCTAAACACCCCGCATGCGCGCACGCACACACGCGCAGCAGTGGATGCAAGGCAAACGGAGGCTGACGCGCGCACACGCGCCTCACAGTGACACATTTAATTCCAGGTTCTCAGCACATCTGAATTACAGCAGGCTGATGAGGGAGAGAGGGCCAGGCCCCTCCGGACTGATTAGCATCATTTAAGAAAGCCTTCCTTTTTTCCTGCCCGCTTCAGTGACCTCTCTCTCCCTCTCTATCACTCTCTGCCACTCGCCGGGGCGACCCACCCACCTCCCAGCCTACAATATGGGTGGCATCCCCGCCAGCACAAGTCAATATGGAGCACGCTCATTTACATCCAGCACAGGAGGACGACTCAAGTGCCTCTGGGGCTTTTTTTATTTCCTTCAAGTATTGTTAGCTTTAGTTTCTGTTTTCTAAAAGTGTGGACAGAAGGACGTAGCTAACGCATATATACGTCAGGCGCCATATGATGCAGTTTTTTTGCTGCGCGTGTAAAGTAAATAAGACAGAGCCTGTTTTATTTGTGCATATTTCCCCCCTTCTAAATTATATAAGCCTTGCACATGGCTTAAAATTTTGTAAAGCTTTTCTCAAAATCCTACTTATGGTTGCCATTCTGTGCCAAAAAGTTCATCTGGCCTGTAAATTTAAGCATGGATTACAAATATTCAAATCATGAGCTTACTGTTCAAATAAACATTTCCAACAGGGAGGGGAAAAGTTGCAAGGCATACACTTTCAGCATAATTCCTCCTCTGGCACCTCCCCTCCCCTCGCTCCTAATAAAACAACCACAAAAAAAAAAGCAGGGAAGAGAAAGGGGTGGGTTGAGGGGGTGCGGGGGGGACAGACAAGAAACGCAAAAACAAAAGACGAGAGTTAAAAGTTTGGCTTCTTCATTTACCGTGCGGCTGGATAAACAGTGTTGATGAAATATGTAATTAATGTAATTGTAACCACCTATGCAATTACAGTGAGCCGGGTGGGCTCGGCTGTGGCCCCGGTACACCCTGCCATAGGACAATAGGGCACCTTATTACAGTTTTAAAAGGGGGAGGGAGGGAGACGGGGGGGGGTGAATAAAGGGGGAGGCTTAAGCTGGTCAGCTGCTCACCACATGGTAGAAATAATAAGGACTGAAGTCACAATCATTTCAGCTTTGGTTTAGCTTCGCTGATCACTGCACTTTATACTGGACAACACAAATACCTGACAAACTCCTACAGTTTGTCCACCTCTGAGCAATAGTATCCATGAGATATGACTAGATACAATGCGTGAGACTAATCTGCAGTGGTGGAGGAAGAGTTTTCTTAAGTAAAAGTAGCAATGACTCAGTAAAAATAATCCATGTACTACATGTAAGAGTCCTGCATTGAAAAAGTTACTAAAAGTATCTGCAAAATGTATTTAAAGTGTCAAACGTTAATGTACTCTAAGAAGAAAAATGACTCCTGTGGATGATTATTACTGCTTATGCATTAAAGTTTAAGTAGTATTTTATTCTTGCAGTCAGTCAAGGGGAAGCTTTATATATAGGGATGCATCGATCCGACTTTTTCAGTCTCGACTCGAGAGCTTTGGCTATCGGCCGATACCGAGTACCGATCTGATACCAGCGTTTAATTAATAAGCCGTATGCCTCACTGTGTGGAAGTGACTGAGATCATTCTGTTATGTGTAAGGCAACATCAAGCTTGACTTAAACATTGCTTTTCTAACTTTGCAAAAACAAAATGCAACAAATATTTACATAGATATAAATTTATTGAACTGTTATTCATTATTAAATTAATCAATCGTACTCCAGCAACTTGGTAAAAAACCTTGTTATCAGGCATTACAATTCAAGTGTAAACATTTTTATGTGATATCTGATCCACTAATTGTGCATCCCCATTCATATACTGTTTAACCTGCAACACTTCTTAATCTATTTTTACGAAATCCCAATTTCGGCGCTAACCTGTGGAAACCGTGAATCTCCAAAATGTCAACTTTTCATGAACCATGAAAAACAGGCCTGTCTTCAGCTTTGTGTGAAAGTTGTTTTGGTTTGTAACTGGTTTATTCAACTGAAAAACTCCAAGAACAACAACTCTGGAGAATCATGGTTTTCATAGGACGGCAATGACAACAGCTCAGTCAAGTAAAAGTAGTGGTGTAAAACATTTCCATCTGTAATGTTGTGGAGTGTAAAGTGCCATGAAATTGAAAATACTCAAGTAAAGTACTGGAACTTAATGTACTTGGTTACATTCCACCACTGATCATTAGGGATGAATGATATGGATATTTTTTCCGCCGATAACAATTACCTGCTTCTCATCGCCGATACTGATAACTGATCATTTAACAATTTTGTATTTTAAAAAGAACTTCATAACCTGTAGTTTATGCACACCCGAGGGTAGGAAAGGCTAAGATGTAGTTTACAAATTGCAATCGTGTTGTCTTCCTCTGAAACTGAAAAACATCCACACCGGACATGTTTAGCTCTCTAGTCAGCGTGCTGCATTTGTTGTTGTTCTTCTTCTTCTTCTCTGTGTTTATTGGGGTATCGCAAACCAAATTTAAAAATGCATACCATCATGTATCCTGTAGATATCGCTTGTTAAGTCAATGAAAGCAATTTGGCTTTGTATTATAAGCCGATAATTTATCAGCTATAATTTCAATATCGGAATAATACATAACTTACACTTGAATTGTAATTCCTGTTTATTTTTTAAGATGTTTTACTAAGTTGTTGGTGCACGATTTATTATTTTATAATAAATAACCGTCAGTAAATTTATATATATGAATTTATTTGCTACATTTTGTTTTTTAGAGTTAGGAAAGCAATGTTTAAGTCAAGCCTGATGTTGCCTTACACATAAATCCACTTCCACACAGTGAGGCACACAGCTGATTAATTAAACACTGATATCAGATCGATACTCGGTATCAGACGATACCCAAAGCCCAGGTATCGCTATCGGTATCAGGACTGAAAAAGTCGGATCGGTGCATCCCTAGTTACTGCACAGTATGACTTCCTGTTTTCACACCAACCTGCAAACACCAGCAAAAAGGCTCAGAATAAAACCAGTCCTGGTCCCGCGTATAGACAGCTACACATGTAGCATCATTATATACAAACGCATTGTCACCTGGGTAACGACGAGTCAAAATGTGGGTCAAGGTGCAGGCTGCTACCCAGGCCCCGTTCACACTGACAGCCGGTGTTATCCCAGGGATTAAAATAGCCTCTTCCCCGCTACCCGCCCCTGCCCGGCATTAAAGTCTTCCACATTTGCAAAATTGCAAACAGATGCAACTCAAGTACCTGCAAATAATCTGCCAAGACCAATTTCAAAAGGGAGATTTCAGAATATGTGGGAGTCATTAGAGGGAGTATTATTTCAGCGATGAGCGCAAGAGGGCCAGCCGTGGATCACCCAACCAGATGGGTTCTGCTGCCTTTTATTCAGGAAGAAAGAAGCCGACGTGTTCTTCATCTCCCTCCTCTCCCCCCACCTTCCCCCATCAAATGAAGATATATAACTTGTATGAAACAATTACGGCAGAATATTGGAAGTTTCAGAAGCAACCAAAGAATGTCAAATTTCCTTTCGAGTTTCTCAAAACAATCTTTTCATCTTCTTCCCAGCGAGGATGCTTTCGGATGGGGAGGCTGAGGAGGAAGAGGAGGGAGGAGGGGGATTTTTCGATGTAAACGAGGATACAGACACAGAGATCTGAGGCTTTTTATTGTTTTGTATCGAGTGTTAAATATGAAAAAGAATTAAAAGGTAGACGTCTTAAAAGGGGCCTGTGGCGTATGTAAATGAAATATGTTTCGGAGCCGTAATTTGCAACCGCTGCTGTTGTTATTTTTCAGACGGTTATCTGAAGTTTCTTTCTGGTCGCCTCAGTGCGGCTTTAAAGCAACGCACAACAAAGCGCTCACCAATTAAAGGCGATTTTAAACACCAAGAAACTGCAACAAACTTCATTAGATTCTCCATCCAGCCGCTGACAAAAAGCCTATCAGAGTGCATCTTTACGCGTCGGTAATGAATAATGTATAATTTTTTTTTTGTTTTTTTACACATCTTATAACAAATGAAATGTTTATATCAAATGGAATTTGATTAGGTGACTGGTTATTATTGCTAGTAGGGAAGCGGAATAACAATCTAAGGCACTTTAAAAAATGATCAAAATCGCCAAGCCCTTGAAACAATACACATTCAATCAAATTCTTCATAATTGTAACAGTAGGAAGCATTTTAGGCATTCCACCCACAACAAACAGGCTTTGTTCTCCTGTTATGAGAGGCAGCGAGGGGACACAATCAAGTCCGTGAGAAAGCCAGCAACGCAGGATTTCAAGCAATTCCTCCCTCTTTCTCTCTTTCTATACCCCCCCACCCCCCCACACACACATCCCTCCCCTTCTCTCTCTCTCTTTTTCAGGGTCGCCCATATTATTTGCTTCCTGTCTCATTGTAGCTGGCAAAAAGAGAATTTGGTAATTGAGTGGTACAGAACATGTGCCCTCCCTGCTCGCAGATGACAGATGGATTATAAAAACTTCAAAGGCGAGCATTTGGAGCACCAGGGGAGAGATGCTAGGTATTTGAACTATCATTCTTTACCCAGGAGACAATGACTGCCTGACATGGTGCATACATCAAGGAATAGTGCAACGGCACAGACATAATCCAACGCACACACACACACACACACACACACACACCCTTTCCTTTTACTTCTTTCCCCATCTCTCTCTTCCTCTCCTTCTCCCTCCCCTGTGCTATATATTTAACATCCTGTTCTGAGCAACTTTGCGCCAAAGCTCAGGAACATAACAAGTAACGCTGAGAGGAGGAGGAAGAGGAGGAGGAGGAGGAGGAGGAGGCACTGGCAGGGGAAGTAATCTTATCTTATTTTTTTTCTTTTCTTGACTTGTCACCTTTTTTTTTTTGCAGCTCTCAGGGTTCAAACTGTGGCGTCTCCTTTCACCCCCTGGTCGGTAAAATAATCACAGTTTAGCGTTAGCTTTTGTGTTTTCTTAAAGTACAGCCAGATTAGCAGGCCTTGAGGAAAACTGTAAGCACTACTGTACCGTAAGTGAAGAAGAGAATGGTGGGCGGCGACGCCTGTAATCATCTTATAAGCATGATTTATGAAAAGGGCCATCTGCTTTGCCTTACTTAAGCACGGAGGCAACCTTTAATAATATAAGGACATGAGGAAAAAGGAGGGGACGGCGGGGGGTGAGTACAAACGGGAGGGGGTGGGGGGGGACTGTTCAACACACACACACACAGAGATCTCAACAAACTGATAACCTCAATGCAACTCTCCCTTTCCTTCTCTTCTTCTTCTTCTCCTCCCTGCCTATCTCCACTTCAGCTTCCAGCCATCAGTTCAGATGGCAGCTAATCACCGTTGACCTCTCCTGTCACACCATTTAACCCCGGCCCCTCCCCTTGACCCTGAAGGAATTAGCAGTCTCACTGTAACACACACACACACACACACACACACACACACACACACACTCGCATTTAACTCGTAAACTACCTTGCAGACAGACACAAAGTCTCTTCACACACAAGGAGTTTGCTACTTCGTGTTTCATGAGCACTCCGTCTGATGCTTAGAGTAAAAACCAAAAGAAAAGAACTCTAGTATACGATTCTTACACGACTGGTCGGCTTGCCAACTACATCACAAGTTTCCAAAGTCCAAGTTGACATATTCAAACAGCTCCTTTTGTCCAACCAATGTTCCAACACCCACAGATATTCAGTATTCAGTTCGGTATCAAGGCAAACTAAGAAAACAAGCAAATAATTACTTTTGAGAAACTGGAACCAGTGACTTCTTTTCTTTAAAAAAAATGACTGAACGAAATTTAATTAGTTATTAATCTGTCGAATGGCTTCTTTTTGTTTTGTTTCTGAACCAACATCTCCAAATCCAAAGAAATTCCCAATTATTTAAAACAGAGAAAAGCAATAAAATATCACAAGAGCTGTCAATCGTTTACAATATTGAATCGCTATTAATCACATGACTGTCCAGAGTTAATAGCGAGTAATCTCAAATTAATCTCACATTTTTTATCCGTCCGGATCTGCATTTTTTTAATACTCTCATCAATAAGGATTTCGCTTAAAAAAATATATATCCATAGAACCCATTTTCATTCACATAGCTTGAGGTCAGAGGTCAAGGGACCCCTTTTGAAAATGGCCATGCCGGTTTTTCCTCGCGAAAATTTAGCGCAAGTTTGCAGCGTTATTTAGCCTCCTTCATAACAAGCTAGTATGACACGGTTGGTACCAATGGGCTCCTTAGGTTATCTAGTTTTATATGATGTCAGTATCTTCACTCTAGCTCTAAAACTAAGCCCGCTACAACCTAAAAATTGCAAGTTGCGTTAATGCGTTAAAACAATTTGTGGCATCAAAACAAATTTCCGTTAACATATTATTATCGCGTTAACTTTGACAGACCTATTCATCACATTTAAGAAACTTAACCCAGCAACTATTTGGCATTTTTACTGCTTTAAGCATTGATCATCACAGTCCCTGCTGCTTAATCGTACCGTATCAGCGTTGGTTTGAGCCGTTGTTCAGAGGAGAAATAAGCCTGTTGAATTGCTTCACATTCCAACACAAGCCATCAAATTAGAAAGCAAGGAAGGAACTGAAACCAGTGATATCATGACACATTTCACACGTGAAGAACAAGAGCGTCTCAAAGTGATGCAGCGCTGACTTGATTGGCATTCGCGCCCCAGCTGCTGCCCTTTGGCCTCGCTGTGACCTGGAAATGGCTCCCGGCGCGACCTTAAAGAGCGAGCGACGGCGGCAGCATTGGGAGGAGATTTGTGTGTGTGTGTGTGTGTGTGTGTGTGTGTGTGTGTGTGTGTGCGGAGAGGGAGTTTGGGAGTGTGGGGGGGTGGGTATCATAATGAGGCCATACGGCATATGCTATTGTGCTACGAGCCACATACACACACACATTTCCACATGTGCATATAGACACTCACACACGCCCCTCCCCGTGTGGTCACCTTTTCAGTGTCCATCAGGATTGTCGGGCCTAATCCTCGTCGGATCATCTCATCAATGCCTAGGCTGTTTATGTGTAATGGATCCCATCTAACTCCCTTTCTCTCCAACCCCCAGTGCTCCCCTTTGCCCCCTCCGCCCCCTCCACCACCTCCTCCACCCATTCCCTGCCTCCCTCTAGGTCTCTCAACATCCCCCTTATCCCTCCATCATAACCGCTCTCACTGCTCCTTGACGGAATACACCAACTTTTGCATTTCTTTATTTGATCTTATATTGTATTTAATGTTACGTGTGTTGTCAGTGCTCTAAAAGGAAGAACACACTACTCTAAATATGACAGTAAATAAATCCAACATTGTCAGTGTACGTTCTGTCATATTTTATATTCAAAACTGACTGTTAAAAAGTGTATCTTTAAAAAAATTGAACTTTTAGAGGTCCACTTGTAGAGGTTGTATTGATTTATGATTTTCATTTAAATTTGTAAAATGTATAAATGCTGTATATCTATCCTTATAGGCCTTAACCAAAAATATTATAATATTATAGTTTTTGTGGTAGTCAACTCGCACTTTTCACACCACTCAGTTTTGCGTGTGGCAGAATTCAAAATAAATTCCAGCTTACTTGTCCGCCGCATTATTTTCTTGACAAACCTGTCATGGAAACTGTATAATCGTTTGTCTTTCCACCCCTTCCTGTCCTTCCTCACTCGCTTCATCCTCCTCGCTCTCCTCCTCCTCGAAGCCTCGCAGCATGTGTAAGCAGAAGCGCACGTGCTCCCTTCGCCCTCATTACGAGCTAACTACGCTCTTTGATTAAAAGCGTGTACAGAGAGGAAGACAGAGAGAGAAAGAATGAAACGAGAGAGAGAGAGAGAGAGAGAGAGAGAGAGAGAGAGAGAGAGAGAGAGAGAGAGAGAGAGAGAGAGAGGAAGAGGTGGGGAGGGGGGGAGAGAGGAACAGGCCGAACCTCCATAATTAAGATCACTTCACAGATTACCTCCGGCAACAAAAGCGCGGCAAGCAGCCGCCCGCAGCCACAGAAATTGGATGAAAAAGGGGTGTTGAGGAGGAGACTGACCTCCGCTGCTCTCCGCTGGGCTCCACACGAACACGAGCCTCGGCTGGATCAAATGCCCCTCCCAGCAGTAACTGACACACATAGAAACACAGGCGCGCGACAGGTACTGGTACATGCTGGAGAGTCAGAGAGACGAGCGAACTGAGGGAAAAGCACACTTCTTACAGGCGGCGGCGACGCACACGCGGAGGATTCGGCACCTGCGGGCTTACATTTTATTGCAGGCCGCATATCAAAAAACACACACAGGCACACGCACGCCTCTGCTAAGTACACTGCCTGGAGAGGAGATCCATCCACTGGTGTAGACCATCACTCCCCTGAGTCTGAATAAAACTCTTCTAAGTAAGATGCCACCTTCACGTTATTTTGAGAGGAGCACATGCTTGCCAAGATGGCAAACAGTTACAATTTATTTTAATATTCCAACAATAACGAGCTGCACCGTATACCTTGAAATTGGCGTATTTGCTGGCGTGTTTGATTCTTGTGGGACGCAACATTCGTAACGCTGAATAGGAGACAGTGGAGCTACAAAAATCCCCAAATGTCCTCTTGGAAATTACCACTAAAAGGCTGATGTGATGTTTTTTTTTCCTCATTTGGAAGATACCAAAAATCGGATATGATGCAAACATGGAATTAAACCCACCCAAAGGATCCTGTCAGCCATGGGCTTCCACGCTGACAAGCCGTCAAACCAACACTTTTTTGTGTCTCCTTCGCCTTCCCTCCGTCAATTTCCACGTCCTCACCCTCACTGTTTTTCTGCATTTCACCCGGTCCTCCTCAGTCCACCTCGTTCCCACCCCGCAAACCAACCCTGATCTCCGGCAAGCAGGAGGGGGGGGAGGCCATTTACTCTAATCACAGGGATCCAGCAAGAGCGCCTCAAAGCCCTCGGGGGCTGATCGGCAATCAGAGAGACGGAGGCTGCGAGGGAGACGGAGAGAAATAAACTCTACCTCAACTTCAGATTTGTGGAGCAAACCTCTCCGAGGCCCTAATCCGAAGCAGCTCCGCCATGAGATTGTCCTGCTGCTGGGTAGGTGTTTGGGGAGGATATGAGCACAGAGTCAAAGGACTTCCTGTGACAGGATTAAGTTCTGGTCAAGGGGGTCACGGGCAGGGCAAAGTGTGGACATGGTCAGGACAGCAGGGGCCGAAAATGAGCTTACTATGTGTGCGAATTTTGATAAGACTGCCAACGACGTAAGAACTCCTCCACATAGTTAAAATTCTGGCTGAAAGGAGAACTCTGTTTAATTACAAACTAGATCTCATTTTCATAGTTTTGGCCTTCATTTCTATCGGTTATGATAAGATTCTCCTCAACAAGTCACTGCTGAGATCCACAAACACGGTGACATTGCAACAAAATGTCAGACACAGCGAGAAACAAGAGTGGTCAGTAAACTGTTAATGCGACAAAAGTTTAGCCAGATTATCTGAAACCACTTTATCTCAAGGCAAAACCAAAAACTCCTGAAATGTCGGTAATAATCCCTCACTGCATAAAATAAACAAGCTGAATACTGGACTCCAAGATGGTTCCCATTCCTTCAAATGAAAATCAAAGACTTTGATGACGGCAACACTTCAAAAAAGAACTGTTCTCTGGGGAAGTTCAAACAACATTGAATCTTCATGATTTATCAAGACTAAGAGTCAACAGCCTCGCTTATAGCAGCTCCGTGGGGATGTACTAAGCTTCGAGCTAAATGCTAACAACGGCACACTAACATGCTCACGGTAACATACTAACATGCTGGTGTTGAGGAAGTTTAATCAAAGAGTACAGACGCAAAGAGACTAAATTACGGTGTTTTTCTGATGCTGCTATTTTGGACTGAAAACGCTTTATATTTGTAATATTTTATTGTTCAACAAAGGCCTTGTTGGTTTAAATATGACAATAGAATAGAAATAATTTTGTTCTACTTTTGTATGCCCCTTTTTAGTGGCGTCCGGTAGTCGCTTTCAGTCCAAAATGGCAGAAGCGTAGCTCTGCAGCTGGGCGCTGATGTTAGATGATGAATCAAACAACTGACTTTCACTTCTTGGCAATACACGTTCTTTGATATAATGTTTATCATGTCCAACATCTTGGTGTTAGCATGCTAATGTTTGCTAACTAACACTAAACACAAAGCACATCCAAGGAATGTCAGCTTTGAATGTATTTTGGTCAGAAACCAAAATATTGAAGAAATTAGAATTTTGATAGTGCTAGATGAATCAAAGTTATAATAATTCATCCTGAGGGGAACATGAACGTGTGTGTGCCAAATTTCATGGCAACCGTTCCAACAGTTTACTCTAGACCAAAGTGGTGTACCGACATTGCCATCCCTACAGTCGCGCATGGTAATAATTGACTATGAATGCAGTCTGAGGTGTCCTGACAACATTTTTACGGATGTCTCTTTTATAATATTGCTCTGTGGGGAAAATGCTTTTTGATCTACGAGGGTTTTTTTGCTGCGGTACCACGCTTAGTTATTGAGACAGTTGGCAGCAAGACTGACTCGCCGCACCACATACAGCTCAGTCGGTTCGTTTAAAATCTATCCAGTTGTCTTACTAAATGCTCCGTCACTCGTCTGACTTCCTTTTAACGATGTCACCACTTTCCAAGATCTCAACAATCACTTTGGTGAGTACAGCATTGTCATGACTTAAAGATCCAAGTTGTAATAAACCTGAACCATCTTTTAAAAAGTGCACAAAACTACAAAACTGAGTTACCATCATACACCGGGACAGTTCAAACCGAGAACTAAACAACTTGTGAGTGTTCCACTTCCTTTTCATATTCTCACTTTAATGAGTTCCAGCAACAGAAGGTTAGAAATAGCGACTGTTCTAAATGACCCCCCAGTTTTCGGGACACACATTGTGAACGGATGAGCAGACTCAGAGTGTGAACTCACTCCCACCCTTCGAGCCTTCAACCACACCATGGATGCAAATCCACCCCCCCACACCCACCCCTCTCTCTCTGTGCAGATCTGACAGTCCTGTTTACCAAAGCAGCCGACAGACAAGCTGAACAAGGGCCCGGGCCACAGCACTTCCACTTAACTCTCTCCCCATTACTACGATTGGTGTGAACGACACAACAAAAGAGATAAAATCCTGAGGCGAAGAAAACAACTGCAGCTCACGATCAAGAATAATAATAATAACAAAAAAAGACACGGATCAAAACAAAAGAGGAAAAATGAAGACGGGGAGGAGGTGGTGGAGGTGGTGGAAGAGGAGGCGGTGGGGGCTGGAGAGAGAGGAGGAGAAGAAGATGAGGTGGGCCGTTTGAAAAAAAAATAGAAGAAAAAAAAAAGATGATTTGAGAAAATTGTCGGAAAATTGCGGGAGATCTGTTAAAGGTTTCTTTCTTCAGCACGGGTGGGAGCATTATCGTGTGACTTAAAAGAGGTATTAAAAGGAAAGAGTCAGGCGCCGGGGGAATTCTCCCACGTCGGAGAGCTCTCTTTTCAAATTCAACCCCGGTAATAACGCAGATAAATAATAGATAAATAGTATTTAGCTCCCACCTTGAACAACACTTTTTAAAGTAGTTCATGAAAGACTGACAGCTCTTGGCGAGCGAACGCACTCGCACACGCTCGCACGCGTGTGCCCACACACGTGTGATGTGTATTTTACCTAATTAAATACAACACCAGGTGGGAATCGACTGATTGTTTGTGAGCGTGTGCACGTGAGTGTGCGTGGATGGAAAAAAGGAGAAGCAGAAGAAAAAGATCAAATATTTTGAATGAATTTCTTTAAGTTTGGATTCATCATTAGTGGTTTCATCAGCGACTGATGGTTATTGTTGAAAAGGGTGGTGCAGTTTTTTTGATAACTGCTGGGGAGGGAGATTCAGCCCCCTCCCTGCCCCTATAATTTTTGCTCAGTCCCTAATATACTCTCATATTTAACAGGCCTTTTTACTGTCTTACGGTAATGATGTTCCAGGAAATAAAAAGCTTAAAAAAGGACTTGTTTTTGAATATCCTGTCCTCAAATAACGTGGAGAATAAACACATATATTTACCTTTTAAAAGAAGAAAAAAAAAGCACAGTAGCAACCCTTACTTTGCGTCTCATGGCAGCTACGCCTCGGAGATGTGGTCGCGGCTGCGCCAGGCGTTTACAGAAGGCTGTGTGTTTAAACGCCTGGAATGCTCATTTGCCTTTTGGGTTTACTTATTTACTTTTGCATAAATGGAGAACGGTAATGTGGTATTAAGGGGCTTCTCAGGGGGAAAGTTGTGTGTTTTTAAAAATGCAGCCCCCTTTTTTTTTTTTTTTTTTTAAATGCTCCCTCAGTCTGCTATATTAAGGAAGGTTGATGATTAATGCAGCATAGATCTAATTTCTCTTGATTAAAAAAAATGAATTAGAAAAATAATGCCAGACATGGAGAAGCCCCCCCTCTCCATGCACACACACACCCACCCCCCCCTCCCTCGCTCAAAGTCATCAGATACAAAATGAGCATCCAGGCTAAAATGAGCAACGAATAATCACAAAATTCCCAATAGCCAAATATAAAATGTAAAATGACTGCCTTGATCAACTGGAGCCCAGTAATCTTTAGCGCCAGCCACAGCTGTACCACCACCACTGTCACTTGAAATAAAAACCTAAACCTTTCAGGGCTTTCGATTGAGTCTTTAATTCAGCCTGATGTGACATTAAAACCCTTTGGTTGACTTCCACTGGCTGTGACAAATGTACCGGCGCTTAATAGAGGTGTGCAGACAGGCCGGCATTTCAGTGACTTTTATCAAACCGAATTTATCAACGCGGGCTCCCAGGATCTGTGGCAGCAGCTTGTTGAGAAGGAAGCCTACAGATACCGTTAAGTACATCATCCCTCCTCTCTGTCTCTCTGTCTCGCTGCTTCTCTCCTTTCTGCTCGCTGCGTTTCTCTCTCTAAGTGTTTTTTCTTTTTCATCCTCTGCTCCGTCCTGTCATCACTCTGCCTACTGTATATTTATCTCTTTTTTCTCTGGATCTACAGATGTGCTGCTTTGTAGGCTAATAGGAATGTTTGCTGTCAGGTTAAGCTTTTTGAAATTTGACCAATTAAGAGAACAAATAAAATGACTCCTACTGTTTGCAGACGTTTAAAAGTCTTTTCAAGCAGCACCCGTGTGCCATCATTTGACACTAAAACTCTCCACTGAAACGCCATTGAAACTGTTTTACATGTCGTCAGGCCAGAGACGACGACACGATTGTCTGATTTTTAAGAAAAGTTCAAGATATGTGACCAGCTCTTCTCCGTATAACTCTCAGGAGTTAATTCACCTGTGATAGAAGGAGGGAAATGGGATGTGTATTTACTCCCAGTACCACCCTGACTGGGAGATAGTCGCCCGGAGTAAATTCAACGGTTCTGACCACCAGCATGTTGGCTAAAGGAGTGTTACACGAGTAAGAAAAAGGAAAAAAAGGAGTTTTATAAAATTTGTTTTAATCTCACAATTTGGCTACGGTTCACTGGAAGTGGCAGAAAAGTTGTCTCTCTCCGTTACCTCGTCTTTAATTTTCAGTTAAAGGGCAAGTGTTTTGATTTGCGACCACTTAAAGAAGATGTTATCGTGATTCTGAGGTGATTTCTGGGTGTGGTAGGCTACAACTAATAAGATAACTTATTGTCAATTTTGGCAACTAGTAGAGGGTATGAATGAGATGTGAGGTAAGAAGAGATACAAAAAAACAAGATTACAAATGAGAGATAAGAGCGGGGAGAGAGGATGGAGAGATGACAGAGGCTGCGGCAGAGAGACAGAAGAAGAAGAAAAAAGAGAGTGAAACGGCGGAGTGAGGAGTGCGATAAGGAGGCTTTTGAAGGGTCCTCTCAGACGCTGGCGTTGCTCAGTTCAGCGCCGTCAGAGCCTCTGAGGTACTTGAACCTTGCCTGCCTTCCCTCCACCTCTCTGTAGAGCTGCTGCCCTGCAGCCACCTGTAAACCGCTTTGACACATGATCCACTCCCACGGATGTAGAGTGGAAACACACACACACAAGCGCAGACAGAGAACCACTGCTTGCAGGCAGCTCAGCGCGCACAAACGCTTTAACGCACCATCAGCGCTTGGTTGTTTTTTAACATTCGATTAACAAACCGGCTGTCCCACTTTGGAATGGAGGGGGCACTCGCGGCAGAGCTACACCTAATAGTCTCTCTCCTAACACGTTGATTAAAAAATTATTTTTTTTTCCCCTCCTTCTCTCACTGTCACTTTTAAGCAATAGATCCTTCAGCGAGACAAGACAGATAACCTGCTATTATCCATTGCCCTCACGTTGGCGTGAAAGTGGCACTAGGAGGATTTTAACCTTCACCTCGTGAAGGCCGAGGGGAAACAGGACACGTTGGAATTTAATTAAGCAATTAGACGGATGCCTTGCCACGGCCACAAACAAGTGGAGAACTTTTAGGCGAACATAGAAATGCACAAAAAATACATTTGTGAATCAGACAAAATTATTACTAGAAATGCAGGGAGCTCCTACTTCACATGTATGCAAGAAAAAGCATCACCGCAAGTACGCTCCGAGCAAAGAAGTGGAGACTAGAAAGAAAAAAAAAGGGACGGCTCCTGATTAGGCATTGTCAAAATATTTGCGACTGAGGAATTCCGCCAGGCGAGCGGCGGAATCGGCTCCTCTACAAAAGAGCCATCTTCCCTGAGTAACAAGTAGGTGCAATGAGTGTCGACAGAAGAGGAGCTGAAATCCCCCCCGGGCTAGAGAATATCCCGCTATTGTAGTCTTAACCCGCGAGACCTGGCGGGGAATGTACAGCTTTCACAGTCACTTCTCATCCTATTTGTAGCACTGCCGCTGATGTGCGAGCGCCTGGGCCAGAGCAGGTCACCCCCCCACACCACCACCACAACCACCACCACCTTTTTTATTTATCTCTCTGTCTTCCTTAAACCTTCACCACCTTTCACACCTCTTTAAAAACTCTTTTTAAGAATTGAGTCCAACAAATATTTGAGGGGGCATTCATCTACATCGTGTTATTTTCTCTCTCTCTTCCCCCCGCACCCTCACGCCAAAACCACTTTTTTCATCTCTCTTTTTTTTGTATTTTTTTTGTTCCACGAGGCAAGTTTCATTAAAGATCCAATTATGCAAATCAGGTGCTGGAGAGGCAGTTGAATATGCACTATAATGGTGTACAGTAATCGTTCGACACAATATACGGCATCCGGGGCCAGATTTACGAGCGCAACAGAACTGCAACGCCTCCGTCCTTTGGTGAAAACCTCTTGATCATAATTAAAGGTGCAGGAGTTCTCTCCAGCATCCTCACGCCCTCTCCCCCCACCCCTTTTTTTTTCTCTACCGTTTTCCTCTTTTCCCCCCCTCTCCCCTCCATCTTGTGCTACTTTGGCGTGCTCATTAGCGGAGGTCTGGGAAGTTTGCAGAGGTCACATCCGAGAGGTGGAGCAGCTAAAGAGCAGACATGACATGTGCGATGCGGTCGGTGATGTGCGTGCGTGAAGCGGGGTTAACAGACACACATAGAAGCCTCCCGTCTCATCAACACTGGAGGTATTTACCACTGTCTTAGCTGAGCGTGGCTGAATGCTAAGCAGCAACAATTCTCTGCTTCAGGACCTCTGATTGATGTGTGCTTGCCTGTTTGTGTTAAGCTGTTGTCTGCGGAAATGACACAGCTGAAAACGCCGCGCCGATCGGCACGTCAAAAAGGGGGGAAGACGGTCCTGACATTGCACATCCTTAAATCCAAAATGCTAACGAACTTCCAGGAGAAAAAAAAAAAAAGCCAAACTCAATAAGGCCTTAATGCCGAGGGGGCTCAGCGGGGCAAACGGAGGAGGAATATCACGGGGTTGTGAGGATAAGGTGTTTTACTTTCTTTTTTTGTTCAGGACACATTCCTTATTGGTGTTACGTGAGCGTCGACTGATTACACAGACAGAGACGGAGCAAGGGGGCAAGGCCGGAGCATCGCCTGGACACTGGACTCTCTCAAGGCTGAGACTATAGCCTGAAAATCATCAATCACGTGCACGTACACACACTGTAACTCTTACATGCATCATCCTGCGGGCATACACGTTCTCAGGCTTATTTCATCGGCTTCTGACAACAGCAAGTGATGGAGAAAGCTGATTTTGTAAAGAATAAATCCTCCTCGCGCCCACTTCCATGCCCACCTCTCTCTCTCTGAGACCACTTCGACCTCTCTTACCATCCAGATCTCACCCCCCACCCCCCCCCCACCCCACCCCCACCCCCAACCCGACTCCCCCGGCTGCCCAGACAGGCAGACGCTCCTTGTGATGGCACCCCGGCATGAGAGGACTGAGTCAAGCCTATCTGTCAGCGCCTCATCTGCCCCACACTCTTTATTCTTAGATCAAACTGACGTCCGTGATTACCCCCCCTCCTCCCCAACTCATCCACCCCGCCGCTCCTCCATTCCCTCACCCCCCCAATCCTTATCGAGCTCTCAGGGGGCGAAGGACGTATACCGGGGGAAAATATACACTCCGACTCATAAGTACAGCATGAGACATTAACACACCAACACAAGAAACTGTACATAAACTCTCATTTAAACAATGATTCAATAATCATTCACACAGCTCCGTTTTAATTGATAGCATATTCATTTCTGGGTAATATCTTCCATATTCTCCACTGCTTTTTATATTACTCAGTCATTCTTGCACAGTCAGTTTTACTTTGGTCCTTATTTCTAACACAAGCAACATGTTAAATATGCGGTTGAATAAGAAAGAACCGGCAACACGAGAGGCTTTTCGGACATCAACACTTCATATAAAAGGATGACGAAATTACATTTGAGATATTACAAAAGGCCTCGTGATGAGCAAAGGTCAGTGGCACCAATTTAAGAAAACTTGCCCCTCCCCCTTGGAATTCATCACCACAGTGGAAATAAATCATCATTTCTGTTCCTTATGAAAGTTGGCCATCACAAACCTGTTTCTAATCCAAACATTTTTGATGACAAACCGACGCGATATGAATCTCGACGTTTGAGGTCTCCGTCTAATGTGTGTAATCTAGCGCGTGACGCTCTGCGGTCGGGACGATCTCTTCTTGAGTTCACATCCGGCGTTTGATTCACAATGCTTTCGATTGTGTGTGCGTGTGTGTGTTTTGTCATATTAGCCTCGCGCGGCGAGAGCGAGCCCGGCTCGCCGACATCTTTCGCCTGTCTGGCTTGAACTCTGGAGATCAAGGTCACAGAGCTACAAGGCTCAAACCCAGACTAACGCCTGTGTGTTACAGCCCCTTTAACACCCTCCTCGCGCCCCCCCCTTGGGACACATATACACAGGCACACAGTGGAATACATGCACGCAGCTGCCTTGCACTGTTGCCTGTGTGAAGAGCGAACAGATCAGAACCAGAATGGAAAATGAAGAAGTGACACCAGTATCCACAGCGTTTACCCAGTAGGTAACAGAGAGAGAGACGGAGAGAGAGAAGAGAAAAGGGGGGGGGGGGGTGCTTTCACAATGACTGCACATATCAATTAATGGCTGGCTGATGAGCAGAGCTGGCCTGATCTGGCCTGCCCACCACCGCCCTGATCCCAGCGGACTGGGAGCCCTGGCCTCGCAGCCTGTACAGCTGGAGCCCTCTCCCCTATAATTACATGAGAAGGGGATCAACTAGCCACAGTGAGGCTGCCTGTCTGACTGTTGCAGATGCACACACCGCCGACTATGGTACAGGAACGACTCGAATTATGTGTTGTCCCGATTGATTATACGCACATATTTCCCCGTGCTGCTAGATTATGTAATTTATGCGACCGCTTCGCTGTGGGTTTGTGTGTTTTTTTGCGATGGAGTGTCTGCTTTCTTTATGCGCATTTGTTAAATGATTTTTTTTTTTTCTTTGTTTTTCAAAAAAAAAAAAAATCTGATTGTGTACACGTCAACGTGTACAAATAATTCACCGGGTGTCGGACTGACAACGCGGCGGCTTCAGTCGAGTGGGTCTACTCCACGGTGAACCGAGTGGCTGACTGACTGACTGACAGCCTGGTGAAAAGAGGACTGATTTGATGCCATCCTCTGCATGCCATGCTCTCTCTCTCTTTCTCTCTCTCTGTCTCTGTCTCTCTCATCACTCCCTCCACCCTGGTTTTCAGCTGAGAGATGCGTATCGCCGCAGTCGGTCACGGCCCGCGGCCCACCTTAGCAACAACTGACACGGGCACAGGTGGGAAAGCAACTAATGCGAGATCAACCAATAACACCGCTGCAGACGGGGGCTGCCCGAGAGATCCACATTTTGAGCACTGTCGATCAGAAAGTTGCGAGAAAATGTCAAAATACTTGTGCTGTGTGTGTGTGCTGTAATAAATCTCACTCCCATCAATAAACATTGTGAATTCATCTATTTGACTTGAAGTGAAGATAAATAATGCTTGCATATTTTATAAGAATAATTATTTTAACGACAACAACGCTGACAATTAATTGGATAATTCATTAGCGAGTACAATATTAACCTGACTGCTAGATGAATGCAAAAAAAAAAAAATCTCAAGCAGGCCTAATGAATATTGAATACATTTCTAACACAAACCACTGAGGCCTTTACACCGAATTCACTACATAAATTCCTCCAACAGGCCAGTGTGCAAAGCGAGGCCTCTTCTTAATTAAAACACAGCGTCTCTTCCCAAATATTTTCAGCCGAAAAGAATGACAACATTTCCACTTGTAGCAGCGGAGAGAGGTCCAGTAAGAGGGCAAACGGGTCTGCGAGGCAGCCTGAACTGTCAAGAGGAGCAAGGGAAGGGGGGGGACAGTTATCCATTTGCAATTGCATCTCCAATAAGAGAATGAAAGGAGCTGACAAAAAGGGTTTACGCCCAGACACTATTTCAGACATAATATCCGCCCTGTGCATACCATTAAACAATGACAGCATCTCAACTCGCACAGTACATCTATTTATCCTTTGCACAATGAATATGAGGAAGAGGCAACATTTTTTTTTTTTTTTGTTGGCTCAGGACAACTTTAGAGAAACAGTGGGGAAACAACGTGATAGACATTGTTGAGTATTTTAAGAAGGATGACATGTGTCTTCGCAGCTATTGTGCAGCGCTGGGAAGCTGCTTGGAAGTGGCTGGATCACCCAGGTCAGATCACTCAGGGGTCAACTCCACTTCCAAGAAAGGAAGAAAGAAAAAAAAAGGTCCTCCCCAGCTTGGAGACGCACGGTGAGACACAGGCTTTAAATGGGATTACAAGGCTCATCCCTGGTGCCACATATTACTGATAATTCAATACTGCTCCCATCATTTAAAGCACAAATTCGGACATGTGAGCCACGATGTGGGAATTCAGTTTTTTTTAGAGCTCATCCCTGCTGGATCTCCCCCTAAAAATAAACACCATGTGGTGAATTAAAAGAAGATTTTGGCATATGTAGCTCTGTCATTTTATATATTTCCACAGTAACAGATATCTATCAGCCTCCTGTAGCCTTTAACCGACTCGCTCTAACTTTCTCCCCCATCTCTTTAAAAATAAAACCCAAATAAACACACATCCCCACCTCCATGGAGAGTGACACCTCTCCAAATAATGTCAATTTCACCCTTCACTCTTCGTCTGATCGCAACGTCTCCTCAAAGCATAATGCAGAGGGCTGCTTATTCATAAGAGAGGTCGATCACTGCACAAAATGGCAGGTCTCACCGGCTCTTCTTCCATCTCACAAGTTTTTTTGACACATGGTGGCAAAAAACGCGCCGGTTCCACTTGAAATCGCCCTCCATGCACGCACTCTCTCTGCACAAGTGTCGGTAGAAAGTTTCTCGTGCACGCTCTTAAACACGGCTGGACTTTTCTTTTCTAAAAAAAAAAAAAAAGTCCCCCCATGCACATCGCTGTGTTTGTATGCGCAATAATGCAAAAAGCCGTGGACGCCTTTTTACGCACACAGCACACAGCAGCGGTTACAGAGTAAAAACATGCAAAAGAAAACTTAAAATTATTTTCTACTCGAGTAAAAATTGACTTTCAAGGTGTCGAGCATCGCAGCCAGAGTCTTAGTCCCACAGCTGCTATTTTGTCGCAGTTTTTTTAAAACCATCGTCACCGGATAATTATTATTTTCTAATCATGATTGGGGAGACATCAGGGGGGTTGTGATGCAAACCCCCAAATTCTGACTTCCCAGAGAGTAAAAACACTTGAACCCCCTCCTCAGTAAAAAAAAAAAAACACAAGTCGTGTACTAGAAAAGCTCCACACTTCTTCTTCTTCTTTCTTACCTTTTAAATGTTGGCGAAGCGCCGGTTTAACTCCTGCGCGTAAACGACGCGTTGTGAGAGATCATTGAATAATGAGGCATGTCCATATGATTTGACCGGATCACATATTCTCGTCGGAGTCGGATGATGACATGGGGGGGTGTTGGATTGGGAAAGGAAAGTGCGCTTCGGACCTGTTAAAGACTCCTCGATTCCTGTTCCACTACAGCTGCTCCATCCTGAGTTTGAAAAATGTACCAAAATATACGAGCTTTATTATGACTCCTCTCTCTCTCATGCTGCTGCTGCGCTGCTATAAAAAAAAAAGGTTTGCATTGATGCACGATATCGCCGGGCATCATCAGCATATTCCCTTCTTCTTCATCTTTCAGCTTGGACTCCCCCTATATCTGGTAGGTGAAATGCATTGTACCGTTAATAAAAAAGGCACTCCATTGTAGGAAAGCAGAGCCGACTGACTGGCTCGGGTCTTGCGGTATTCGCATTGGGATAAAAAAAAAAAAGCAGCTGATGCACAGAAACCTCGTTTAAAGCAATAATCCCCTCATCATTACATTTCCTGTGTGCACCGTGGCAAGAGAAAGAGAGAGGCGAAAAAAAAAGCTGATTCCCAGCCACCTTTAGTTTGTTTCTGACCTTGAACTGCCCACAAACACTCTTTTATTTTAAAAAATATGCCCCCTTCTTGTACATACATAACCATTCAGCCAGCCTTTCGCTTACATGTTAGGCAGCACCGTGCGTTTTTTTGCAAAATCGCCTTGGATAACAACCTCTCTCCGTGTCACAAAACGACTCCCAAAAAAGTATTATTCCTTACCTTTTTTGCAAAGTGAACTGTTTCGAGATCTTTTTCCTCTTCTTCTCCTTCCTTCGCCTTTAAAAGAACTCCAGCAGGATAAATGAGTGTTGCCTCCTCGTGTGCGTCCTGAGCGTCAGTCACCGCTTAAGAGAAGTAATGAGTGATAAAAATGACGCTCATCTATCTGCACTGTAACCTTGTGGCGTATTTAATGTAAATAAGCCCCGTTGTGTTGCCAATCCCCATGCATGCATACAAACGCAAAAACCTGCTCCTCAGGGACTCGCTTTTTTTTTTTTTGCTTTTTCTTTTTCTCCCCCCCTTCACCACCACCTCCACCTCAATGTATTGACGATTTATTCTCACACTGCCTGGGAGCGCAATAACGAATGAGCATAATTATTAGAAAATATGATATATCAATAAATGCGACTGCTCCAATTTGTGAATGAATGCATTTTCTACACAGAAAGTGCACCACTCTGTCTGCAAAAAAGAAGCTTTTTTGGGGTAATATATCCAAACAGGACCCTTAAACTTGAAGTTGGCACAACTTTTTTTGCGTAAAATTGATAAAAAACACACACACAGCTAGAAGACGTCCCGCATAGACCGAAGTGTTTCGTGCAACTAAAACCTTTCCTCGGTTTTGATATATTATGCTTCTATCTATAGGGGGGGCTGGAAGGAAAACCGAATAATGCAATTATAGATTCAGTGTCCCAGCGTTGACAAAAGACAGGACTTCAATAGAGGCTTTGTTATGGGATTATATAATGATTATGGGGTAATTATGGGAACGGTTTGGTAATAATAAAAAAAAAAAAAAAAAAAAGTATCAAGTGCTCTCTTTGCAAGGACAGCTTGTTTTCTCTATAATGTAAAGCGCACAGAGCAGAGAGAGGAGTGTGATAAGACGGACAGACGGTGCTGCTGACAGCTAGTGGCAGGATGACGGCAGACAGCACCGATTATTCAAAATGTCGAACCGAGAGACACATTAATGCCACTGACTGAGATGCTATCACATGTCCTCAGAACCGGACATGGGCCCACAATGGAATATCTCGGGGTCATGTTCATAACAGCCCCAAACACACACACACACACACACACACATACCCGCCCTCATCATCATCCTCTCCACCCTGCTTGTGCCATGCTGTATGTGTCAGAGAGAGTCAGAGAGAGAGAGAGAGAGAGAGAGAGAGAGATACAAGCATGTAAATGGTCACAGAGAGCACATGACACTCCATCTGTGGGTGAACATAATCTGCACCTTATACAGGATGTTACAATTATTATAATCACATTTAGGAAACTTTTTTTTTAACCTTTTGGCACATGCAAAGAATGCATATTAATATACAAACTGTCTCTTCTTTTCCTTTGACTCTATTAAATAAATAGGGACAGTGCAATATGTTGCATCTGTGTAATATGGGACTATAGTCTGTGCAATATGGGCAAGACGGTAGACGGTGCAGTGCACTACCCGGGTGCAATACCTGCCATGGTGTGTGATAGTATGTGCCATTACGTACGAGGAAACATCTGTTTCTGTGGAACTGTTTCCCTGTCTTGTGTGGAATCGTTTATTATTGTTGTTGATGCTGTTTCCATTTAGTGTTTGTAACACTAAAATCTCCCCACAGGGACAATAAAAGTATATCTTATATCTTATCTTATCTTATTATATTAATAATAATTATGCCTTTTTAAAGATCGTCACACTCTTGAGTCTGTGTGTGTGTGTGTTCTGTGAGACGTTAACAGATAGCCTAAATATCTGCTTTCTTCCCCTTCCCAGACAAAACATGTCTTCCTCTTTAAAAAAAGACAGTCTGCATTCATTATGCACTATGAAAATCAGATTCTCATGCTGCTCCTTTAAATGGTTATATGGAATTCAGTTTGATGCCTATGAAATTCTTTTCTTTTCCTTCTTTTTTTTCTGTGTGTTGAGCATTTTCCCAAAATAAAATATCTTTAAAAAAAGAAGAAAAAAAAAAGTTTTTCCTCCCCTAAAGAAATTAGCATAACCATTCCCCCCATCAATAATATGGCTATCTCTATGGGAGTGATAGCAGCGAGCAGTAGGGGTGTCCCTTTTGCCGATTCTCCATGGATCAACGGCGCGTCATCAGCTCCTTTTGAACTTGTTATAGCAAGTCAAGTGATTCTTTATCGGCTGACAGCCCTGACAATGCATCGGGGATGGGAAAGCAGGTCAAAAGGAAGTTGCCATATGGACTTAAGCATGCAAATTTCCAACAATACGTGGCGGCGAGAGGTTGTGCTCTCGCATGCACGCCGCCGTATATGTGTAAGTGGCCACGCAAAAAAGTGTTTGCCAGCCGCTTTGTGGAGGCTGACATGGATCTCAGTGGCTTAGATTAATTGTATGCAGAGTAATTTAAGCTACACAAGGATAGAGGCGATAAAAGCAACTATAAATGTGTTTTATGAAAATATAATTGATTTTTTTTTACAATGTTAGTGGTTCTTTTTGCCTTCTAATGATCACTGACAGGAGACTGAACCCACCTGTGTATTAAATAAGGGGATATAAATGACTTTCAGCATCAGTTTTATATAACTTATTTGTGTTTACATTTGTTTTATCTGCCATTTAACATGTTAATAAATAAGTCTAAATCCTAAAGTCCTTTAGGCTGCTACATGAAACCTAACTGTGAGAAAGCACATTAATGATTTTTTACTGTAGTACTGAGTATGTGAGTGATGGACATTGTAAAGACGGACAGGAAACGGTGCTTTCGTTTGCAACAGGTGCAACGGCATCCCATTCATTCCTGTTAGCCCTGAGTACTGTTTTACTTCTCCATTTGCATCAAGGCTTATAAATGAATAGTCCCACGCTTTTGCTCTCATTGATTATACGTCGGTGAGTAAATTAATGTCACACATTTTTATGTTTTTTTTATACAAATGCGAGTCTATAGAGTGTAAAAAAAAAAAAGCAGTAGTAACAGCCCACATTTCAACCTACTGCTGTGCTTTTCAGCGTGCTATTAAGTTTCATGTAAAATGAATGGGGACTGGTAAGCAGGCAAGGGGGAAGTCGATATATCAAATAGAGAGATATTTGGTGCTGGATCTGCTCAAGTGTGTGTGCGTGTGTTTGTGCTGAAGGGATGGGAGGCAGAGGGAGTGTTGGCCGCCAGTCCTGGGAGGGTCATCACTGCCTTATTACTGCCATGTTAGTGACTAGCAGCTGAAGATGGCTCTGCTCCCTTCCCCTCTGCTTGGGAGTCATCCAAGACAGCGTGCTCCAAAAAAACAGACCGGCCACTGTTCACTTCTCAGATAGATTAAGATGTTATTCCACTGCTCTGGCCATCTCTATCTGACTCTCTGTCTCTCTTTCACCCCCCCTTCCTTTCACCAAGACCCAGATTTACAACATGGCCCCGCCTGTGCCGCGACATCTCCAGAGGCCTTATTGCTAATTTCAACTATTAGCGAGTAGACGCAACAATCTAAGAGCATGGGCGCAACATGATAGCAAGGTTTTCATGCTTTTTCTCTGTACCAGTTTAGAGGGGAACTACCAAATGATGTAGTTGAAGGGGGGGTGAGTATGTGCATATGGCATGTGTGTGTGCCTCTGTGTTTGTGTGACTGCATGCATCTTTAAAGCCAGATATTATGCCCAGTTTATATTTAAATGCAAACACAGCGGAGACTCTGGCTTCCCCCCAGAGGAAAAGAAATGCTTTTCTTTACTTCAAATTGAGTTTCTCAAAGTCTAATTTGTAGCGACCCTTTGATGAACAAACGTTTTCAGACTATCCTGCTTTAATGAAAAGGGAGTGAGTGCAATTTTAAACAATCCGGAGCTCTGAACCCTCTGTGACTGTAAACTTTAAAAATTAAACTTTAGAATTTGTATCAATTACACTTTCAAGTTCTGACGGGGGCCTTAAATGAGAGCCAGGAGCGCCGGCTGTGGGAAACGTTTACCACACCAGATTCATTTCCACTGCCGTCGTCTCCTCTATTGGTGACATCAATCCCTCATGTGAGGCATTTACGTTTTTTCAACAAATACACACTAAACACACACTACTGTCTCGGGCTCTCCCTTGATGACCGGGGTCAATGAGTGTGCATGTTTGTCAGCTCCGATCGTTAATGAAACGCTCACACAAATACAGCGCAGGCAAATATTTACAGCCCAGCCTGGAGATTTCATCACAGACAAATCTGTGATTCTTCAGGAAGCCCTGTATTTTCCTTTATTCGCCAGGACAGAGCGTATACTCAAGATCAAACTTGTCCAGGCTTGACGAATGTGGAGGAGCAGGAAGTATACTGCCGTTTGACTTATAACCAGTGTGATTTTAATTTAAATCATATGAATCAACATCTGCCCAGAGCAGAAATGAAATATTTCTAAATGAAAACATCTGACTCTAATTGATTGAGAACAATGATCTGCATAGTAGGTCTAGAATATCCCTGTTTTGATACTGATTTGATTTCTTTTCCATCCATGACTAAGGGAAAAAATTAACTTCTCTGAGTTCATCTCATGCATGTGTTTAAGTGGCAGAAGGCAGAATATTTGTGGCATCATTGGGCAAAAATTCCATAATAACCTTTCAACATATTATAATTCAAGTGTTATGAGAGATAACTAGACTTCTGCACCTCCTCATGGCTCTGTTTTCAGGCTCGCGAACTCCAATCAAACGGTCAAACTAGGCAGCGCTGATCAAATATGAATCAATATTCTGTTACTGTAATGCCTATTTCTCTCCACAAATGTTTTCAAAAATATCTTGTAGTGTACTGTTTAGCTGTAAAATGAGAAAGTTTGCTCCGGCTGGTGGGCGGTGCTTGGTATTTCTTCAACTGATACCAACATGGGGGCCAGGTCACAAACTTTCTCAACTTTCTCACAGAGGCACATGATTTTTTTCCAGATTACTTGTCTCATGCACTACTGTCAGGATATAGTGACCACTTTCCATTTGCTCCAACTTGCCTACTCCAGCTTTAAGCCGGACACCAGACCGGACTGCTATACCAAATTTCACCACAGGTGTCGGCATTTGACTCAGCAACTGCTCCACTAAAACTCAGGTCGTCACAAAAATGAGAATAGCTGGTCCACCTTAAAGGTCAGCAAACCTTAAGTGACCCTGGACCAAAGTTGTTGGTAGCTTCAGGGCTAACCCCTTTCACTTTAATCAGCAGGTGGCAAGCAGGACACAAGAACTTGGTTTGGGTCTTGAGGAGTTGTAGCATTTATTCACCGACAAATAAACTGTGCACACACTGCACTGCTACGTTCACAGCTATAACGTTACCGATACTGATAACTTCATACTCACTGTCACACACACCGTCTCTTTCTCTCTCTCTCGACCACACACTCGCAGCCATTAGGGGTCACCAGGCTTGCAATACACTGCCTGGCGGAAACCTGTCTTTTCTCATCACCCCAAAAAAACTTTCTAGGAAACAATCACAACGTGCGCCTTCCAAACTACTACGTTTGTACAGTGAAAATGACACAGAACATTGTGAACACAGGACATGAACGAACAGCTGTTTGTAACGTGACACAAACGGATATCTCCTGGATGAAAGCCTTGTTGTTTTTCACAGGAAGTTAGGTTTAGGCAACACAACCACTTAGTTATGTTCAGGAAACGATCGTGGTTAACGTTAACTTCACTGACTAACGACTCATGTGACTAACGAGTGACTAGCGACTCACAGGACACACAGGACTGACAATACTAACGAGTCACGTGAATATGACGTGACAAAATAAGTCAACGTTTACTTTTAGTTTCACACGGGCCACGAACAGCGGCCTCCTGGTTGAAAGTCTAGCGCCCTAAGCTGACTCCCGCGCTCTCTCTACTACGTCACTACGTCACTACGTTACTTGCTCTGACATCAAATAAGTTAGATAAAGTTAGTTGAAAGCCTGGTGCGTCCCATACAGTCGCTAAAGGATGCCTCCTCACGTCAGTATCCGATGCCGAGACCGGCAAAACCGGAATTCGACCCAACTCTAAATAGTAACATATGGGACTAGTCGTTACCTACATGTATGTGTGTGTGAATGTGTGTTGCTTCTTTGTATTCCTGAAAAGTAAAACCAATCAGAGCCAAAAGTGTGTGATACCAAATGTGAAACTTATTGATGATGGATTACCCCCTTAGTTAAAGCCGTGATTTGTTAATTAAAACAGCACTCAGAACCCATAACACTAACCCCAGAACAGCAACATGTCGTACCTCATCTTCACAAGGACTCCACCATGCATTCAACTCACCCACAGTGACAACGCTCGACTCAACTTTTTCATCATCACTCAGTTGTTTCCCTCAGCTCCAGAGCGACGCCTCGTCTTACCCTCTGGGTAGGCGCTCTCAAGCACTGCCACTCGCCGTCTCCTGTCCTCTCACCTTTCCACCAGAGTCCATATTTTCTGGATAGTGTGCTATCATATTTTACTATTACCTATCAATTGGTTTCTAATCGCAGTAACGAGGCAGCTAGCTGGCTGGTGACAGAGCGCTAACGGCCTCGCAGGGAACATTAAGGAGGCTGGGTTATGCTGTGGGCCGTTAACTACCTACAGGCACTGGCTAATGGCTCCAAATGACCTCCTCAGTGGCTATTAGCACATAATTAGAACCTGCAGACCAGTGGTGACCTCCGCCGGACACACGTGATTACTCCTCTCCCCCTGTGTTCTCACCATACTCTCCTGCTCTCTCCTCCTTTCCTTTCCCTTCCCCTATCCTCGTCTCTCCACTTCTTTCTCGTCCGTTCCTCCTTCTTGTTTCCTTTTCTCTAATGCTCTGTAGGATTACATTGACTCCCTGGTGGGAACACTACCACTAAAATTAATCTCTTTATAGTGCCCCAGTACAAAAATACTCCACCATACTGTAGGTCCTGGGAAATTGCATTAAGAGAGAATATTCATAGCTACATTCATACATGGTCTGATTATTGGCATAAAACGGTTTCAGTGTCAGAGTAAATTTAATCATTTTTTAAAAGCTTGCCAGTGAGCGTCTGGCGCTCAAGGCCCTTTTTACCTTGCTGACAATTGCCAGCACCTCCTTGACCTGATTCAGCAGCACTTCCTTAAATCAGCAGATAATGCAGCTCTGCGGTGAAAAGAGGAGCTAAACGGCAGATAAAGTGCAAGGTGCTGCCACACCACAAAAGGGCTCAGTCACACTAACCTCTGTGTACACTTCAGCAACAGTCTCCCGTTACCCAGAACAAAAGAGACGCTTTACTAGGTTAGTGTCAGCTCAGGAGCGGCAGGGAAACAATGAGAGAACAACAAAGGAATGTGCTGATTTTTTTTGTGTGTGTTAGGGAGAAATGCTACACAGTACCAGTGCCTTAAATTATCAGTGAATTATCTCTGAGCCTGTGGGAATTATGTGGGTTATTTGTAACAAGCAGTCAAGGACAAGTGGGCCTTGTGTTACAACTATGAATACTAAACACAAAAAAAATCCTGGCCAACTATCTATCTTTCCAGGCCATCTCCTAGCCTTGGAAATAAGAAACAGGTACAGCTGCTCAACTGAGCCGAGGATGAGTGAAACTGGTGAGGACATATAGTAGAGAGTAAACACTGCTGGACAAATGCAACTGGCACTACCACCGACACAATAAATACAGCTGTTGTACCCTTGACCATGTCACTGGCTTGGCACAGTAGCACAGTATTCTAATGCTGAGCAAAAAAAAGGCAATGGTGCTCAGTCAGTCTGTTGTGAAAGCCGTACAGTCAAGGTCTTCATGCAAAAGCCCAGAGGCCCCGACTGGACCCAAAGCAGGTCAAGGATCCAAACCATGTTTCAAGGTTGTGTCTCATTAACTAACTATGGTTATTAGACAATCTTTGATTGGACCTGATACGGCCCAGGAGCGTATAAGAAACAGTGCTAACAGCAGAAAGAGTGCTAGAATATTTACTGAGGTAAAAAAACTCTTACTTTAGTGAAGTTTTACTCAAGCAAAAGTAAAAGTACTTGTGGAAAAATGCACTTTGATAAAAGGTTAAAAGTAGGTCAGTTCAAATGTACTCTGAGTAAACATTACTGTGTTACATTTTTATCTTTAAAAGAGAAAGACAAAATGTAATATGATGATATATGATAGAACAATTAAACGCCTTTAGCTACAAAATAAATTGCATTAAATGTCAACGTATGTCTAGTGGAACAACATCACAGAGCCCTCATCAAAGAGTATAGAAGCAAAGAGTAAAACAGCTGCTGCCGCCATTTTGGACTGTGAACACTTATTATATCTATAAGATTTTTATTGTTCAACACATGCCATTTTGGTAGAGACATTAAATATGACAATAAAATAGAAATGATTTTCTTTCACTTTTGTACGGCACTTTGTAGGAGGACGTTTTACTGGTGTCTGGTAGTCGCTTTCAGTCCAAAATGGCAGAAGCGTAGATTTGCTGCTGGCAGCTGATGTTGCAATGGAACGAACAATTGACTTTCACTTCTTATCAATATACGTTCTTTGCCCTAATGTCCAATCCAACAATAAATTCCTTTTCAATTGACGGGCACATTGTAGCCTGTGCATACAATTATATCAACTATCAATACACAATCGCCTCCTCAGAGTCTTACTAGAATCCACCAGAAAAGAGGACAATACTCAGACAATCAAACCAAAATGACCAACTAAATGAAAAGCAACAACAAGCTGCATCAATTCAATAGCCTAGCGGCCACTTCTTGCGGGGTTAATGGTAGAATGAAACATCACCAAGGCAGACAGCATGGAGATGTATAGACAATACAGTCTTCATAATGGCTGCAGCTTGCAGCCCAAAAACAACACAGCTTTCACACACCGAGTAGCACACACAAAATGTGATGTTGCTATAGTTGTTAACCTGCGTTCTGAGCCTTTTGCACCGCAAAGTCCTCCACAATCTGCCCTCAGGTTCAACGTCTCATTCATTCCCTAAGAACAATATTACCAGTCCACTCTGTGCCTCTCTGTCCTACCACGCTCTTCAAACAGTTTTCAAACTTTTTGATCTGAAAGAGCGCTACGCAGTCACAACTGTGACAGGGATTGTCAAAATCAACAGAAAGGTCTTGCACTCATTGAAGGTAAAGTGTAACTGTTGTAACCCAGCATGCATCTGTTGGTCATGCAATGATCTGGGGGTATTCGATTTGGGTCACTCAACTTGTTTGCTGGGTGGTGCATTAAATCAGTGATTAATTAAGGTAGATATAACCTTTTTTTTTTTTTAAAACCTATGCCGACATACAATAATGCTAACCTTAACCATAACCCATAATTACATAATTTAATTGCATTGTTGTTCTCTTCTTGTATTGTTCACAAACTGCTAACCCTGGTCCGGTAAAAACAAAGCCATGACATTGTTCCGAAGACCCATTATTCTGAAATTGTCCAAAAATTGTCCCATTGGACCGAAAGCCCATTTGTCCGACAGCCCGTTATCCTGAAAACAAACATCCACTGCTCCAAAAATACACACTCTCCCTGCAACAAACAGAAGCACATGGCTAAGTATTATGCAGAATGACGTCATTGGGCCTTTCCGGGTGCAATATTTTTTTTGCTAATATGGCGAAGGCATAAAAAATACAGTAAAAATGTTTGATTTTCAGCATGAATGTAGTCAGAGGAATTATTTATTTTATGTTTTCCGGCAACCCCAAAATCAAAGAATAGACATTTCCCTCACAAATTAGTGGTATTTTCTTTTTAATTTATAATGGATATATAAGGTTTTATACTTCTAGTGAATATAAAAATAAATAAATAAATAAATCGCGATACATAGGTGAATTGGTTTTTTTTTCAACACCTAATGCGCAGTGTTTTTTTACTCAACAAATCCAACAAATTCTAATCCTCCAAATTAAAGTTCCAGTCTGATGTTTTGACCCATCCATCCACCCAAACCTACTCCCTTAGCGGCCTTTGTTGCTTCAACGAAACATATGCCGTTTTCAGGGACTTGCTGAAACAACTGTTGCTGGGATTAGTCTGTTTAGCTGTTGTACATTTTTTTATCTACATTTGCTTCATGACAAAAGTCTTCCATTGCCAGAACATTACCTTTAGGTGATAAACCTTAAAACCCGAAAAGACAAAGTATGTAACGATACACTCATATTGCATGAATTAAGTTACCATTTGACTATATCATGACTTCACATATGACTGCCACAACATGCATATGAGGTAACTCCTCCACCAAGACTACATCACTGTGATCCTCCCAGGGTCAGACCTGTACTCTGTACAGTGCCCACCAGAGGCTGAAGCCTGCTACTGCAGGTGGGTGGAGTGCGGGGGGGTGTGGGAGGTCCTGGGCATGTGTGAGGCCAAGCCAAGAGGTCTCCAGAGTATTCACATATCCCAATTTCCTGTCCTGTGTCACCAGGTCTTAAGAAGCCGTTTTAGACTGTGTCATGGGTTAGATACGCAGACTCACACACACACACACACACACACACACACACACAGACAAACACAGACAGACATATAACCGCAGTCCTCACTGAATTAATTTATTTTCATTTGCCCTCTGTCAGCAGCACTCTGGTCTTAGCTGCAGAAAGATCTCTTAACCAAAGGTCCCTCTATCTGCTCATGGGAACTCATCTTCCAAATCAGCTCACTGCTGCTGCTTCTGCTGCCTTTCTTGCTTTTCTAACACCCTCTTTCCACCAAAATGTGTGTGTGTAAGCAGGCTTTATTAAACATGGGAGAACCCACTAAAAATAGGCAAACTCTTTTCCCATTGCGAGTATGCGGTGCCGTGGCACTGGCCTTTCTGGTTTTTCCCCTGTTGTTTCACAATCTACGTCACAGACGCACCAAAAGCAGGGTTAGTAAACAGTGAAAATATTACAGTGGTTTCTTCTTTTTTTACTTATTCAGTCTCCCTTTCAAACCCTCAAACCAGAGCTGATGATTGTTGGAACAGCTGAAAGAATAAAGACAGTTTTGATGAAGTATGTTTTACGACGATGAGCGAGGTCAAATTACCGATGTCTGACGGCAGTCTGCTGGCTTTGAGGAGAGCACATTAACTGTATGTTTTGTTAATAAATTATAATAACTGTCCAAATACTTGTCGATCTTATTTATTATATGCATCCGACCGGCAATAGGTCATCCAGTGTAAGCTTGTACGACCACGCCCCCTTTTGGGGCAAACCAATCCCGTGTCCCTCGTAGACCGCAACGGTGTAAACAGAAGAAGTTGAAACATATCTCCAAACTTCTACTTTAAACAAACCGGTAATAGTAATAATGCTATGCTGAAGAGTTGCTGTGTAGTTGGTTGCACCAACAATGAATCCAAAAACTCTGATCAATTTGTTCCCTTGCCATGTCCTAAACAAGATATAATAGAGGGGCTTTATGGCTCCAAGCTATAGACCAGACCATCATCGCCGAGGCTGCGCTCCCTTTTGATGGAAAGAAACTCGCTGTCACAGGAGAAAAAATGACTTAAAGCTGTTGTGTAGCGGGTTGCTGCTGCAGTAATACAGTTATACATTAACGTTACAGCAGCATCAGACTGTCGTCTCCAGCTAAATCTCAGCCTATAGATCAAACAGTTGGCTATTAACAGGCTGGTTATTTACAGACAACACTTCGCCTAACGTGATGCAATCAAATATGTATAGATGTCTGGATAAACAATATCCGGCCGCTGTGTTGGACGGGGGAAGACTGAAGGGCCATGGCGGCGATCAACCTGAATTTATTAAGGTATTCCGAAAGCTCAGGTTCAGGCAAGATCGCAAAACAATTATTAGACATGTCACACAAATGTTTGTATAACAAGAGATGCATACGACTTTGTCAAAATTACAATCCAAGCATACGTCAAATTGCATTGAAGTCTATGGGGTCTTTGGTACTCTCACCCAAAAGGGGGCGTGACCTTATCTTTTTGCAAAGTACCCGCAGGTGCCGGTCTGATATATATATATTCACTTCAGCGTGCGTCACATAGCATCACACTGGAAAAAGGGCAAAAATTAGCACGTCCACCCGGGTGTCATGTTTCCATCACTGCCGATCGGAGCTGGAGCCGATAAATACCCGGGACTACTGCAGAGTCCTTTGTCCCAGAAATGAATGCCGATTATAACATTTCCCACTGAAAACAAAACCCAGATGTTAGTGGTAGGGATGTCCCGAGAACCGATGTTACCAAGTCGATGCCAAAATTCTGAAAACATGACAGTACATAACAGGATTTATTGTTTCACTTTTATTTTTTTACCGTGATATTGAATTGGTATCGAGAAATTGTGAAATTTTATTGGTATTGGTAGCGACTACTAAGTTTCTGGTATCGTGACATCCCTAGTCAGTGGGTGTTGGTGGGTTTTTCGTCCAGTGGGAAAGGGGCTTAAGATATCAGGTCAAACAGTCATAAACCACAGTGCACTGAGGAATCACAATTCTCTCTGGCACAACACTTCACATACGTACAGTGGCCCTTCATACTGTAATGTTAAGAGGAACGTTGCAGTGCGGTTGATGGTAGGGATCACGGCCTCAGTGTGGGCCAATTATCGTGGTGAAGGCATTGTGTCCAAAAATAGCCTCTAGTTTGGATGCTGTTTTTTTTTTGCGGGGGGGAGTCCAACCGAGTGTGGCATAGCAGCTGTGCAGTGTGTCGGTCAAATGTCGGGGATGAGCACTGAAATACACTCATGCACAGGCAGATACATGCAATCAAAGACATGCAAACACCTATTCATAAAAAAACATACAAACATTTTGGATGTTTATACACACATGCACGGGAATAAGAAAAAGGTTATCTGTAGTGCATGACTATGAAGGGATGCACGGGAAAGAAGGAGAGCTTTAGTCAGTAAGAGAAGAGAGAGACGTTGGAAATTGCACTTCCATGTCATCCATTTCCTGGAGATGGCTGCAAACCCCTGGACACACTTAATCAGGAAAAGGGCACACCTCCGAGTATCCATTCTTTTGTAATGGCATTACACCGCACAAGTAAGATTTAGAGATCCCTTAATGTGCCAGAGTCTTCTGCATAAAAGTATATACAAAGGTTAATATTGCAATAATATGTTCCTGGAGGGCATTGTAATCATTATCTCTCTGGTGGTATCAATTAGAAGCACTTTACTGCAGGTAATGACTAAGATTCCGGTACAAAATGACATTATTATTATTATCCCCATCTATAATTTCAGAGTGGATACACAAGACATGGGGAAAAAAAAGAAAAGCATAAGTTCAACCAAAGGTAGGCTTAAAAGTGAAAGGACTTTTACTGTTGGACTCGAGGAGGGAAACTGAGGCTGGGCTGCTGAATCGAGCGCGCGGCCGTGTGTGTCTACGTGCATACGCGCTTGTGGATGTGCTGGACGTTTCAAAGGGCCAAATAATACACAAATAAAAACGTGCATCCTTTTATTCATGGCTTGACGGTCTGTCCCAGTTTCCTCAAAGCAGCTTGTGTATGCGTTTAGAGAGGGGGACCGGGCGAGGAAGAGATAGATACAAAAAAAAAGAAAGCACCAACAACCTGGCGACAAATATTTGCATTCCTCAAAGCACGGGAGTGCTGTTCTTTGCTCTGCTCTATTTATCCAGAGAGAAAGAGTTAGGAACGTCTGAAAAGATGTGTATTTGTGTGTGTGTGTTTGTGTGTTGTGACCTTTGCGCTTAGCTCCAAACATTCATAACGAGTGCTCTTTCCCTTATTGACCCCCTCATCAAAAACATGAATAATTGAGGAATAAAAAATGCTCTTGGTTGTCCTAGTCGGCATTAAGCACAGCGAAGCCGGCCCTCAGACTTTTGATTTAGCTGTTTTATATTTAATAAGCACACACAAGAGCCTCAGAGGCGCCTTTTTTAGAAGGATTTAATTGGACGTCAGTGACATCCATCACGGGGTTGTCATGGCATTGACCTTTCCACGGAGGCTATTCATAACCAGGAAGTTACATGAGCCGGGTTGCTGCCTACTCCGTCACACCCACCACAATGACGCTCTATCAGTCAAACCATCCTCCGGCCTCAGATGTGCTCACCGACAAACAAATTTGCTCATCATCGCTAATGTTAAGATAATATTGAACATGGCTTCCCATTGTTTCACGGCGGCTTCCGATTTGGGTTGATCTCTGAACTGTACTGTTAATGATGATTACTATACATGGAAGCCTCGGCCTTGCATATGCTACAAGTGGATGCAGTGGCCCCAAAGAGCATGGAACCCTGGGGCTTTAATTCACTAAAAGCTATGGAAAAATCCCCTGCGAGTTAAACAATGACTGATGGAGAACAACGTATTTGGTCAGTGTGAAAAATCTATAAGGTCCAGAAACTATCAGCTTAGAGGAAGAATAGATAAGGGCCTGGCATAATTAAAACTACAAGATCAATTTAGGCAGAGCTATGCAGTGTGCCACAATTCATGATGGAACCCTTTCTGTCGGTTAAAAATACCCATAATCAAATTAGTCTTTTGTTCTCATACGCATTTATGGTCAGAAATATTCATTGATGTCCAATTTAAAGTAACTACAAGAGTCACTACAACAGTCTCGATGTAATACTGATGCCTCGATATGATTTACATTAGCAAACAAGACCATCAGCAAGAATATTGGCTATTTCGTGATCGGGTTTGATTCCCCGTGAAATCGTACGAAACGATTTACAGCACGCTGGTTCACCAGAAACTCCTTCAGCGGGGCCTCCGGCAGCGAGCAGCCCACCGCGGACAGACGTGGATCTGGCTAGTGACGTATTTCATATTGTAGAACAAAACGTTAAAATCTCTTCAGCTTGTGTTAACCAAAAACCTTATTTCAGGCATCTAACTGAAAAAAAACGTAAAAAAAAACATTGACTTTCAAACGAGGGAACCAGAAGTGCATAATTTCCGGGTTTTAGGACTCATTCCTGTCACACTCTATAACAAGCTGAAAGACACTAAAACGCTCTGTGGAGCTGAGGGGAACTGCGATCAGGTCTCTGAGGGTTAACTCATCACTATGAGTGACCCCTTCACCTTACACACGGTCAGTTGATCTAATAATTAGTGTAACTGTCATATAAACATATTGATTAATGCCGCTTTAAACTTTTTCAAACTGCTTCTGTATTTTCTGACCACCTTCGGATTTTCATTCTCAGGGAAAACACATCACAGCTGGACTTGCTCCTGATTGGTCGCTGGAGAGCCCTACCAGACTGAACCGAGGTAGTCTGAAGCATTTGATCTGGAAAGCCTCCAGTCAGCAGGTTTTGTTTCCTTTCAATTAGACGAGCCGGTGACACCGGCCAATCAGAGCGCGGCATTGCGGTTGTTTTGTCGGTGCGTATGCTCAAATGCATTCAATAAATATCCTTTTAACTAAACAACAGGGGGTAGACAAATTAATGTAAACACTTCATGAAAAAGGACTTTGAAGTATGTGAATCATCATCGCAAGCAGAGGTGGATTATACAAGGTCGCAGCAGTCGTTTCTATATCCACTGTATATATATAGTGTACATCTGTTGGTTGGTTTCAACTTCCTCTTTATCTAAGCAGTTTCCCTGTGTTTTGTATATGCTGTCATTTTCCAGACTGCTGCCCATGACATATGACATACTTGCAGTTTTGTTGACCGGTGCACCTGCAGTTTGGGAACAGATGATTTGGTCAAAACTCTGTTAGTCGTCACACAAACTCGCATATCAAAGCCCTGTTTGGCAGACACTGTTTATAGCACAAGTGTTTACCTTATTGTCCGACCAGTGTATATATGTATTTGCGAAACATCGCGGAGAACATTATTCTTATACCGAGCCAAAAACAAAAATCGTGACATCTGATAGGTACAAATAATGTGGTGAAAGGCTGTGAATATTCAGATGTGAACAGAGAGGAGGTCGACAATAATAAAATGTCTCAGTGTGGTTGCCTATTGAGGAACAAATGCTGTTCTCCAGATTCAGCCTCAGCTACAAGGAGAGGAAACACAAAACTATGTCATAAACGCCTCCCTCCGCACGTTGTTTTCATCCATACATTTCTATTTTAGTTACTGAACATGGCATTGAGTAAGAAAAAAGGGGGAACCTGGACACTGATAGCCCCTCATTTGGAAAGAGATGATGTGCCTCAAGGTACGACCAAAGGATTCCACAGTAAATAATCAGAGTAAGTTGAGCGGTTAGCTTTGCGGCAACAGAGCAATAGGCCGCGAGTCTGTAATGTTTAACTGAGCAATAACAACAGAAAAGAGGGAGTTATAATCTTAAGTGCCTCCTATATTAGTGCAGATGAATCTAAAGTTAATACGAACAGGGGCGAGGTTATAGCACCTTCCTGAACGGCGCCGCAGCGCACCACGGCACAGCGGAGCCCGGAGGCAATAGGCAGAAACATAAGAGAAATGGAAAGGCTGAGCAATTCACCCAAAGGGATTAGATTTTAAATAGATATCAGCCCATATATGATTCCCTCTTTCTTTCGCTCGTCTGTAAGTGGGTGTAATTTGGAGTGCGTAATGAAGGAAAAAAAGGAGCTATAGGTTAATCTCATTGACCTCCACACTCTGGGGACGGCGGGTTATAGCTAGGAGATATACACCCATCTCCCCAGCCAGCTAGCTCAGCCTGCCCTCAGAGAGGTAATGAAAGTTGTGAAAGTGACTCGGTGCATGAGGGGGGAGTAGGGGCATACGTGAGAGAAAGAGAAAAAAAGAATGGTGAAACCTGAAGAAAAGTGGGTCTGCTTTGTTAGCCTTATTAGAGGGAAAGAAAGACAATGGTTTAAATCTGGAATAGGCAGGTTGGAGGAAAATATGATTAAAAAAAAGTTATTTTTATAAAACGGTCACTATGTCCTGACAGTAGTGCATGAGACAGGTAATCTGATAAAGAAATCAAGTGCCCCTGTGTCCTCTGGTGTCCTCCGGTTTCCTCCCGTGCTCCTAACGGCATCTGCAAGATTTCACAGACCGAAGGAAAGCAACCAATCAGAGCCTGAGCAGCTGTCAATCACTCAAGAAATAGGTATTACAGTAACAGAATACTGATCCACATTTGATCAGCGCTGCCTAGTTTGACCGTTTGATCGGACTTCGCAAGTGATTGACAGGTGCCACCGTTGAATGAACAGCCAATAGGAACGCTCTCTCTCTCTGAAATGACCTGTGATTGGTCAAAGTCTCCCGTCACGGGCTAGATTTTTTAAAGCCTGAAAACAGACCCATGAGGAGAAGTAGAAGTTTAGTTTTCTCTCAGAATACTTGAATTACAATATGCTGAAAGGTTATTATGGAATTTGTGCCAAAACAATTCTGCCTACTGCAGCTTTAAGTGTTATGGCTTGATGAACATCCACCCTAAAACACCATTTACATAATGATCTAGGATAAGATATGTTTCAATATGTGGCTAAATTTCCTTTGGACAATAATGGAATTAATTCTTCATTCAGTTTTCTACATTGAAGGCCTCAGTTTGCTTCGTCTGCAACCCGCTTTCCAACTTGGAATCGGACAATCATGCCAACTTTATGCAGCAATTGGTGAAGTGTGCAGAAGCACATGGGTAATTATTATGCAAAATGATGTCACCGGACTTTCCCGGTCACAATATTTTTTTTTCTACCATGGCGAAGGCATGACCCACCCTACTCTGTCTCTGGTTGGCTTACCCTGATATTCTTACCACAAACCTAACTAATAAGGAGTAATAAGAGGTAGAGTGGTGGGTCATGCCTTCGCCAGTAGGTAGGAAAAAAAATCATGAAGGTCCGATGAAGTCATTCTGCATAATAATTAGCCACCTGCTTCTGTTTGTTACACAGAGTGTGTATTTTTTGGAGCAGTGGACGATTAATGTCAGGATAACGGGCTGACGGACAAATGGACTTTCGGTCCAATGGGACATCTTTTGGACTATTGGTGTTTCGGAATAATAGGCCGTCGGAAAAATGGGCAGCCCCCCCCCCCCCCCCCCGATCTGTAGAGTGCATGTACTTCAATTCATGTGTGCCACAGCTAACAAACAGGACATCTTGACACGATGACCCCAAGACAATTTGTGGCCTTACAAAGAAAACAACAGAAGCAGATGTTTTGTCGTACGTCATACACCATTTGAGTGTGTTGCATTTTAAACATAGCCTTTTTTCCATCAGTCCTGTGTTCCCCAAATAAAACGGAAGAAGGATGTGGGGCACATTTTGGTCAAATGTATTGACACTGCAATGTTTCAGTCAAAGTTGCAACACATCCACATAAAAAAACTCCAAACCCCCGCGGTGGTATACTTGGGGAGTCCGTGCGAAGGTCAGACAAAAAATGTTTCTGAACGGTTGTCAGCCAGGTGCACCATCTTACTGCCCTCAAACTAGAAACCTTAATGTTATTTTTTTAATCTGATAACTTTGGTTGAGTGCTCCGGTGTGATAACATCACGGGGTAAAGATTCGGTTCTCACGTTTCTCTGCCCTGCAGAGAAGTGTCCTTTTCAAAGAATATGACATTAACTGGAGAGGGTTTGGTGTATATTACAAATGTCCTTAAGACAATAATGTTGACTCTTTGTCCTCTGTAGTGATATCATGTCCTGTGTCCCTCCCTTTCTGAGATACTCATCTGATGATGAGTTTGGTTTGGTGATTGTGCATGTTAAGGATTGGTCATTATGGCATATTATGCCATACATAGTATTCGCAATCTGCAAGGGTGTGCACATTGGTTTATGTATAAAAGTGTTTGTCATCTGTCTGCGTGTGTGTGTGTGTGTGTGTGTGTGCGTGCGTGCGTGTGTGCCCGAGGTCTGGGTGGTTCGGCCTGTCCCCTCAGCTCAGCAGATAACCAGCCCTGCTCCTCCACTCTGTCTGACTTTGTAACTATATCTGTCCTTACCCTCCCACGGAAATAAATAAAAGCTCTCCTGCTACTCCCACTACATAAAGGGGAGGCATGCCTCACATAATCGTTTGAGACCGGGACAAACTTGGCCCATTGATATCTGTGTATTTATTACGCCTATGGCAATATAAGGCAGGGCAGAGTGAGATATCAGCTTACCCAGAGAGCTGTGAGAGAGAGAGCATTTAAGATAAAGGATATTTAATATCCAGTGCACATCGGCAGGGGCCTAAGCCTCTAATAGCACTTGGGGTTTCTGAGCAGGTAATGCCTTCATCTTTGTCTAAACACACTTTTATGGACTTTAACTGTAATGATATAAAGAGAGAGGGGGTCACAGATAAATGTAGCGTAATGGCTCAAAGCCGAAGATTAGCCATGTATCCTGTCTAGGGGATAATGCTTCAAGGCAGTTCCTCCAAAAGGTGTTATCTCCCGCCGAAGAAAGACGAGAGAGGAAGACGCGCACACACACACACATACACCCAGACACATATATTAAATAATAACCTCCTCTTCTTTGCAGTCTTTTTTTTTCCCGCCTTTCTTTTAACAGGCTTTGCATTTTGTCACATTGCGTTACAATCAATGGCGGCGGCGTTTCGAGCTGTAATGAATCTGCGAAGGCAATGTACATGTACATCACTGGCGACAAACATTACCGGGGCGCCTCCTGTGTTCTAGGACACATTACCCTCGCTTATTTGGTGTCTAAATGATAATGAGCATTCACATGATAACCTATATCATTTAGATCTGAACATGAATTTAAAAAAAAAGAAAGGAAAGCGATGCGTTCACACAAACCGTGCAGGAACAGCAGCAGCACTTAAAGGCCATTTAGTGAGCGTTTTCTCTCACAGATCAATCAGGTGGCCTCTACGTCCATTAAAGAGGAGGAGGAATCAAACAACAGCAACATAGTTATCTGGAAGCGTGAGTGAGAGCAAAGAATAGTGTTGTTGTCCTAATTATGCGCCGGGGTGATGCATTATTTACCAATGCAACATACATCGGCGGGGCTGGATATGAGTAAAATAATTTATGACAACATCCTTCTTGTTCTCTCCTGCCTTTTCTTCCGCTCTCTGTCCTCGAATTTTTTACCCCACCCCCTCTTTAAATCAAACTTCAATAAAATGTGCCAACCCCTATTCATTTTGCATGAGGCCTCCCTGAAAAACATCCAGGATGGCGAGATCACTTATTCAAAAAAAAATCTTGAGATGGGGCAGGGTCAAAACAACAAAACAGTTGCAAGAAAGAAGCGGCGGCCCCTGTATGACTCTATAACTCACCTTGGACCACCGCAGCAGCCTTAAAGAAAGACAGACAGACAGGGAGGGAGAGAAGAGGTTGGCGGGGGGAAAGACAAGCCGCCGCCTGAAAGACACCACCCTGTCCCGATAAAAATGCGCTCCATCACAGAAGAGCAATATTTCCTGCTGAAAGGACAGGCCAATGCCGTGACCTCAAGATGGACCTCGGGACGGACGTGAAGCACGTCTGAGGGCTTGATTAGATTTGTAAACTCTAAAGCCAAACCTGCACCTTTAAAGTTGTATTTACTCTAGGCCTGTAATGACATAAGTCGAGGAGGAAACACCGAACAAGTCCCATCTTTGTTATCTTTAACCCCCATTGAATCAGGGTCATGGATGTGTTAAGAGGCCTGGATACCAAGTTCCAAGCCTGTGCCATGAGGGAAAAAAAGTTCAAGCTCAGAGCATAGAGCATGTGCATAAAGACCCCCTCTGAGGCTTTTTAGCCACATTGACTCTCAGCAACTACTGGATGGATTGCCGTGGAACTTTGTACAGACATTCATGGTCCCCAGAGAATGAAGGCTAATGACTTTGGTGATCCCCTGACTTTCCCTCTAGCACCACAAGTAGGTCAAAGTTTTCACTTATCCTATGAAATATCTCAAAATCTACTAGATGGATTGACACTAAATCTTAAAAACTCGGTTCCGTCATTCATGTCCCCGTCAGGATGAATTGTAATAACGTTGGTGAGCCCTTGACTTTTCATCCATCATCATCATTGGCTTATGACCATATATCTGCAAAACTAATGACATTCCCATTAGCCTCAGCTGTAATTTTTGTTAAGTGTTAATATTAGTAGCTTAACATGCTAAACTATGTAGGGCTGGACCTGAATATTTGACTATTTGTTCATTGGGTTGGTATTTGGTTTTCAATTTTGGTATTTAGATTTTTTTTTCTAACCCCCCGGGATTACAAATATTCATAAAACACACCAAACCTTTTGGAAAGTGCTTCTTATTCAATGACAAATAATACGAACAACAATACTGTAGAATAACAGAAACTATAAAAATGAATCCCTTTAATTAAACCGAAAGACACGCGTTGCAGCGCTATGCCGTCCATCTCAGCCGAGAACGGAGAAATGTCATGTCCTGAAGACGAGCCAAGTCGGAGCCCTTCGCCGCCGTTGCTTACGTTGGAACGCAACCCATGGGGGGCTCTCGAAACGGCTGAGCGGAAGCCTTCGGAGGTTGCATTACGTACGGGCATGCAGCCGGGCACTGCTGGAGAGGCGGTGCGCAATGTGCAGTAACATCAGCCTCTAAATGCCGCCGTTTAGAGGGAGAGGGCCTGCAAACGTGACTTTGAGGTACGTCTACACTCGCACACACAGTGATGCGGAGAGGAGACGCTGAGTGCAAACAGAGACGCGTGTGCTCCGTCCACACGAGGCGTAAAAACAGCACTCGTGGACTCATCATGACACATTCTGTTCAGAAAAAAAGCCCGACAGAGGAACTGTGCTGCTTTAATGACATGAGTCCGTGCTGCCTCCTCCGGTCACGGCGGTACCACGCTCGCTGCAGGTTTAGTCCCCACCCCACGCTCCGGCCGAAGCTAAGAAAATTCGCTGTTGATTCTACCAAAGAATACCCCAAAAAATGGTATTCCAGCCCTAAAACTAAGATGGTGATACTGGTCAACATGACCTTCTAAACATCAGCATGTTGGCATTGTGAGCATCTTAACATGCTGACATTAGGATTTAGCTCAAAGCACCACTGTGCACAGTCTCATTGAGCCACTAGCATGGCTGTGGACTCTTAGTCTTGTTAATTTTTATTGGACCTAATGACTCAAATTGTAATAAAATAAAGTGTACCTTTGGGGTGTTTGGGATGCTCAGAAAAAAATTTATTAATGAATACAGCACGCACACAGTAATAATTGTGTATGGGACAAAGTATCTTTGGGCCAGCGGACTTCAAGTGACGATTCTGACCGTGGCCACTACGTGCCACAAAATTGCCTCACAGACCCAGCGCTGTTATTGAGTGCTCGATATGGGTGATGTTGGGTGGTACTGATACTGTCAATGGCACCTTTACCCATGGCCCTGATTAAGGCAATAATGAAAGGCAAGGCAAAAGATTTATTAAAGGGGTACTCCAACAATTTAGTATTGCAACTCCATAAATGGGCCGGCTTGCAAAAGACTGAAGAATGGTCAAAATTGATGCAGCAGAGGGTGAGATTTCCCGACTTAAATCCCTAATATAGGTCAAGCTCCAAATATTCTGCATCCTACATTTCTCATACTGCAACTAAAAAGCATCTTTTTGATAGACCCGCCCAGCATCATGTTTTTTCAAAACTCCATACCTCCAGTTTGCAACACAATCCTTCCAAACTGATATAACAGATAACAGCTGATGACATCATCAGGGTTATTTATCAGGGATGCACGGTACTGACTCAATTAGCTGGATCGGGTATCGGTGACAATGAGGCCGATCTATTAAATTCAATTCTATATGCATATACATTATACGCTGTAATTGTAATTCCTGTTTAAGTTTTGACCAATTTGTTGCTGCATTAAAAAAAGGTTTACACTTGAATTATTATTATTTATTTAAAAAAAAAAATTATCAAGTTGCTGGAATGCAGTTTATTATTTTAATACAATTCAGTAAATGTATATGTAGGCTATGATTCATTTTTTACATTTTGTTTTACAATGTTTAAATCAAGCCTGATGTTGCCTTACACATAAAAGAATGATCCCAGTCACTTCCACACAGCGAGGCATACAGTTGATTAATTAAACACTGGTCTCGGATCGGTACTGTGTATCGACTGATAGCCAAAGCCCAGATATTGCTATCGGTATCTGGACTGAAAAAGTCAGATCGGTGCATCCCTAGACTCCATAAAGCTCTGATAAAGCCACAGTGGAAATGATAAGAAATGTGTTTTTTCACAGACTGAGAAGCACTCCCCATGACTAGTGAACTGAACGTCATGTGTAAAATCAGCGGAGTTCCCCATAACAGGACAGTTGGGACAGCCCAGTGCAGGAAGGAGGGAGTGAACATGTGTGCGCATCCAGATATAATATACCACACTATATATAATATACCCGGTCCCATCACTGCTTTGGTGCACTGCATAGATTCAAGGTATAGCTTTGAGTTTGTGCCTGGACAAAAGGCTGCATAACTGTAGAAATGCAAGAGAAAGAGAGAGGGATGAAGAGGAGATTCAATTGTGTGTGTGTGTGTGTGTAACTGATTTCCTGCAGCGTGGTGGGTTCACGCACATGCATATTCTTACAGTATGCCTGCGCCACCTTTGGCTAATGACAGATGCAATAAAACATTTGTAAAGGATGGGACCATCCATCATGTTGCGTCGGGCACAAGGAACCAGGCTAGCTTAAAAGCACAAACAAGAGTCCCACACACAGGGCAGGGACAGACAGGGGGGGGGGGGTGGGAGGGTAACTAAATTTATATCATATTACACACTGAAATGTGACCTCGTAATGACATCAGTGAAATTCAATCAAGTCCTTGACTCAGTATTACTTAAGGTAAACCAGTGTCCTTCCTGATGTGAAATGAGAAAATTGAATACCATGTTGTTGTTTTCTACTTCTTGCTTTAACTGTGGATGCAGTTTGTGTGACGGAAGACAAATGTGGAGAAGAATTTTACCAAACTAAACATGCAGTTGGACTTAAAATAATACCAGCAGGAACAGTAGTAGTTTTGACTCTCGAAATTAGTATTTGCAGTGGTCTTTGTTGGATTAATTATAGCAATAGCCGCACTACTACTAGTAGTGACTACCAGTAGTCAGTGTTGGGCAAGTTACTAGAAAAATCAAACCATTAATTTTAGGTGGAAAAGAAATGGTGGGGAAACAACTACTTTGCACCAATACAAAACCACAATATTACACAATTTTACATAATATGCCATTTTATATTTCCCACACAGTGTAACACAGGTGACAATCTCACTGGGCACACTCCTGTTCTCTTCAACTTGCTATTATACTCCTTCATTGTCAATTTGGGTAGCTATGTTTGCCCAATTTTACAGCGTTCTCCTGCTGCTTTCATGTCTGGTAATCCTCTCAGAAAGATGTTTCTGATCCTGAAAGCCTGTTCTTAACCAGGTACCATTCCCTCAGAATAACACATATTGGGGAAAAAAAGCATCTTTTCTGACAAGCTTGCAGTTAGACATTTTTTCCTCCACGTTAAATCTGATCATTTTTAACAGGTTTAATTTAAATCAATATCCCGCAGTGTTCAATCACAAGTTTCTCTTCAAAAGGCAAACTTTCAAATTTGTACTTTAGAAGATAATCCACATTGTTCAAGGTGACCACAGCTACTAACTTCTTTAAAAGAAACACTGATTTCTGACAACTATGAGCAAATGACGACAAAAGTACTTGGCAAATTGTCACAATGACAAAAATCGAATCAACTCATCCTTGAGTCAAAGTGGACTTTTGTGCCAAATTTGAAGAAATTCCATCCAACCGTTCCTGAGATATCATGTTTGAGAATGGGACAGACGGACGGACGGACACCGGCGCAGACGCATAGTCTGCCTGCTGGAAATGGGGGTGTCATTGCTTTGTTTTTGCAACTCCTTAATATTCTAGTCATTTTATTAATTGTCAATATAAGAATACTGATAAGGGCAGCAATGTAGAAACAAAAAACAAGATGCAGTGGTTTAATGGGTAGTCAGCCTAGACTCTAAAGTTACTGTCCATCAACAGCTAGCTTAACCATGTCGTCAAACACACTCCAACTCTGGAGGGTATGTGTCTCCTCTTTTGGCGTCCTACCCCGACATCCAACCCCTGCGCCAGGCTAACATGTCCCTGACCAGACCAGTGGTTGCATTAGACTTTCTCGTTCTTTCTCGGTGCTCCTTCTGCACCAGCAGCGCAGCAACATCAGCACCGCTTTGTGACCCGTAGTCGCAGACATACTCCCAGTCCAGTCCGTCAAAATGACCAACGGCCTTCAGATTTTTCCATCATTGTTAAAAAAATTCAGTCAACGACGCGACCTCTGGATCAGACGCGTCTTGACTGGATGAAAATATAATGACTTAATACTAAAAACAGTAATTATATTACGGTAAGACATTACACAGTACTTTTTTACAGCTCACTGCTACAATACTGCTACTAGTTGTAGTGGATGTTTTACTATTAGTACTTTTAGCATAAGTTCTTCTACAAGTTGAGTTTATATCACAACACAAAAGAACCTTCCTACCCAGATATATCATCCAACACACTGGGCTGATGGAAAGTTACATGGATTTAAATAAATTCACAGCGGTGGCTGTCAATAAGCAATACTGCTGTCACTGCATTAATATCTACAATGACGGGCAACTACACAATAAGAAGAAACGAAAAAACGGCATCTTCGTGACAATTTTGCTCTGATCAAAGCAACTGTAGCTACAGGAGACATGGATTAACAGCCATTTAATGATGAAGTAAAGTTTGTGTTGTGTTGCACTTGTTTGGTGTTTGTTTGTCTTTCCCATCCAGCTCTGAACAAGACAAGCCGGCAGGGAGGTTTTTCTTTTTTTTTTCTTTCCCGTTACAAACTCGTGGGTGTGTGCACGCAGGCACAGTGTTGCCTGTTGAATCACATCATCAGCATCAACAATGAAAAAAAAGAAAAACCGGCAGGCAGATATAAATGAATATTCCTCACCTGTCTGCTCATGTTGACTCCTCTTGTTTGGATTTCACAGTGGGGGAAAAAAAATAAAGGCGTATATTTACTTTTAATTGAAAGGAAATTAAAGACGCATCCACATCCGCATGTGACAAAGGAAGATCACAAGGCTCGGGAGTGATGATAGCTTTTGTTTAAGATGGATTTCATAAAGAAAACCCCCCACTGATAATGATGAAAAAAAATCTTGGACATTTCTCCAAATACAATTACCTCGGCATCACCTGATTCAATCAAATGCATTTGCATTCTGTTTGCATGCAGTGTTCCGTGAACCGGTAAACAAGGCAGGCAGAATAAATCTGATGTGTTTTCATGCTTATGGTTGCTCTTCTGTTTGCTACATTTTATTCTGAGTATTTGAATTTTTATGAATTGGTAAATAACTGCACAAGCATACACGCATAGCTGTGCGGATGGATGTTCTGAAGTTGGAGGGGCATATTCTTGTGAGCCAAAAAGAGAAAAACTGGGAATGTTAGTTCATGTTTTGAGACAGATGTTGTTTGGCCGGCGAGCATGGCAGATTAATATTTGACTGTGTCTGATGTGTACTTAAGAATGTATCAAAGAAGATGCATCATTTTGGGGCCTACCAGGGGATGTTGCAGCTGGCACGATGACAAAAAGCATAAGGCCAGACTTGGCACCGGTCGATCATGCGCTTACAGCCCGAATAGTTGGACGGAAATGTCGTGATGAGACCGAGGTCTTGTTCAGTTCTAATCCCTGACCTGTTTCTCCCTGGACACTTGGAACAAACTGTGTATAAAACACTCTGCCTCATCTTTTAACATACTGTATGATAATGTTGGCCAATTTGCGTAGAAAGTCTACAAACCTCTAAAAGGCAGGTAGGTCTATAGTATTTATTGTTTTATCAATATGTAAAGTCAGACACGGTTTATGATGAAGAACAATACTCAACAGTCAGATATTTTGTGGCCTCTTGCTTGCAACATAGCAAGAGAATTTTTACATTTCTAGTCTATTTTCTTCCGTTTTATTCGGAGGACTGCAGTGGTTGTGTCTTGGGCTCTGAGCGCTGGCAAAACGCAGGTGACAGTGACGCTCAATACTGTGTTTGAATGCATCCTCATGGGGATTCGTGGGGAAATCGCATGCACGTTGGCATCACCGGAGACAAATACACTCGCATTCACACCTGTACAGTGTCTTATGTCTTGGAAAATGTTAACTGCTACCTTTTAAGGAAGGTCTGGGGGGGGGATGGTTTGAGGAATGACTTCACTTTATCAACCTTCTGTATTTTCACAGCCGTGATCCAGCTGTACTCTGATATCTGGTTATTGATGCACAATATTATCCCTCTGAAATGTAGCGTAGTACAAGTGTAAAGAACCCAAAAATGGAAATAGTATAAATAGCTCACCCCCAAAATGATAATTTGTATATCAATTACTCACCCCATATTATCTTGAATTCTAGAAGAAAACTTTGTTTTTATTGCATGCCTCCACGGTGAACGGAGAATCCAAAAGTGGAGAGTGAAGTTTTGATGAATTGAAGTAAATGGGGGCCGGGTTTAACAACAGCAAAACTAATGCAGTATAATCCAAGTCTCATTTATCCAGTCGTATGCTCACAACTTCCCAAACACATGCATCTTCACTAAAAACCTCTGTATTTATAAAGGTTATCTATAAAGAAAAGTCTGCTACTCATCCATGCAAGTCCATACGAAGTGTTTTAAATAGTAAGTATGGCTGTCAAAGTTATCACGATAACGCGTTGACGCAAATTTGTTTTAACGCCACTAATTTCATTAACACAACTCGCGATTTTTTTAGAGATAAATGTATCATATGAAACAAGAAAACCCATTGGTACCAACCGTGTCATACTGGCTTGTCGCGAAAGAGGCTAAATAACGCACCAAACGTCCGCGAAATTTTGGCGAGGAAAAACTGGCATGGCCATTTTCAAAGGGGTCCCTTGACCGCTGACCTCAAGATATGTGAATGTAAATCGGTTTTATGGCTACCCACGAGTCTCCCCTTTACAGACATGGCCACTTTATGATAATCACATGCAGTTTTGGGACAAGTCAAAGTCAAGTCAGCACACTGACACACTGACAGCTGTTGTTGTCTGTTGGGCTGCAGTTTGCCATGTTATGATTTGAGCATATGTTTTATGCTAAATGCAGTACCTGTGAGGGTTTCTGGACAATATCTGTCATTGTTTTATGTTGTTAATTGATTTCCAATAATAAATAGATAGAAAATTTGATTAATTGCGATTAACTATGGACAATCATACGATTATTCGCAATTAAATATTTTAATCGATTGACACTTTTACTTGAAGCAAACGTATGTAACTTTTACTAAACAGCAGCCCTTGTGAACACAAGTGTGGCAACTGTAGGAGACTGGTAAATGCCAAAACAAAGTGTAAGAGTAGCACAAGTAAAGAAGCATCATACCACCATAAATAACTGGTCAAATGAGACCAAATAAGGCTGTATAGCAGCTGAGTGTGTTGAATTGAACAAGGGCGGTTTTTATTGCTTATAAATTCAGCTCTTCGTTTTTTAAGAGGGAGAATGTGTTGTTTCTTCTTTCAAAAGTGACATAGTGTAATTTTAAGTATCAGAATCCTTCCACCACTACAAAATATAAACTAATCAGAAAACGTAATCGTCATTGTCGCAGTAAATGTTCATGAATCTTAATTTGAAAATAAGGCTCAAATTACATATTCTAAGACATCGCATTTTGGAACCACTTTCTTTATCTGCCCTCTAATTATCTCACACATTCTCCCCCTCCCACTCTTGGCTGTCAAACCACTCATCTTGATCCAGCTCCATACAGGAACACACAAGTGGGGTCAAAGGCCACTACCATCATGAAACGCTATCACTCCTCTTCATCCATTAATACAGGCAATAATGATCATCTTCCCGCTCCTGAGATCACTCCTCTGACTGATATATGACCCAGTTCTAACAATTAGATGAGAGCTTATTTGCCCTGTGAGTTGTATCTTTTCTACTTGTTTAATGTTACGTCTATTGAGACTCAATTATACAGTGGATTGAGTTTAGTTCTGTTAGCTTAGGCGCTCGGCACATACATTAAACATATTGCAAAACATCAAACAGTGGGCAGGAGGAATGGTGGTGATGCATATACATTAAAAGAAGAATTGACAGTATCATCCATAATATGATATGCAAAGATTTAAAAAAAAAAAAAATGATCTGCTTGGTACATTTTTGCAGCAAATGTTTAAGAATGTAAAACAATCATATGTCAATGAAAGAACCTACTTATGGATATATCAAACATATCACCCGTAGTCCCTCATGAATTCTAACTGCGTACTTTCTATACAATATGACTGTTTCCTTTCAAGACAAAGTCCCCAGGCAATGAGAAATAATAGGCCTACAGTGTATATCCCTAAGCTTTGGAGCAAAAATGAAAAACAAAGTGCCAGAGTTAACCCTCAATAGACAGACCATTTGTTGTGGTTAAAGCATTCCATTCAGAAAGAAACTGTTAAACGTAGAGAATGAATCGTTTCTTTGAGTGCTTTTTAAAAAAAAAAAATGTCATCTCCTTCTTTTCCATGCGCAGCCATTATGACGATGACTCACAAATAAGCGCATATTGTGAGTATTTCTCATGTTAAATGCTGGTTACAACATCACAAGGCTTAAATACAGTTTGTGCATAGACAGTAGAAAAAGAAAAAAAAACAGGGGAATGGAGCACAATTGACGGCATGCCACTGAGCTGTACTGTAATAACTAAGGAGACTATTTACTCTTAATTGATATGGCCTTTCTTACCATGAAAAGAACAATTATTTCTTGCACCGCACGCTTCTTATGTGCACAGTAAGCTATCAACACAAAGTGCCCTGAGTGAAATGAACAGAACTCACCAACAGCCTACTCCAAAAAAAAAAAGGAAAAAAAAAAAAAAAGCTGGCAGAGCCTTTTTCATCTTTTCTCTCATTCCCTCTTGATATAAAAGGCGCCAGAAACAAGCTCAGAGATGATAAAAATACGGCGGTGTAATACCAATTTAATATATCAATGGTATTTATAAGGCATTAAAGTCAATGACACATGGCGAGCAACAGCATAAAACAAAGAGTCCTTGTTAAAGTGGATGCATACCACTTTCATGGCGCGCTGCATAATTTTGTTGGAAAGCGTCCTTATGAAAGTCATCAGTGCTGGTTGGCACCATGCAGAACAGTTTTGTTGATCACACAGATCCCACTCTGTTGAACCCTTACCGAGTCCACAGTTAGACTATATTATGTTGAGTAAGTAATAAGTAAGACAGTGGAAATGTACAAAGCTATGAGTGCTCACGACTACGAATAAAGAATGTCAGTGATGTTCAATCAGGAATTTATTTCAGCTCTGTTGCCGTTTAGGATCTCTCTCATGAACTATGACATGAATTGGACTGAGTTTTGTACATAAGGCTTTTACATGTGCAGCCCAGAGACATCACATGAGACCACAAGCTTTCGAATGATTACAACAAGTATGGCTTCATTTAAAATGTATTTTTGTAACACGTAGAGCCTCTTGACAAAATAACTTTACTGACCCAAAGGCTTGTGGCATCTCGTTCATTGCATTGTGGTTAGGGCTGCACGATTATTGCAGAAAAAGATAATCATGATTATTTTGATCAATATTGAGATCATGATTATTTATAGATTAGGGGCAAAATATTTTTATTGCAATTTCACATTTAAATAAACAAAGCGCTGCTTTCACTTCCATGTTGTGCTAAACTCCAACCATCAAAAATTCTAAATGTTATCCTTTTACTTTGTTATTGTCATCAATAGTGGTTATTTGCATAAAAATACACAATTAAAATGATTAGGGAATAAAAGATTGCATTTTTATTTCAATATTTGCTTTGATTAAGGAAGTTAAACGCGTCATAATTATGTCTAATATCTATTTTATATTGCTGTGAAAACATGGATTTATTCAAGTTTCATACTGAAAACTACACTTTACAAGATTACATTTGAACGCATCATGATAGCATCGTAATTTACCATCAACCCAGTACTCATTTGTACTAAGCATCTCTAGCTGTTTGTTTAGGAAGCGCTTGATTTTTGCAGGAGAGTTTTGTATGAGCGGAGCACGCATTTTAAACGTCAATATCACAGTCGATCATGTTCATTAATTGTGGGAAGCCAAAATTGTGAGTGACTTCCAAAACTACATATATGACCGTTCTATTTAACGTTGTCAAACGGTCGCAGTTTTAAACATGTGGTTAACGTTGTGAAATGGAACTACTTTGTTAGGTTTAGTTAACAAAACTACTTGGTTAGGTTAAGGCAACAAAACTACTTGGTTATGTTAAGGCAACAAAACTACTTGGTTATGTTAAGGCAACAAAACTACTTGGTTACGTTTAGGCAACACAACTACTTGGTTAGGTTTAGGCAACAAAGCTACTTGATTAGGTTAAGGCAACAAACCTACTTGATTAGGTTAAGGCAACAAAACTACTTGGTTACGTTTAGGCAACAAAACTACTTTGTTATGTTAAGGCAACAAAACTACTTTGTTATGTTAAGGCAACAAAGCTACTTGATTAGGTTAAGGCAACAAAACTACTTGGTTACGTTTAGGCAACAAAACTACTTTGTTATGTTTAGGCAACAAAACTACTTTGTTATGTTAAGGCAACAAAGCTACTTGATTAGGTTAAGGCAACAAAACTACTTGATTACGTTTAGGCAACAAAACTACTTTGTTATGTTAAGGCAACAAAACTACTTGGTTATGTTTAGGCAACAAAACTACTTTGTTATGTTAAGGCAACAAAACTACTTGGTTAGGTTAAGGCAACAAAACTACTTGGTTACGTAATAACAGAGTTACATACTAACGTAGTTACGTATCCTACGACCTCCGAGGTGAAAGTCCTGTGCTCGTTTGACCCGTCCATCCACCCCGACCTCCTCCCTACGCAGACTTTGTTGCTCTCTGCTCCGGTCATAATAACTACAGCCACTAGAGGTCGCCACCTAACAACAAACATATATATGGGTTGTAATAAGTTTCTTGCACAGATGACCTATACAGACGCTTTTTGTCGGTGAGGACGGCTTGTCTAAAATTCGCCTTGCATTCTGTCTGAACACACCTGTAGTGATACCAGAGAGCTCTGCTTTCAAACTATATTGTGTTTGTCAGAGATAATAAACATCCAAGGTAGTTCTCTGGCATTTCTCAAATCCTTTTGAGCATTGATGGATTATTGTAAATGTCGTAGTAAAAGATGTAGCCTACCTTGGTTGCTTACATTTATTACTCTTTTTTTGGCATTTGTCTTGCTAATAAATGTGCTGATTGATGACTGACATTAGTAGCTTTGAGCATCAGTATACTGTATATTATCAGTGATAATCTGATGCTTCACCAGGAGGACTTTTTCTTATTTCTTAATAACAGATGGCTGTTAAAATGCTAATGCTTAACATACTTGAGATACTCAAGTACTGTCTTCTCACTGTCTTCTGTATCTAGTACTTGGTAACAGACAAGCCGTAGTGTTTTTGGACAGCATCTGGTTAAAACAGAGAGTGTCTGGCTCATAATGTCCACAGCCCAGCTAATTTCTGCATTTCAAGAGTTTATATATTTTTGTCTCTTGGAACACTGGCATTAATTCACCAATGATGTCATTAAGAAAAACGCCAACCGATAAAACTGCCTAACAGATGTCCACTTAAGATTAAAAGGTTTACAGCAAGACACCAGATTTAATCAAAACTTTGAATCAGCAACAGGCGTGAAAAAACTGTGTAATAAAGCTGTTCCTGCTTTAAAATCTCTTCTTTTGTTCATTCATTATATGTGTTCTATGAATTGGGTTTGAAGTGAACGGCAGAAACCGTGCGGATCCAGAGTAAAACATAATCCCTTTCATTAATCCTTGTTTCCTGCTCTCATAAAAGATATTGGTTTGGGGTTTGAGGATATGTTGCCGTCATCAAATATACATGTGGTTCCTTTTGCTCTTCTCAGAAAATTAGATTTTTTATAATTGTCCGTCCTCTAACATCCAGGCACAACTTTCACCCTTCCCTGTATTTACACACTTTGTTTATTTTGTGGTGAAATAGAGAAGTCAGTGCGGTAGTACATAAAAGCAATCAGTCTGCGTGATTTAACAAGAACCTGAGCCCATTAAATGAACTCCAGCACTATTGGAGGAAAAAACGATCCACAGCACATCAGCAGTTTCCCCACCGTCCCCCAGACAGCTAAAGACGGGGCCTGCTCTCAAAATGGCACTTCTGCTGGAGAGAACGGAGGAGTCGGAATAATGTACCGTGAGTTATCTATGTACAACATCTCCAATGGAAAAACAATTAAATGAGATTGATGGAGAGATGAAGACAACTGGGTGGGTTGAGGGGTGGGGAGGGAGGAGTGTGTGCGCGGGGGGTGGGTGGGGGGGGTAGTTGGATCTGACTGTATGTCTATCCCTGTTTGCGTACCTCCTGGAGGCACAAATGTCAGCTTTGAGCAGTTTGTGGACTCCCCACTAAGCTCTTGGCCCGCTCCGATCCAGACTGGTTCTATCTTCTGGACTCTTGGCATGCCACGTACGAGCCGTGGCCATCAATGTGTCATTCAAATGCCATGGCTTCACAGCCACCACTTACTTCTGTGCTCATGGATATCAGGGTTAGTATTTTGTACTCGCGCTTATCTGCAGTGGTTAACAGTGTTCTCACTTTGATTTCGAGATGAATTGTGCTAAAATTACCTTTTCACTCCATTTCCGGTCGCATTTATGCATGAATTTAGTGACAAATTATGTTGTACCGTAGATAACAAGATTCAGCTTCAAATCCTAGATCAACGACAATGCAGATAACTGACAGTTAAGAATGCAAAGGTCACAATAATGATGTGATCGCACAACATAATTACTAGTTTGCTATAAATTAGGGCTGTCAAAGTTAACGCCATAATAACGCGTTAACGCAAATTCATTTTAACGCCACTAATTTCTTTAACGCAATTTGTGTTTATTTTTTTAGTTTGTAGAAAGCTCAGTTTTAAGGCTAATGAAGGTACTAGCATCATATGAAACTAGAAAACCTAAGTAATCCATTGGTACCAACCATGTCATACTAGCTTGTCGCAAAGGAGGTTAAATAACGCTCCAAACTTACGCTAAATTTTGGCGAGGGAAAACTGTCATGGCCTTTTTCAAAGGGGTCCCTTGACCCCTCTGACCTCAAGATATGTGAATGTAAATGGGCTCTAAGGGTACCCACGAGTCTCCCCTTTACAGACATGCCCACTTCATGATAATCACATGCAGTTTGGGGCAAGTCATAGTCAAGTCAGCACACTGACACACTGACAGCTGTTGTTGCCTGTTGGGCTGCAGTTTGCCATGTTATGATTTGAGCATATTTTTGATGCTAAATGCAGTACCTGTGAGGGTTTCTGGACAATATATGTCATTGTTTTGTGTTGTTAAATGATTTCCAAAAATAAATATAATCATACATTTGCATAAAGCAGCATATTTGCCCACTCCCATGTTGATAAGAGTATTAAATACTTGACAAATCTCCCTTTAAGGTACATTTTGAACAGATAAAAAAATGTGCTATTAATTTGCAATTGTTCATGAATAACTATTTGAATCGATTGACGGCCCTAATATAAATATATAATAAAACTAGAGGGGCACTCGGAGAGTGCAGACCTCCGCCAAGGCCAAATGCCCTAGGTCGCAATGTTAATGAAAGTGAAAAATATTTTGTGTATCCTCCCTGTGATTCTGATCTGAGAATTCTTCCTGGCCCATGCTACACTCTTCCATCCATGAAAATTGGGCCAGTAGTTTTTCCGTAATCTTGCTGACAAACAGACAAACTGAAAACATAACCTCTATGGCGGAGCTGATAATTCATGATTTAGAAAAGGGGCAGAGAGGATTGGTGTTGTCTGCCAACCAATCCAATGCCCTATCAAAATTAATTTCTTAAAGACTGCGAGTAATTTTTTAAGATTTCCTAATTACGTCTGTAATATTCATGGTTAATTTTGGATGAGGTCTCTGCAATCAGTCAGCAAAGAGTTTACTTAATATTGTCATCACATCGAAATGTATGATGTGTCATACATAACTTGATTTGATGACAAACAATAGTAGAGCTGCAACTAACAATTATTTTCATCATGGATTAATCTGCGGATTGTTTTTCTCGATCGATCATTCGGTCTGTAAAATGTCAAGGATGTGTGAAAAGATTTTGATTTGTCCGACTAATAGAACCAACCATTTACAACATTTAATTTAGTATAACAGAAAAAGAGAAAATATTCACGTTTGAGGAGGTAGAGACAGTTAAAAACTTGCTGCTGATGAATATAACAGATGTTTTTTATGAGTCACTTGTTTCACCTTTGAGACTGATGATCACAGGGAAATGGGAATTTGTTCTGATGCCGGTACACACAATCCATGAACATTAGTGGCAGATTTTGTCAGATTTGGAGGGGACTGTAATGATTATTTTAGACCACCTTCCCTTGTAAAACAAATCCTCTCCAAACAAGGCTTTAGGCCACGATCAGATGGGGCATGTTGTCTGCGGTTTCCAATGCATGAATGCAGCTGTTAGCAAGGGTGCAAGAGGACTCGCATCATTCTGGGTGCTATGAAAAATCTGTTTTATTTCCTCGTATTATTGAGCTAATCTGAACATAAAATGAACAAAAGGATGAGTGAGTCTGGCTTGCTCCGGAGTAAGGAATTTGCTCTGAAATGCAGGAAGTACAATGTCCTCACAAAAGGAGCAGAACATTTTGTTATCTGGTCAAAGAGATCCCTCTAGATAGGACTGGTTTTACACACTTATTTCCATTGATGTGACTAAAGTTAACATACCTACAACAGTAAGACTTTCTATGATGCCCATGTCAATAATGCATTATAAACATACTTATAATGTGTTATAATCTGCTTATGGCGCTGTTTAATTAAAGTTAAAAGCACTCATACATATTCGTAATGCTTTCTAACAATAATCATATAAAGCATTTCATAATTACTTATAAGGTCAACGATCATATTACTTCATAATTGCTGGTCAATCACTGAATTATTTTTGGCAAAGATCATAGTGTGTTATAATTCCCATAGTTGAAATAATTATAATCTTTTTATAATTATTGAATTAAATTAATTTTACTTAAAGCAAACAACAACAATTTAGAGTAAATTATAATCACATTATAATGCCTTATAATGTGATTATAAGGCATTATAAACATATTATGTATTAAAACTAAGGCTGCAAAAGTTAATAATAATATAATAATAATGCTGACGCTAAATAGTGCTCCAAACTTACAATACATTTTGGGGAGGAAAAACTGGCAAGGCCATTTTCAAAGTGGTCCCTTGACCTCCGACCTCCAGATATGTGAATGTAAATGGGTTCTATGGGTACCCACGAGTCTCCCCTTTACAGACATGCCCACTTTATGATCATCACATGCAGTTTGGGGGCAAGTCATAGTCAAGTCAGCACACTGACACACTGACAGCTGTTGTTGCCTGTTGGGCTGCAGTTTGCCATGTTATGACCCTGTGAGGGTTTCTGGACAATATCTGTCATTGTTTTGTGTTGTTAACTGATTTCCAATAATAAATATATGCATACATTTGCATAAAGCAGCATATTTACCCACTTCCATGTTGATAAAGAGAAAATCTCCCTTTAAGGTACATTTCAGACAGATACAAAATTATATAATTTAAATAATAAAAAATGCATTATAATGTAATTATAATGCATTATAAAAATATTATAATGTATTACAACAATGGGAATTATAATACACTATGATGCTTGCAAAAGAATACCAGTGAGTGACCAGTAATTATGAAGTATTATGACACTTGACCTTATAGGACATTATAAAATATTTGTTGTGTTATGATTATGTTACCATGCATTACGAATATTTATGACCGCCTATAACTATAATTACACATTGCTCTAAAGCAGATTATAAGTATGTTTATAATGCATTATAAACATTGGCATCATAGTAAGTGTTACCATAACTGTGGAACATTTGCTGAATAACGGTAGCCATAAGTGACAATTACAAATATAATGGTAAATGGTCAAATGTATAGTGTAGCAGTAGCATAGCTAAGATTAGCCATGATAAGCTACTGGTCATTCCAGACAAGTCTGTAGCAGTAAACCCCCTTGGTTTGTTGAACTGAGAAAAGGTTTATTTTACTGCTTATGAATTGATTTTAATTTGTAAGTAAAAGAATGTGCTATTTCATCTTCCAGGTGTTTCAGTCTTACTTGTAACCAAAAGTATTTAAAAGAAACAAAAGTCCCAAGCCAATGCATGGGAATGCAAGACCAAGGCCTTATAGAAGGCACTAAAATCTTTTGTATGATTAACATGAAAACGGTCACTTCAGATACCCTGTGGTGGACTTTTCCGTGCCAGAGGGCATCTAGTATAGGGTTAATGCACAGGATGTAGAAAGACAAATTCTCCTCCAAAACGTAACAAATAAACCGCTCTTTTGCAACGGTTTGTTGTTTGTCACCCCTTTTCATTGAGGCATTAACTATTGAAGACAACTGCCAACAAAAGTGATGATGCTAAAAAAAAAAAAAGAGGAGGAAAAAAATAAAGACACAGCTAAAAAAGTGCTGCTACTGTAAAACGCAGGTATTGTTTAAAGATAAAGAAAAAAAAAAGAGGAAGAAGAAGAAGAAGAAGTGAGAGTATGGAGCCGGTGGCGAACAGAGGAGTGACAATGCTGCTGCTAAACAGCTTTGGCAAGAGATGACAGCAAGCAAGTGAAAGAAATAAACAGTCAACACACACTTTGTTTCCTGCTACTTAAAAATATCCTGTCCCGTTTTAAATCCTGACACATTCTGTGATGGGGCTGTGCATGGATGAAGGGGGTGGGATAATATATTGGCGGAGAGAGGGCGAGCTTTTGCGATGGCTCCGGCGCGAGAGTGTGTTTTTTCCCCATAGCTATTACTACCATTACAATGTGAATCCCAGGGCCCCTACGGATTCGCCGTCTATGTAGTGCCAACACTCGCTAAAAGAAAAACCCCACATGGAATAAGCTAATCCCTTTCAAACGGGTCGCGGCCGGCACGGACATGACTTTGCGATGAGTGAGCAATGCGGTGAGGGGAACAAGAGGAGGAGGGTGAAGTCATATGCTCAAAGTTTGGATTCAAAACACTCGCCCCTCTCTCGGCGCGTCTCCCTTTGATCCCCGCCGCCAACTACAATAATCAGCTTCTCCTCCAAGTATTTATCAGATAGAACATGGACGAGATTACATCGAGAGCAAATATGTGTCCCTTTTATCCTGCCAAAGAGGGGCTGACAATAGCAGAGGTGACGGAGGGAGAGTTAGGAACGAGGGTGGAGAGGAAGGGAGCGGATGTGTGGTGTAAGAGAGAGGCGGGAAAGGTTGTTGTTGAGCGGAGAAGAGCAGCAAAATGACAACTCATTATCCCAACCCCAAAAAACATCCCAAGCACACACAAACAAACACATGCAGTATGCACTCGCACTCGCAGTCGGATTCTGTACACCACTTTTGTTTCGCGTGCTCCGGCTCTGTCATTTCGCTTTACTTATTTATGAGACTTTACAAGTTCCTTGACGGAGATGCAGAGCGTTGCAGTTTATGTCTAATTTAGTAAATATCCTTTCGCCAGTCAGGCCTGTCAGCCATTGTTTTTCTCTCTTCCCTATGTTCTCTCCCCCCGTCCCCATCCCCTCCTCGACTTCCCTCGTCTCCGGTCGCTGGGTGACAGATAGAAATCAAGTCTGGAACAAAACATATACATATATATTCTCTCTGATTTGCGCCCTTTTGTTGTTTTGTGGGCGTCACAGTGAAAGTTTAACTTCTGAACTTGTGCGCCACACACAGGGCCAGGTAACTAACGCGTGATGCCAGGCTAGTTGTGTGAAATGTCAAGCCCTCATTGTCATTTAATGCCGAAAGGGGGATAACAGCCTGCCAAACAGGCACCACACAAGTCTCCTTTGCAGTACCCTTCGTTAGCGATCACAGCGTGGCGGTGGCGGCATACAAAAGGGAACGAGGGAGGGAGAAAAGCAAGAACAAGAGCAAGGAAAGATGAAATATATTTTGAATGTTTTATGGAAAAACAATCTGACACAAAGTAATATTCATCTCCCATGAATCCAATATTCTTTTTGGAATGATATTAGACGTATCTATTATATCTTCCATTGTGTTCCCATCTGCCCTTTTCAGGATCTAAATTATGTGCATTAGTACGTAAATGGGCTAATGCCTGTCTGTATTTAGCTGGCTACATGCCGTGAATATATTCTCTGCTTCAAGAAGTAATTGGTAATTACAGTGGTCATTTAGGCAATCACTGTCTCCCCGAGATTCATGTCATTCTTAAAAATAACTAGCTCTTAACCTTTGACAGAATTCTACAGAAACTGTTCATCATCGCCCCCGCTTTGATTAATTTTTACACACACACACACACACACTTGCACACAATAGGCACAAATACCCTCAGAAACAAAGATGGACATACACCTACAGTATCCACTGACACACAAGTGGGTAAGAGTACATAGAAATGGACACACACGCACACACACACTCCCATCAGGCCATCTTTATACGAATAGAAAAAAAGGAGATTTCCCATATCGAGGAGAAGGCAGACCTCCGACACCATTAGTTCCATTTCAGAAACAGTAAGACTATATATAGGCCATTTAACGTCCTCCGTCCTCCCTCCCTACATCCATCCATCCATCGATCTATCTCCTCCAAATTTGCGCCGGATTTGTCTCACCTCATTGACAGTAAACAGTTAAGTCTTTTCATCCTTCCATCTCTCCTCAGTGTAGCCTCTCTCAGTTTAAACAAGCTCTCTCAGAATCCAGTCATTTCCATGCATAATGATCCTCTGTAGACAGTAGCTGGCGGTGGGGGGGGGGGGGGGTGTAAAACTGGTATTGTACGTGCGAGAGATCGTCAGGTTGGCGATATTAGCATCAAAATACTTATCCGCTTACTGTGATGGCCCTCCATTACCGAGTGCTCCACGCGACTCTTTTGCATCTCCAGTGGCTTCTGTATGCAGAAAAATGTATCCTGTTTTCTTATACTGTCACCCGCCGGCATATCGGCAATTTTACAATAATAAGCAGGCAGAGGGAGCGTTTCATAAATTCTCCATATCCCTAGTACTGGTTTTATGAATCTTTAATGTGAGAGCCAATGACCTCCGCCTTGATATATAGAGTAAAAGCCACAAGGAAATAAAAGCCTTTTATAATGATGAGTAAAAGACACAAGCTGCCCCCTCGGAGTCGTTAGTCAGCTTATTGGCTCCGGTGGTCATTTTTACGGTTTTGTTTTCAATGATTTTGTTCATGTTGAATAAAAACTTTGGTTGTTTTTTTATTTCTCACAAATCAAACTACTTGGTGGCAGAAAGGAAATCATATAGAAGAATCTACAAAAAAAATTCCAACTAAAATAAATATGTCTTTCAGAGTAAAAAATGTGTGAATGTATTGTTTATATTATTGAAAAGAAGAAAAATGGGCACTTTGAGTTGCATTAGAAATGCTCCTTTAGCTTCCAGGACCCTACCATAGCTGTACGCGCTCGCTACTGACGCTGTTCAGCATCGCTAACCTGTGTACTCTACCTGACTTCACTCACCTGCTACCTTTCCATCTCTCACACTCGCTGCCCTCACGTCACATACAAACTATAGCCGAAGAATACCAAAGGGACCGGTTGGAGGCTTCCCGGATCCTTCACGTCACATGCTATAGTCATGACAGAAGACTCAGTGCTAGTCAGCCTGTGGATGCTATTCCTGTGTGCCTGCGGAGTTCGCTGAGACTGGCTGATGTAGTGTGGTTGATAGTTAGAAAACTTTTAGTGCCTGTTAGTGTCAATAATTGTTTCGCACATTTATTTAAATACTTATATCGTCTCCACCAGGTATAAAAGATATCATATTGGGCCCTAACACCACTGGCCATGCCAACCCAATTGTTGTAACAGAACCCAACTGACCCATTCAAAGCTTTAAATAACTCTACCTTTGTAGACTTGCTGACGGTGAGATGTGAAAATATAACACTGTGCAGATATGCATACAACATTCTGCACACAGTGGAATTCACTATTTGATGCAAGACTGATACCCTCTATAAGAAATGTGCTGAAGGCCATGTTTTACAGTCTAAATGTAATGTTAAAGGTAAAATTCCTGAATGGACAATTCTCTTAACATTAATGAATAACTTAAAAGGTGCTAAATGCGAGATTGGGAGCATTTCTATTGCCCCCTCACGGCTCTCGACATAGCGATTGCTGAGCCGGTGCTAACAGCGCTAACAGTGAAACCAAGGCAACAGTGCTGACGGAGCTAACAGTGTTAACCTGGGGGGAAACCAAAGGGTGGGTGCTATGCTTCCGCAACAGCGGCTGTGAGCTAACAAGTGGGGCACGTTCACATACACGAACATGCTCTAAAAGGCACGCATGGCCGGCCCGGCTATGTCAACACAGCATGGAGAAACTTGGATTACGACACACAGAGAGGGAGAGAGACTTCATTCTCTGCTCAGGTAGACATTACTCCTCTATATCTTTACATAGCAAACAGTTGTTTGCTGCTGTATTAATGCTCTGGATATCAAATAGAGAACCTTTAAAATAAATATGAATAACAAAATATAAATATATAGGCTTCAAAGAATGTAGAATAGGAGACTATATACAGAATACAGCTGCATGCTGTTTTTAAGTGTTCATAAGTTTGCTCCTACTTTGGCTGTTCAGGGTGATATGGGTTGAATTACTGGTTCAATAATCTAAAAATGTGAAATGATAAGACTGTGGAATCAGTTGCTTAATATGTCAGACTACAGGATCAATAAGAAGGTTTTTCTTTGGAGTAAATCACATAATGCTCGATGGGCTACAGAATATAATGCTATTTTTGAGGAAGCTGAATTACAATATATTGTATATATAGTAATAATCTAGCATGCAGCATGAACACAATTAGAAGAACTTGCTATATTTGAAGAAAAATGGTAGAAAGATATATTGTTAAAACCAAAATTACGAACATATATTCAAATCAAGCACAATTATGGCACTGAATCTTATGTTCTGGCAAACTTATCAACGAGTCAAAGGTCTTTAGTTGCACAGTTAAGAACATGAATCCTCCCTCTGGAGCTTGAAGTCGGTAGATTTAAAAACATCCAGGAGGACGACAGATTGTGCGAAGTATGCGAGTTAGAAGAAGTTGAAAATGAATTACATTTTCTTTTGTATAGTCCATAATATGATGAGTAACGAACTTCTGTTATAAAAGAAATGTCTGTTCAAACTCCCAAAATGTTTTGGTGCTCGGATGATGACAAAATGGAACGGCTAGCCCTCAGATTCATCACTGGTGATGGCTATGATACTCACCATTGTCTTTTGTATGATACGGTTGGTTGGCCCTTTCTTGCAGATAGACGTAACAAACATTCATATTTGTTTATTTACAAAGCCCTTATTGTTAAACTACCACCTTACATAACAACAAAGCTGAATTGGAACTCTGCCCCCTATCCAACTCGTTTAAATGACTGGCTCATACTTAAGGTCCCCCGAGTTTGTTCTGACTTTGGAAAATCTGCCTTTTTCCTTTAGTGCTCCTGATTCTTGGAACAACCTTCAACACACTTTAAAGATTGACACTCTTCCAACCTATGCACAATTCAAAACCATGATCACAAACCACTGTATATCATTGTGCAACTGTTTTAGGTGAATTGAATCTCTTTGTTTTAATATGTTTAATGTGAATTTTCCTCCTTTTTATCTTTGTTTTATCATGTGTTGTGTGACTTGTTTTATCACATTTGCATGATTTTCTCTGTTTTTTTTTATCTTGCATTTGTTGTGCAATTGCTTTTGACTCGTCAGTCACTCGACGTCACTGTAAATGAGGGCAACCTCAGTGAATTTTCGGGTTTAAATAAAGGTTAATAATTCAATTTTAATGCTTATAAGTTGGCTACTTTTGTTTCTCAAGCGTGTAAAAAAAACGTCGAGGATGGTTTATCTGTTTAGTATAATTAGTAATTTATACTGCTCCTCTGGTTTCTGCCTTTGTCTTTTCTTTATTTTCTAAATAATGGTGTCTTGTAAGCCTGTTTGGGCTGGCCGTATTATTTATGCATGACACAATAATAATAAAATCAAATTAAAAAAAAAAAATGATAGGCCTATTGATATGTATAATATAATACCATTTGTACATCATACCCAGGACCGCCTTCAGGCGGGGGCAAAGGGTACACCTGTCCCCGGGCAAAAGGCCAGGGGATGGGGCCCTAGCAAAGGTCTATGGTTGACCCTTAAATGGGACCGAGAACAACACTTAACTTACTGACCTATTTCACTGACAGTACAAGTTAAATATATTTTCATGATGAATAAATATATTGGTATAGACGTGGTTTTAAATAATAACTATTACAGACTGTGGGCTAAAAGACACTAGAAGCCTGATTCTCCTTTACAATAATTCACTGGCTACATGTCTACAATCAGTCAGGCAAACTCATTAAAAAATACAACAATTAAGATCAGTGTATATGATGGAATAGTAGCATTAGAATGTGCCAGAGGTCACCACATTTTTAAAGTTGGAGTGAATATGAATATTGCCTAATATATAATATAATAATGAAACTAGGCGACCTGGAGTCGGGGTGGATGAGGGACCCAATTTGGAAAGTCTGTCCCCCTGCCCATAATTCCTAATGGCTGGCCTGATCATACCCCAAATTTCAGTTACTACCAGACATTCATGTCATTGAACAGAATGCTGCTCACCTGTTCTTCAGCTGGGAGTAGGGCTGGTTCACTGGTAGGGGTGTGGTGATGAGGATGGAGCATGGAGGTGCATGGAGACTCTGTACTTGGCCTGGCACCTGACAGGGACAACTTATTTAGTATGAATTGCTTCCTAAAGGTTAGCCTGCATTAACTAAATGTAGGCTAAAAATGTTGAGGAGCAAAATGTAAACACTCATTTTCTGTGACGATAATAAACGTTGACGCTCGGGGAGCGCACGTGACGTCAGTCTATTTCACTTTAAGCCAACAGGTGCATTTCCACCACCTGCGGACTAACTTACACTCACCTTTCTTTGTGTAAAGTTGGTGATATACTGTCTATCTTCTCTCTCCTGTCTTTCTTGTCGTTTTTGGATACCAGAGTTTTCTTTCTGAAGCTGAAACATGTTTCATCTCCACCGACGGTCCATCACTCGCAGTTCACTCTGCTAGCTGGTACCGTTCAACTGGTTTGAAAGAGGACCGAACCATTTGATGTAAATAGAGGGGGGGGGTGTTGGGCAAAAGAGGCTCTGTGGATGTCTACTTTTTACCAAAAACAAGAAAATCGTTTACTAGTACATTCTATATAATATTATTGTAAATAAATACTATATTAATGATGATGGGTTAATAACCTTCTATTGAAAAAAAAAATGTTGTTGGGCAAAAGAGGCTCTGTGGATGTCTAGATTTTGCTAAAAAATAAAAATAAAAAAAAACATTTCGTTTAATAGTACATTGTATATAATATTATTGTAAAACATTTTTATATTAATGATGATAGGTTAATAAAAGAAAAAATCCTCAATTTTGTTGGGCCCCTATCAGTGATTGAATCTTATAATCGTCCTGTTTCCTCTGCTACTGACATCTCAAAACATGCATGTATTTATTTACTAGAAAAATAATACTGTATACTATAAACACAATGATCACAGAAGGCTAAGTAAAGCAAAACATTTTAATTTTTTTTTTAAACATATCAACACTTATCAACACTCGAGCCATTGAAGAGTAAGGACCACACCATTAGAATCTAAACTGACAAGTTTTGACATTTGCAGGTAAGTTTTTAAGCTGTTTAATGTACTACAGCTGACTATAGCTAACTATAGTATACATAACCAGCATGCAAATTGAAGTTAGAAGTGATATTAGTTAGAAAGCTCACGTGAGGTGTGGATCAAAGTCTGAGGAACTTCTTGTGTGACTGTCAGTCTGTGATAGAACAGGGACGCTATGGGGGCACCTGTTGGGGGACTGCCCATTGTTCCGACGGCACCCAACAGTCCGAAAAATGTCCCACTGGACCAAAAGCCCATTTGTCCGACAGTCCAAAAAACAAACATCCATTGTTCCGAAAGCCAATCACTCAGAAAATACACACTCTCCCTGCAACAAACAGAAGCACATGGCTAATTATTATGCAGAATTATGTCATTGGACCTTCCCAATTTCCCCCTACTATGGTGAAGGCATGACCCACCCTACTCTGCCTCTTATTGGCTGGTACTTGTTGCATTTGTTGGTTGGGTTGGTTAGGTTTAGGCCATAGATATATATAATAATAATATATAAAGATGGATGACACGTCTCCACTTCCTTCCATTGTATAGAAGTGAAGCCAAAATATCCCAGATCCGGGGACTGCCATCTTGAGATGTTGATGTCATTTGGAGCCAGAGTCTGCTCCTCTGTTGCTCAGGAGGTAAAGCGGGTCTTTCACTAATCACATAGTTGGCAGTCCGATCCCCAGCTCCTCCTACCCATATGTCAAATGTGTCCTTGCTGGGCAAGATACTGAAACTAAAACTGCTCCTGATGGTCAGGCCAGCACCGCCATCGGTGTGTGAGTGTGAGTGAATGAATGAATGAATGAGAGGCAAATTGTAAAGCTCTCTGGATAAAAGCGCTATATAAATGCATCCGTTTATATTACTGCTTTATGGTAATACAGTTTAAGATCAAATTATTTCATCAGCTGTATGCAAAGAAGTTCTTTGCTTATGTAGACAGAGAGGCAACAGCATTCTGACTGGTAGAGGTACGGAGAGACATATACATTTGAAAATATACAGTATATAGGCTATATAAAGTTCCAAAGAGAGCAAAGAGTATGTTATTTACATTATAGATCCGTAAGCTGTGGCAAAAAGCAAGTCAGAATAGCAATACAGTTGATCCTTATCCTGTTTGCAGGAACCTGAAAAGCCTCAACAAAGTAATCTACATAAAAAAGAGGGATGGTCATGAGAAAAATAAATATATACTTTTAAAAAAGCTCGGGAGGCAGGAGAAGAGGTAGAGAAGGAAAGGTTCAAACAATTCAGAAGGTATTTTACTGAACCCTAAAATGTGATTTGCACACCTTATAATTCCTCCCTCCTGCAACGTTTGTCCTCACTCAGTCGGAGAAATTAAATGAAATGAAGTCAAAGAATAGTCCCTGTAATATTAATGAGACACTGGAGTTTGCATGGTATAATTTAAGATGCCTTTTTTACATGCCTGACTTACACACAGCTCTGAATTACGCGTTGTGAATAATTTGAAGTTGGGCTGTCTTTAAGTGAGCAGATGTACCTGCAGAATGTGCTTTTTAAGTCTCAGCGGGGCTACGATAATGGGTCATTTTCCAGCAACTGTCAGTACAATAAGTGTGACCTTTTGAGCACCCCATTTGAGGAGTCATCAAACCTATTTGCTTTCATTTCACTCATGTCACGTTTTTAAATAAAAAGTACACGTTTTATTTGTTGCAGCCCAAATGTTATGGGCTGTTAACAGCCTAACAGACGTCCTTGATTTCAGTGTTCTGCTTTGATTAAAAATTAATCACTGAATAAGTCATAAGTCATGAAAGTAGAGACAATGGAAAACCCCATGAAAGTCTCAATCCACATCTACGTGCACGTTTTGCTGATAAACCCCCTCTTCAGCCACTACAGTAGACGGTCGTCTGAAATCTCACACTGTGTGCTTACACTTCAGCGAATAGAATTAAATGGAAATGCACACAAGCAATCAACATATTCATCTTAATACATAAAACAGCATCAAATCTTTTTGTCAACTAAAACCCCATGCACATATGGGACCAGTGTTATACAGGGACTGAATGTAATTTGTGGATCTCTCCACAACATGTGTGTCATGAAATACATTTGCACCTTGCATCTGAAAACACAGTCAAGCCCTTCCCCAATAGGCCTATTATACAGACGACTTTTTGTTTTGTCATAGAAGGAAAAGCAGGTTTCTAGCCACATTAAAGCTGGAGTAGGCAAGATTAGAGCAAATATGATTAAAACAGTTATTTTTATAAAACGGTCGCTATACCATGACAGTAGTAGGCTACATGAAACAGGTAACCTCAAAAAAAACATTTCCCTCTGTGTCCTCCGGTGCTCCTAAAGGAATCTGCAAGATTTTACTATGAGAGCCGGCTGTCAATCACTCGCGAACTCCGATCAAACGGTCAAATTAGGCCGCGCTGATCAAATATGAATCAATATTATGTAACGTTAATGCCTATTTCTCTCCTCAAATGTTTTCAGAATCATCTTGTAGTGTGCTGTTTAGCTGTAAAATTAGAAAGTTTGTGACACCGCCACCATTGTGAAATCTGGTGAAGGAACGGTAAGTACTGGTCACATGACCTGAGCACAGCCAATAGGAACGCTCTCTCAATGAAATGACCTGTGATTGGTCAAAGTCTCCCGTCACAGTAGATTTTTTAAAGCCTGAAAACAGAGCCATGAGGAGGTGCAGAAGTCTAGTTATCTCTCAGAACACTTGATTTAAGATATGCTGAAAGATTATTATGGAATTTTTGCCCAATGATGCCAAAAACATACTGCCTACTGCCACTTTAAAGCTGGCTCCATTCCATAGGTGGATTGTTAGCAAGTTGGACATTAGCTTGCCAACTACACAGTCAAAACCATCCTCTATAGTCCTTTTTTACAGATGACATAGCAGGAAAAAGAAACACGTTCTCATTCCCAACTCGCCAAATACCGGGATTTGGTAAGTACCTGACTCGACTTACGTGACTAACGACTCGCATGACTAATGGGACTGACGGTACCAACGAGTCACTTGACAAAATAAATGAATGTTACTTTTAGTTTTACACGGGACACGAATAGCGGTCTCCTGGTTGAAAGTCTTGTGTTTGTTTGACCCGTCCACCACCCTGAACGGACTTTCACGTGATTAATACTACGTCACTTGCTCGAATAACGCTGCGAGTGGGTTTACATTGGAGTTAGTTGAAAGCCCGGTTTGTCACAACAGGGTGCCTCTGTGCGTTGGTTTCCGATGCCGAGGGGCACTGACCTGATCACTGAATTGGCAGTGTTTGACGAGTGGGAGTGAGATCGGGTTGCCTCCATCTGTCTTGACTGAAAGAAGATCAGAGACTGTGCATCTAGAAGAAGATTATGAAGATATATATATGTATAAATGAAAGAGTATCATGTGTCTTTGCCAAAATACACCACTGCTGGGCATTTTTGCTTCATGAATTACAATTACATATTTACACAGAAATATTTTCTGCTAATTCATTAAGCCAAGATAAAACAAGATAATGTTGAATAACAAGCCTGTGTTTTCTCAGCATAGGCTTAAAATTATCAGGGAAGCTTTCAGGCACCGAATCAACAACAGTCTTACAAATGATTACAACGCGCTGGATGTCCACAGCTACTATCAGTATCATGTAAATAAGGGGTTAACAGGCGTTTGTGTGAGTACTCACTTTGACTCCTCACTTGGATGTGACTCGCGGCCCATTTAGCCATGCCCATTGGATGGCGTACTGATGATGGAGATGAGCAAAGTGGATTTGCCGTGATGGATGTGACAGAACGTCTGAGCGATCGCGGGGCCTTTTTAGCAGAAACATTTATATGCGTCAATATTCATCCATGCACCCCCTCTAAACACACTATACATCCTCATCAAGGCTGATGGCCAATAGGAACAACGAGGCGAGAGGCTGAGAGTGGACGTTAAGTCATGTTAAGTAACGCACATTTGTGTCCTGAGTGGCTGATTGTAAAGAAAAGGCACAATATGTGTGAGAAAGTTTGCTCTCCACTTGGCAATTCAATATCTTTGCGTGAAAGGAAGAGATACTTACTCGCCCGACCCTGAATCCCCTCTAGAGGGAGAAAAAAAAAATCATCACTGATGGATATAATTTTAGAGGAAAAATGAGTGAAAGAGGCAGAGAGAGGATATAAAAGCAGATTATATTTAAGCAGTAATCAGGACAGTGAAGAGCTTGGGAGATTTTAATATGTTTAAATGTTCTTAATTGGGCTCAGAGTGGAGTGGGGCCCCCTGAAAGCATCCACCCAAAACAGTGCTCTAAAGGTAAAAGCAGATTGGCTTTTATTGAATTGTAATGAGAAGTGGGAAATTGGATGTTAATTCTGTCCCCGGAGTAAGTGAGCGCTCCCTCCGCTCGGTGCGAGGTGTAGCTGTATCGGGGTCGCGCGATTGAAGTTGTGTTGCACCTCGTTCAGTTATTTAAGGTAAGAGGGAGGGCGCTGTTAAAACTTAATGAATTTTGTGCTTGGTGATATACGTGCCAAAGGATGCGTGCCAGTATTTGTGTGCGTGTGCTGGCGCGTATTCACTGGCATACACATTAGCACCAAACACACACTGATACATGTTGTCTATAGACGGCGCGATCACGTTTAGCGCTGACACCGCTGTCACCTTATTGAGGCCTTGTAGGAATTACACCCCAGAAGATCTGCTCCAAGCACACTCCAAACACACTCTGAGCTGGCTTTTTTTCTTCCACAACTCCGGATATTATCGAGATTTCACACTGAGAGAAGGAAATATTAGTGTGGCAAACGTATCTGCCAATGCAAACTTGCATCTTAAAAAGGCGTAGCGACGATGCGGCTCGAGAAAAAAACAAAAAAAAAACAGCATTTCCATGCACTCTGTCCCTTTCAATTGTAAAATCAGCTTGGCAAAAGAAGCGGCACCATAAAAATTCAGCTGTGGTTTTCTTTCAGCCAAAGCGCTTTTCTTTTGTAGGGAGGGGGAGAAAAAAAAAAAAAGGAGGGAGAAAAGCCTAGGTCTTAGCTGTGAGAGCAAGAGTGTGGGGAAAAGCATGGGTCCATCTGGCAGCGGGAGAGGCAGCTTTGTGGAGATCGGGTCCAAGACACACTGCTACAGAAGGGTCCTTCTCTGCGACACCTGCAGAATACCTCCGAGCTCCGACTGCCTGCCTGCTTGCATTGTTCTACACAAAGTACGGGCATACGCCGCCGCAACCTCTGGTCGCCCTCGCCCAAACCTGGGAACAGAGGATAGGCCTCTCAGATTACATTCTATCCCTGCACACACATGCACAATGTGTGCACACGCAGAGACTGGAGTCAAAGCGGCGTCCCGTCATCCTGTCAGCTGTTATTAACATGCATAAATGTATTGATACAGGGAGGTAGAAAAGACAAAACAAACACAGGTAATGGCAAGAAGAGAGAGCGACGGAGCCGCTGTGTGTAAGAGGGAACACGTAAGAAAGATAGAAAGAGAGAGATGTCTCTTTTATTTACCCTCATGCTTCAGTGCTCCTCGTTAAGAAGGGGAGGACACGGGGGCCTTATCACCCAATTTGCTGCCCGTGTCTATGTGTTTCTCAATTGATTTCTCTGACAAAGTCCGGAATCATTTTTCAACTCTCCTTCATCCCCCTTCCTCTCCCTCGCCTCCCCGTGTCTTCCTTTATCTCCTTCCCTCTCCGTCTTTCACGCCTGTACCTCTCTGCTCTCATCGATGTTTGAAACGGGTGCTCGATGTCCGCGAGACAAGCATAAAAAGTGCATAAAATAGCCATCACATGCGTTAAATATAGACTATTTCACAGATGTTTTATGAAAATGAGAATTAGGACATGCTTGAAGCACACTGATGACAAATCCTCTCTAAGCTTTAATTAGGAACGTTGTTAAAAAAAAAAAAAAACAGCCAGTCTACCGGCACGTACAACTTTTAAAGTGTATTAAATGCTGCAATCATATTTAAAAACGTTATAATCTCTCTATATAATTAGAATTTTATGCGTAATTGAGAGTGCGAGTCACAGGTCAAGGTGAGTGTTAATTCTCGCACAAAACCTCATCTGCAGCACAATGACAACACTACCACAGTTAGATTAATGAAAACTGCTAAAAAGTGATATTATTATTATTATTAGGCCTAAGATGTTCCCCTGAAAAAAACAGGACGGCTGAAACCAAATCTCCTTATGTGTCTGGCTCCTTTACAGGGCTTTATTCTCACATTCACCCCACAGCTAACAGCCCTAAACATCCAGTTGTTGTTTTTTACACAGCTGCTGTATTGATCAAAACAGCTCTGAAAAAAATATATGAAATAGAAAACCTTTATAATACCTTCTATAGAGCAGCAATAATACCTCGGGTGAAAAGAACATGTCATGGGTTCAAACAAAAAACAAAAAGCAGAGGAGGTGTGAGTACTTCCACCTACTGTAACATATTAAAGGGAGTGATATAACCAAACTTAACTATATATAAAACATGGACAAATTAACTCCAAATCATCTGCATGGCTTGATACAAGCGAGAAAAAAAGTTTTTTTCCGAATTTTAGTGAACCATCCAATTAAAATATAAAAACAATTTGGGCTCAGTTATTCCCTTATGCATCGCATTTAATCCAAGGTAATCATCCAACTCTTTCAGAATTTTCTCTTTAATCTTTTTTATTGTTATGAAAAACTACCGGATCGACGCTAAATGACCCTCCCCCGTAACATACTGTTTTAGTTCATTTTGTCACAATCAACCATGAGCTAAGCCAGTCTCTAAACTCTTGTTAAAGGTCCAGTGTGTTGCATTTCCGAGAATCCATTAGCAGAAATGGAATATAATATTCATAACTATGTTTTCATCAGTGTTTAATCACCTGAAAATAAGAATCGTTGTATTTTTTTTAAGCTTAGAATGAGCCCTTCATATCTACATAGGGAGCGGATCCTCTTCAGAGAGTCTGCCATGTTTCTACAGTAGCCCAAAATGGACAATCCAAACTCTGGCTCTAGCAAGAGCCTTTTGCATTTTTACGTTACCTGAAGGCCACCGTAGTTCTCCGACATGTGAAACGGTGGTAACGTGAGCCGCAGAGTGCAAAACCGTGGTACCGGCAGCCGCCTAAAGTACTGTTGTTATGGTATGGATGGCTTCTGAGCAAGGTGAACGGCGTTACCACGGTTTTGCACTCGGCAGTTCACGTTACGGAAGTCTTGGAAAGGGAGGAGTGAGCGTAGGGTTACTCAGTTGGTTGCAATGTGCAACCACACCACTAGAGGCCGCCAAATCCTACACACTGTACCTTTAAAACACCCCTTCGTAGTTTTTTTTTTTTTCAGTCTCCACACACAGCTTTCACTCTCCCCAAAACACATCATCTCAGATGCCATATATGAACTAGTGTCAATATTACGTGGAAATGAAATGTGCTAATTGGTTAAACGAACTATGTGTATTCAGTTCAAATAGGCTGGCAAATTATTTTGCTTGCTACAGAGCGGTGTTCTTCAGTTCCGCGTCGGAAAGGGCTATCTGATGGCGAAAGGTAAAGCGGTGAAAAAAGGGTGCTCCAGGGATGACATGTTTTTGTAGGCCAACCAGGAAGTTAGCATCGTCCTGGGTTCCCTCGACAAAAAACAAATGGGATTTTTCCAACAAATTTTGGATTATTGCAGAAAATAAGCCCTGTGGCAAACAAATGTTTATGATGCTTACATGTTTTGTTCAGCAAGATCCATCCATCCATTATCTGTAACCGCTTATCCTATTGAGGGTCGCGGGGGGGCTGGAGCCGATCCCAGCTGACATTGGGCGTACACCCTGGACAGGTCGCCAGACTTGTTCAGCAAGATAATCTTCGCAAATGAACACCAATTTTTATGATTTTTGAAGTGTAAAGAAGTAAAAAGCTAACGTTAGGCTATAAACAAACTACACTACAGTCGCATGAGCATGAGTATACACAACGAGGCTGTAAAGGTAGTCTCATTTAGCCACTTGTTAGCAACTGCCTTTTTAAAGGCACATAAAGGCTTCAAAATGAGTGGGATGTTTACTGGCATATTTTATATTGTTGAATAAAACGTTAAAATCTCTTCAGCTTGTGTTAACCACAGACCGTATTTCAGGCATCTAACTAAAAACTCCTTAAAAAAAAACATTGACTTCCAGACGAGGGAACCGGAACTGCTAAAAAACGAATTTCTGGGTTTTAGGACTCATTCCTGTAGCACTCTGTATTATAAATATAGAATGATATTGATTTTTTTAGGTGAGCCTTTCTTTTAGGTGTTTTGCTGTTGCCCCCATCCACAGCAATACATTAATTTGCTCCCGTGCTGATACTCCTGTCTGTTTCTCCAAACTGGGAGCCTGCCGACTGTCATCTACTGTAGGTAACACACCGACTATGGATAAGTACCTCATACAACTCCACTTCAAAAAATCTGAACTATCCCTTTAATGCACCTGTTTTGGGACCCACTGCACCACGTGACCAACCTTTTGTCCATTCCACATTGTCTTTTCACATACCATTAGTGGAGTCAGTATCTAAGTTAGAATGAAACTGTCAGAAGTTCCTGCCGTGCTGAATGGGAGGAGGCCTAAGGCAGAGCGCTGGCTATCAGGTGATCTACTTGACACGGGTCAAGTTGTTGGGCTGATCCCATGAAGAGGCAAGGGGCCACCGCTAACAAGACCACTTATGGCGGTGACGGCTTTAAGTATAGCAAGCCATTAGAGGAACATTGTTCACATCGACTTGAGTGTGAGATGATATGTGTGGAGAGATAGCGAGAGGTAATATTACCATTATCACAGGGTCATCTCAGGAAGACATTGATCTAGAGGATCCACGGTAGCACAAAGTAGGAAACTCTGACTTGTAATAACACTTGTGCTTGTTAATGCTTCTATTGTGTGACTAAGTGAAGCCTGCGCGGCAGCATAAAATCACTGAATGTGAGCAGAAAGCCATCGCTAGCGCCTGTGCTATTTATCAATCAAGGCGACTCGGAGTGAAAGATGCTGCTTTCGGCAGAATGATGGGATTTAGGTTTGAAATGTGACAATTTCAAGTGTCAGATTATCGGCTAGTCAATGGCCCCGCAGAGCCGCCACTGACACTCTGCTGGCCTCTGTGTTGGGTTTCCACTGATACCGATGGCCCCTATTGATCCGAGGACAGCTCATGCTCGCGATAGCCTGCCCCCACCAACCCCCGCCCCCCCCACCGCCCCCTTCGAGGACCCTGCCTTCCCCCTCACATCATGCACGGCGAGATAAAGGCTCACAGGCGTGAAAAGTTGCAGGCCAAAAGTTTGTGCTGAAGAAAAGAGAAGAAGAAAAGAGGGAAAAATGGAGGAAGTTTAAGCTGTGGAGCCCTTCCCCTGAAGGCAAGCTGGCCTGCCATCTGTGCAGGCTCTCTAGCCATAGCCACCACCCCTGGAAGAGAGAGAGAGGAGAGAGGCAGCAGGGTAGAGGCAGCCAGGGAAGGAGGGAGGGAGGGAGGGAAGGATGGAGGAAAAGAGGGAGAGACAGACTGGGAACATGCGAGAGGAAGGAGTGGATGAGAAGTGGAGGAAGCAATAAATGGCAACCAAAAAGAGGAACTAAATAAACTAAGGTAGCATCTTTTCCTGTCTGAGGCCGACCTTTGGAACAACCAACTAACCCCAACCACTTCTGAAGATGACAACATAACCTCTCCCTTCAGGGCGAGAAGAGAGAACTCGCCGCGGCCTTGAGCATGAAAGGCAGCTCTTGACAAGCGGACATGAGCTTTGCTTGCCTGCCACTGACACTGAGTCCACTTTTTAACCAAAAAGGATCCCAGTTTTGTTGCCTTTTTTCTTTTTTTTTCTCTTTTTTTTTTTTTTTCCTTTACTCCCCTTTCCTGGGAAAATCTGCCAGAGCTTATCCATCGAAGCCAACACATGAACTTTCAATCAGGGATTAGCCGGATTTTCCAATGTGGATCTTCTTTTGTGAATTTGGCCAGCGTCGCCTGTGTCGTTGGCAAAGGGAACGTAAATAGAATATGATCCCTGGGCCAAGGGATTGCCTCGCTTATTTCAAAGAAAGACTTCAAAAACAGGGCCCACTTAGCCTGCTCCATGAGTGTGATGTTTCTGTGGTTTTGAAGTGTGTCCTCCACATCAGACCACCAAAAAAGTACAAGTAGGCATGTACGCATGCTGCTCTCGTGCACTTTGTCCACGGGGACAGAACAAGTGAAAGAAAAGGAGACAACAAGGTTTAAAAGAGCAGGAAAAGGAAACAACACTACTAATTTTGCTCTTCTGGTGAGTATGACATCCGTCTATCTGCTCTTATCCTCCCCTCCATCCGCTCCCCTCTATCTCCATCTTCTCATCCTGCGCCCTCCTCTCTTCTGTCACCATTGTCCCCCGTGCTGACGTCCAGTCTTCACAGATCTAGATGCTAATCCTAGCTTACCGTGCTGGCGGCTCCGATAAGAGAGGCCCCGCCATACGACAGCAGTGTGTGTGACTCCCGTAGACTCCAGTGCTCTATCAGACCACTCCATGTGGCCGCGGGCCACCGCCAAAGTTGGACCGAGGTCTATCTGAATGAGGGTTTATATGCAGGAACACACATGGGCACGCACACATGTACAGCCACGGAGAACTATATAGAAACACATGCACGCAAACAGCGGCGCTGAGCCGCCCAGACATAAAGAAAAACAGCCATACCCGAGAAGATTTAAACTTCCACATGGACTGAAGTTTTATCTTAAAAAGGAACAATAGGCAAATATGCCACCCAACTGAGCATTGTGTTTGTTCTTTAAATGTCAGAGTGAAAATCCCCCCCTACTTTGAAGAAGATAGGGCTTTAATCAGCTAGCTAACGCTGTTGCATCCGTCATTCGCCGCTTGGCTCGGCCACGGCGACAGACTCAACAAACACTGTATGTTTGCTCAACAGCAAGTAAAAAGATTATCTATAACTTCACTCCGTCTCCGCCTCGCTTTTCCTCTCCGTCCGTCTGCCGGGGACGGTTGATCTCCTCATCTCGCCGTCCCTCCTGTTGCGAGGTCCTCCTCATCAGGTAGATAGCCTCCCACTGGGTAGCGCTCAGGTGCGCGGGGAGGCTTGTCACGGAGCTGACGTGAGCGCGGGGCTGTAATCAGACAGGTTTTTGTCTTAGTGATTACACACGTGCGCGTTCTGAGTGGGAGTTGCAAATACTTTGAAGTGACACGTTTCTTTCCCCGACTTCTGTCTCGTCTGTAAAGCAGAAGAGAGAAAAATCCAGATGGGTGATCATTTCATAAGGTCACACAAACGGAAAAAAAGAGAAATGTCTCCAGCTGAACGCCTTGCAGAGTGACTGACAGCGAGCACAGGGTTAAAGACTCGCACATGTCTCAGGGGCACCCATTCTTGTCCCGCTTTCTTCTTTTTAACGCATCTTTCCGGCGTGGAGATCCTTGTCGAACAAACAAACTCTTCTTTTGTTTGCGCTTAAGAGTTGCTTGTTTCCCAGTTTCTCCACGGTGGTGTGTGGCGGAGTTCTGTGTGTGTTTTTGTTGTTTCTGGGACACCTTTATGGTGTGTGTGTGTCTGTGATTATGGGTATGTGTTGCTTAGGCACCCTCAGGGCCCTCCTCTTTGCCCACCTATCTCTCACTCGATGAACACCCCCACCACACACACACACACTCACACACCCCCGGGAAAATCTACAACCTCCAGCACATCGTGACGAGGGGTAGGGTGGGGGATTAGGTGCCACGGCTGAAAACCACACTAAATTGAGCCCTCAATGTTTATTTTTACACTTTGCATTGTAAATTAAAAAAGAAGCAGCAGAAAGGGGTGGAAAATAAGCAGGATCGAATTTGAGGTATTGTCACAGCTACATCTTTTTTTTTTCTAATTTGTTTCCCCGCAAATGAGATTGTTCTCCTTGACTAAGAAAGCAAATGTTACAGCCCATAGCTCACAGGAAGACGATGCATGAGAAATCTGTGCAATGTGTGTCGGAGTCTGTGTGTAATGGAAATGCTCAGATGCACTTGATCTTTTATTTGGTATAGCACTTTTCTCCAAGTGGTGCTCACATGCTATTATAAGGCACTATAAGCTCTTTCTAAATGGATTATGGGCAAACTGTAATCACGATAATCTCTACGTAATATAAAATGCTTTACACGCTGAACAATGAAAAACTATTGTGGGGCAGCGTTAGAGCTAATAAGTTTCACAACACAGTGATGATGATGATGATCTACTAAAACAAACACATTTCTAATACAAAAAAATTTACACATGGTCACATGTGATATATTCACATGTTAAAAGCAAATGTTTTTATTTGAGATATTGTGAAATTTTAAAGTCATTTTAAATGTGAAAAATCCCCATTTAAACATGATAGCTGTTGTATGTTAATGTCTATATAATGTTCTGATTAGTGCATTTTTGTATATGTGAATGTTGGAAGATGACTTGTTTGATAATTCCATTACATGGAAATAAAAACTAATTATATCACATCAACAAAAATCATTTCACAATGTAATATATTCACAAAGTTTTGTCTTGTCTAGTATCATCTGTCATGTCTTGCTTCATTAAATAAAAAAAATACATGAATAAATAAATGCATGAATAAATAAATAAAAAAACAGATAAATAATTAAATAAATAAATAAATATAAAAATAAATAAATAAATAAATAAATAAATAAATAAATAAATAAATAAATAAATAAATAAATAAGATATGATTCACAGGCTGAGTGGTACCCCCTTGGGCTGTGAACTGAACTTTATGTGTAAAAGTGGTGGATTGCTCCTTTAATATACATGGTGCTTATGATGTAATGCCCTGGGGATCATAAAGAAAAATATTAATAATAATAATTTCACATGTATGCATACATTTAAGATGTTAAAAAAAATTCACAAAATCTATAATAAATGTATAAAATACAGTTATAGATTAATGTATCAACAGCATATAATTTAAAATTAGCTTAGCAACAAGCTACAACATTGCTTGCATGTTAATTTAGCATTAATAATATTTTTTTAAATGATAATACAAGTACACATTCAGCTTGCTGAGTAAATTTAGCTAATAATACTTTTTTTCTTTACTTAAGTGACACTTTGAATGCAGGACTTTTATTGTCTTTATTTTTTTTTTTTGACTAGTTTGATGTTTATAGAAATAATATGAATTTAATGAATCAATATATCTTTTCATGGTAGCTTTGCTGAAAGCCACAGAACGAACTACATGTCATCTTGTGAATGTATTAATACTGATTCCTAGAAACAGAGCTTAAACAACGTGTGGCGTGCAGCCCATTACGTGTGACATATGGATGTTAATTTCAGTCTATTAAACAACGGATGAAGAAAAACACAGAGATCCAGAAAACAAAAACATGAAGTGGTGATTGAATGCTGATTCTTAGCTTATATGTACACGTCTAGCGTGAAAAAAAAAACTCCATTACATCTCCCTCTCTCTCCTTCTCTCCCTCTAACTCCGTTTTGTGTATGCAAGCGTATTTGCAAATGTGGTGTGATCTCAATGCCAGCTCTCAAGTATCTGATTTTTTTTTTCCCTCCCAATTTAAATTACCAACAACCACTTAAATACAGTATATCCCCCAGAGACTTGATTAAGCGATTCATACATACAAAAGGCAGCCTATCACCCATGCTTAAGATATGGGCCAAGACGTCTCCGCGCATTTCTTTTTTTCCTTCTTCTTTCGACAGTAACATGTTATGAGGCTTCTCAAAATATGATACTGCTTTTAATGTATTCTGCTATATTACTCTAAATGCTTTCATCAGTCTCTGAATGGTGAGAAAATATGCACTTTCATTATCTTTCAATCGTGGGTGATGAATCTATGCCAAAGGCCTCTAAACTGTACATGTGATTTAGATTTGCGCGTGCGTGCGCGGCCACATCTAGGCCGATGTGTAAGTGAATTCTTTAAAAGTCTGTGTATATACATGTGTGTGTAGATTAGTGTGTGTGTGTGTGTGGGATGAGGGGAGGGAGGGAGGCACAATCTTCTCTCCTCTCTGTCTCTCCACAGTTATTTGTATCAGTGCTGCGCATCACTACCTTAAAGTCTCCATTAATCAATCTCCCCTCCTTTTTATTGTATCACCATGCACTGTGCGGAGATTGCTAAATAAAAAGACATTTCTGTATGAGGAGGAAAGGGTGGGGTGGTGGTGGTGGGGGGAGAGAGCGGGAGAGAGAGAGAGAGAGAGAGAGGGGGGAAGAAAAAAAAAATGCAACTGTATTCATTGGACCTTAAAATGTTTTGATGGCTTCTGGGAGCCACATTATATTTACATAGGAATGTGTCATTAACGTCAATGGTGCAGCAGAAACTATTAAACTAATACAATGCTAAAGCCAACAACCTTGAGAATTTGATTAAAGGCCTTTGTTGAGTTTTAAAAACGCTCCATTCTCCGGTTAAAACAAAGGACTGATGGATTCGGCTGCGGTTATAATTCAGCTGTCAACTTCTATTGACGCTTCTGACTGTCGCAGCCAGACGACATTTACATACTTTATATATAGACCAAAACGAGGGGTCTGCACGCCTGCAATCATAATAGGAGAAGGTTCTGGAAGCACACACACACACACACACACGCGTGCATACACACACAACCACTGTTTGTCCTTCATTTCAAATTAGCCCGCTGTAATTTTGAAAGAGGCTGCAGGCGTTGTTTGCTTGGCAAAGTGTTGCTGTTCTAGTGCATCTTTAATTCTGCTTTAATTGTAAAAAGCGTCTGTACCCCCCTCTCGCGCTGCCAAGTGCTCTTTAGTTCTGTGCTAATCTTTGGCCTTAGCTCATCCTTGTGTGGATATTACGCCGCCCGTGACCTTCTAAGGCCTGTTTATTAGCTCACATGTGCCGTGTGTGTGTGTGTGTGTGTGGCAGCAAGTGTGACAAAACACAGCATCTTCTTCCATGAATTTCCCCTCACGCCCCGGTGCAAGATACGGTCGCCTCTCTCTAGTAATTTACTCTTATAGTAATAGGATGATAATGTATGCCTCTGAATAGGTGGGGGACAGGCAGCATCATATTTAGCACCTAGCTGCGTTATCCCCCCCCTGATCATATTTTCAATATAATTATGAAATTTCAGAGAAAAAAATGCATGTGGGACTGTTTCGACAAATAGGAGCCACGGCAAACCGAGACCCTATTTGTGTTTCATTATCTGTTGGAACATATTTTACAGTCATTGTGAGATATTTAACATTGTTTTATCATACCCCCGAGATATCTTACACACCGATCTAATTAAAGTCACCATTTTACCCGGTATCCTATTTAAAAAATCTATATATTCTATATAATTATGAAATGATGCATTATTTAATATATAAACCCCAAAGCTCCTTGCAAGTGGCGATAATTTTAATCAAAAGAAAATGAATAGATTCCCCCCTCTCTTGGTCCTGTTTGGAAGCCTAATTGGAGAATGGAGTAATTCTTGATTGTTCTCAGAGTTTTTCCGGCCAAAATGAAAAATACGAGCGGGTGAATTAGTATGAAAGCATGCATGAAATCTAGTTTTAAATCATTTACGAGCCGTGTAACAAAGTGAATGCGATTACATCGACTTAGGCCACCACTTAACAAACTGTCTGTGTGTGTTTGTGAGCGCTCACCTCGTGTACGTTTTGCATTTTGTGTGTGTGTGTGTGTTTTCCATACATACGCACGCGGGGAGGAGAGCGAGTGAGCCTGTGCCGTTTGCCTTATACGTGAAAGAGGCTGTATCATCAATTTTTACGGGAATATTACACAGAAACACATTGTTGTCTCCCGTATTGTTGTTAAAGTAGCCCATTAAAATGCAAGCATGTATATTAAAGAGCAGCGCTGCCTTTTGATGGATAGTCGTCTGCCCATGAATAAGTGTGCATATTGATTGGCGAAAAAGGTGAAAAGCAGTTTGACACAATTATTTCTGAAAGGCCCTGGTTATCCCGCATGATTTAAAAACCATTTTAAACGCCTGTCACTTACATTCCCTTCTATGAGACCCCAATGACTCCTGAAAATAATAATTATGTAAAATGTCCAGGCGATATTGGATGTGGCAGGCTCTATGCAGACGCCACGATATGTATTGATATGCATCTATAAGAGAAGATGGAGAGAATAAGAAAACCATTACCAGAGCCACGAGGACAGCCGTCCCCTCAGTGTCTCTTTCTCTCTCCTGTCCAATAGATCCAGATGTGTTAAGCCAATATGTAAAGAGCTTAATGAGGCAGCTACCATTAAAGGTGACATATCATGCTCATTTTCAGGTTCATATTTGTATTTAGGGTTTCTAATAGAACATGTTTACATGCTTTAATGTTCAAAAAACACATTATGTTTTCTCATCCTGTCTGTCTGAATATGCTTGTATTCATCCTCTGTCTGAAACGCTCCGTCTCAAAAAAGCTCAGTCTGCTCTGATTGGTCATTGTTTTCCGGTCTTTCGCATCTTTGCTGTTGGCATCTTCACAGCGTCACTGCTGTGTGTGTCAACTACACGGAATTTAGCGTCACTTCTACCGTTAACTGTATAGTTGTGACATCACAACCTTACAGAAGTCCTGACGGCTCGTAAAGGCCCCGTTTTTGAATATAGGCTGTAAGCATTTCTTTGTAGATTAACTGTTTTGATACTTTCACAGTATTTATAAAGCACCTATACCTGCTTTATAATAAAACAAGTGGGGCTGTCAACCGATTCAAATATTTAATCGTGATTAATCACGATTGTCCATAGTTTATCGCGATTCATCACAAATGAATCAAAATGTACCTTAAAGGGAGATTTGTCAAGTGTTTAATAGTCTTATCAACATGGGAGTGGACAAATATGATCCTTTATGGAAATGTATGTATATATTTATTATTGGAAATCAATTAACAACACAAAACAATTACAGATATTGTCCAGAAACCCTCACAGGTACTGCATTTAGCATACAAAATATGCTCAAATCATGACATGGCAAACTGCAGCCCAACAGGCAACAACAGCTGTCAGTGTGTCAGTGTGCTGACTTGACTATGACTTGCCCCCAAACTGCATGTGATTATCATAAAGTGGACATATATGTAAAGGGGAGACTCGTGGGTACCCATAGAACACATTTACATTCACATATCTTGAGGTCAGAGGTCAAGGGACCCCTTTGAAAATGGCCATGCCAGTTTTTTCAGTCTAAAATTTAGCGCAAGTTTGGAGCGTTATTCAACCTCCTTCACGACAAGCTAGTATGACATGTTTGATATCATTGGATTCCCTAGGTTTTCTAGTTTCATTTGATACCAGTATCTTCACTCTAGCTTTAAAACAGCCCACTACAACCTAAAAGTTGTGTTAATGCTTTAAAGAATTTAGTGGCATTAAAACAAATTTACATTAACGCGTTATTATCAGACATGGAAATCTCACTTTGTTCAAACTTATAAACTACGAATGATTACTTGCAAAAAGATGAATCTTGCTGAGAAATATTAAAGGTGCAGTGTGTAGGTTTTGGCGGCATCTAGAGATATGTAGATATAAACGGCTCATTCTAAGGTAACGAAAACACAATTCTTATTTTCAGGTGATTAATGAAAACATGCTTATTAATATTATATTCCATTTCTGGCCATAGATCCCCCTAAATGTTACACACTGTTCCTTTAAAGATTGACTGATTCAGTAGCCTCCTGGAGACTGGATTTACGATACATTGACACTATTGCGATGCAATTATCTGTACTTTTGCAACACGGACTAAGGAATGACAGGTAGGGATTTTCTCCTCTGAAAGGGTTTGCAAGTGAAAGCCATTGTCAACCATTCATACCCTTTCTCTTCAGTCGCTCTTATTTGCTGGATTAGAGTGTAGAAGTGGAGATTTTTCTTTAGGTTTTCAATTTTAATCAGCAGGAGACACTGTGAGGAGATCAAATCAACGCAGCACACATACCTGGATTCTATTTTCTGTTCTATAGCCACCTGAAAAGAAAATAAAGGTCCCCATTCATGGCCAATAGGACGTCTGCTAGAATGAAGTATTGTAAAGTGTTAATATTTGAATGCACAAGCAGAGCGCCGTTCGACAGCAGTGAACATGCATCCTAATAGACAATCATTCTGCATGGAGATGAATTTTTGTAAGTAATCAGTGTCTCGTGTAATATAAACAGCCTAGCATGTTCTGCTGTTGGCAAGTTCAAGAGGTGACAAAAGATAGTGCACATTAGGTGTGTGTGTGATTACTGATTAGTGAGTGTTTCTCTATCCACGTGTGGTCGTTATCATAATCTTCCTCTCTTCACTCAGTGTCATCATCATCATCAGCATCATCATCACTGCATTCCCACGTGACCGTAAAGGGGACAAATCATGGAAATCTCACCTTTTCAGTGCTTGTGCTCATCCATTTGGGTATCTGGAGTTCCTACCAACCTACAAACTGTGAAATAAGACAACCCAGTCAGTTTTTTTGTGGGCTGTCTAGATCAGAAAATGTGTGATTCAACAAGACATTCAGATTTGGTTCCCCTTTCAAGACATTCTCACTCCCAGCTCGTCAAATACCGCCACTTGGTCAGTGCTCCTCGGCATCGGAGACCGACGCACGGGGTACCCCTCTTGCGTTGCTTTTGGACGGACCAGGGACGGCGTGTCAAGATACAGTCGTTAAATGCATAGTGTCCTTTCAAAATAAACCTCCGTTTTCACAGGAAGTTACATTTAGGCAACACAACCAGTCGTGATTGACGTTAACTTCACTGACTCGACTTATGCGACTAGTGACTCACCTGACTCACAGGATTGACGATAACAAGTCACGTGACTTCTCACTGGACTGACGACACCAACGAGTCACGTGACTAACGATGCACGAGACAAAATAAGTAAACTTTATTTTAGTTTCACACGGGACATGAACGCCGGACTCCTTTTGAAAGTCTTGTGTTTGTTTGACGCATCCACCACCCTGAACAGACTTTAACGCAATTAATACTACGTCACTTGCCCCGACCGTCAAATAACGCCGCGGGTGGGTTTACATTGGAGTTAGTTGAAAGCCCGGTTTGTCACAAAGTGTCGCTAAAGGGTGCCTCTGTGAGTCGGTTTCTGATGCCGAGGGGCGCTGCCCAATCGACAAGTTGGGAGTGAGACCAGATTGCTAGGTCATTGGGCAGCGAGTCTCGCTAGAGTTTTAGCACGTTTTCGCAACTTGTGCATAACCATTTAGACACGACACAAGTCAGTGTATCGCACCCCCCCATCTGAGTATCTCCACCCACAGCTTGAGAACTACCATTGCAAAGGTGCACCATATTTTTCTTGCAATTTTTCAGGAGGGGGTCTTAAAGAGACAGGTGCTAAAACGAAGCGTTTCAGACAGAGAGTGAATACAGGTATATTCAGACAGACAGAATGAGAACAATAATGTGTTTTTTGAACATTAAAGCATGTAAACATGTTCTATTAGAAACCCAAAATACAAGTATGAATCTGAAAATGAGCAACATCTTCACCAGTAAAACTCACCTCTTCTTTGTCTGTCAGCTGACCAGCTCCCTCTGGTTTCCCTCTGGTTTCTCTTACATGTGAAGTCAGATTTATCAGCACGTCTTGATTCTCTTGTTAATCACAGGCCTTGAAATCTCGTTGCATCAGGGCTTTAAATCATGTCTGTTACTGGGAAAAGTCACATTGACAAGCAACACCACTCAGTTTATTTATCCAGCTGGACAACTGGACATTTCAATCAAGAAATAGATCATATTAGGTCTGTGACTAACGATTATTAAGTTTTTATTTTATTGATTTTCCAGAGCAAAAGGTGACATCTTCAAATTGTTTTGTCAGATAAACAATCCAAAACACAGAGATCACATTTACAAAGATATAAAACAGAGAAAAGATGAACACTTGCAGCAAATGTTTGGCATCTCTGCTTGATAAATTACTTTAAACGTTCAATCAATTATCAAAATTGTTGTCACTTAATTTTCTGTTGATTCAGTGATCAATTAACCAATTAATCATTTCAGCAGTAGATCATACAATCTGAATTCACTGAAACTTACTCTTCTTTTTATCCATATTTTACCTTTTAATCATACTTTTAAGGTTATATTATTTACTTTTATCTTGTTTTTCGACACATACTGTGTTGAAACCAATACAAAGCCAAAGTTAAAAATCAACAATATATACAAAGTAAATTCTAGTAATGTAGTGATCATTTCTGATCTGTTTTTACCATTGCTGTTTCTATAAAACTTCAAAATGAAATCGTTGCTTTTTACAAATCACTTATATCATAATTCTGCAACATGTTTGAACTCTGGGTCTTCTTTTATGGTGGAACGAAGGAAGGAAGGAAGGAAGGGCGATAACATCAAGATCTGCTCTGCGCTGTACAACAACGACTGTCTCAACTACTGTTTGCCTCAAAAACATTTTTTTTACTGAATTAGCAGCAGACAGGAAGTATGTGTGTGTGTGCATGCACTCTTGTGTCTCCGCATGAGTGTGCAAAGTGTATGGAATTGCATGAGTGTGTGCGTTACATGTGTGTGTGTGTGTCTGCACACTTATGAGTGTGTTTTTAATGTACTGTAGTTTCCCACTAGCATCAATCATTCCGTACAATTAGCCCAATTCCCGCTCAATTTTCTGCTTTCTAAGAGAGCAGCATTGCTGACTGCACAGACAGCTGTCTCTGACCAACACACATATAAGTACAATCTCTCCCTCTCTCTCTCTCTCTCCTCTCATGCTTAGAACAGATCTCACACACACAACCCTGCTAACATGTACGGTGCACGGAGGACAGCAGGTGTCTTGTCAGAGGAGTGTGTGTGTGTGTGTGTGTGTGTGCATGTCAGTTTTCTTTCATCAGCTATTTTTTCTCTCCCTCACTCGACTGGGCACACCTCTTCCTCCCCTCCTCCTCCTCCTCCTCCTTCACCGCCATCAGCCTCAAGTGTCATTTGTTTACCATAGCAACCGGATTAAATTAGAGGAAGTGATTACGGCTTATTAACAACCAAACGCTGTCAGTATATTCTTATAATTTGGTATGTAAACACTTTGCCCTCGTAGCGCTCTCTACTAGAAATTGCTTTGTACAGTGCGAGGGGGCCCCCGAGCTCAGTCATAATAAAAATATAATTATGAATCAGACAATAGCCACTCGCAGCACCCCCACACCCCCCCACACCCCCAAACACCCACCCACTGCCCCTTTATCACCCCACCCTCACACACCCATGGCCTAACAGCAACCCCCCCCCAAAAAAAAAATTCACAGGTACCACCAGAGAGCCACTTGTAATGAACAATAAAAATGCTAACCTCCTCTCATTTTTTCCCCTCCTTGATTCTAACTAATAAACCCACTAGAATTAACATTCACACTTCATGTAATGAGGTGAGGGAAAGTGTGGGGGGGGGGCAGAAGGGAAAAGGGGGTGGGGGGTCAGACTTTAGTTCTCCATATTGACTGCTCCCGCCCTTAGCCCCACTTTGCATTAAATACAGTACTCCGGGCCAAAGTGATTGTCAAATTATTTCCTTGTTGTGTGGAGAGATATTTGTAATTAATATTAAAATTAAGCATTGCGTTGATGCCGGGTGGTGTATTATTACAAGAGCTGCCACCAAAAGGCCGCTGCGTTTGCCCACTGCTCTCATCTCATTCCGCCTTTATCTTCTCTTACGTTATACATCAACATATTTCTCTCTGCTCGCCTGTTATTCCACCTCCAACTCGTGTCTTCCCTGCTCGTATTAGTCTCCGTCTCTCATTTACAGTAAACCTCTCTCTCTCTCTCCCCCTTCTCTTTTACTCACCCCTTTCCTTATCCCTCCAATATTTTCACTTCTCGCCCTCCCCTCTCCTTTAAAACATCAGTTATACACCCACAGATTATGTTTTCATGGGGTGTCCCACCGGTTTTGGCAGAGTGCTTTAGAAACACAGGACCATTTTAAATAAGCACCTACTCAGAGAAAAGGGAGGGTGGTGGAGGAGGGTGGAGATGGGAGGGAGGGGGGGTGAAGGAGTATGAGAGATGGAGAGAGAAAATAGAAAAAGAGAGAGGGGGCTGCTCTAGGCCAAGAGAATATGAGCAGGTGCAGCAAGGAAAATGAGTGCTATAAACAAGCCCAGGTCCTCGTAATTTATCATTAATCTGGGCGCCTGTGCTCGCAGGGCCGGGCTTATTCTGCATGCTGATAGCCATGTCATATTTCTTATCACAGATTTGTTTATGCTTTTATCCTTGTTTCTCAGGCTTTACACTTACTGCCATGGCATCAGCCATTACCACGCTGGCATTTGGGGAAGGATGGGGGGGAGGGGGAGGGGGCATAAGTTGCATATGCATGATGAGCCACAAACAAGAATGATCCATGGACGTGTCACTTTGACATTCATGGATAAAACCGTCAAGAGCCAGCCCAGTCGCACAGCACTTTGTGAAATAGTCACGAAATTTAATGTATTGATTCGTGTACATAGACATGAATTCCCCTTTTTTTTCATGATGGTCAGCACGAAATTAATATTTATGTAATCCACGTATTTGTGTAAGGAGGAGGTTGGGGTGGATGGTGAGGAGATCGGTGTTTGTGTCCTGTGTGAAACCAGAAGTCAACATTGATTTATTTGTCACGTAACTTCCGTACTTAAGTTAAAGCACTGCCGTAGTTATCTTAACCCAAACTGTGATCTTTCCCAAAACCTAACTAATAGTTTTTGTCACGTAACTTCCGTACTTAAGTTACACCACTTCTGGCGTTATTTTAACCCAAACTGCAAACTTTTCCTAACACTAACTAAGTAGTTTGTTGCCTAAACCTAACCAAGTCGATCTTTTCCTGAACCTAACTAACTAGTTTGTTGCCTAAACCTAACTAGGTAGTCTGTTGCTTAAACCCAACCAAGTCAATCTTTTCCTAAGCCTAACTAAGTAGTTTGTTGCCTAAACCTAACCAAGTCGATCTTTTCCTGAACCTAACTAACTAGTTTGTTGCCTAAACCTAACTAGGTAGTCTGTTGCTTAAACCCAACCAAGTCGATCTTTTCCTAAGCCTAACTAAGTAGTTTGTTGCCTAAACCTAACCAAGTCAATCTTTTCCCAAACCTAACTAAGTAGTTTGTTGCCTAAACCTAACCAAGCCAATTTTTTCCTAAGCCTAACTAAGTAGTTTGTTGCCTAAACCTAACTAGGTAGGCTGTTGCTTAAACCCAACCAAGTCAATCTTTTCCTAAACTTAACTAAGTCGTATTATTTTGAAAAAACTGGAGCGGAAATTGACACGTTGCTGGACAGTCGTAGGAAAAAGCATGTTCAATACGTAGTTGAAAGTCGTGTTGAGTGTCACGAAAAAAAGGGAAATTCGTGTCTATGTACACAAATCAAATAGATTAAATTTTGTGACTATTTCACAAACTGCCGTGAGGCTGTGTTGCAGGAGCGCAGTGGTTTTGTTGTGCAGAGAGAAAATATGTACGTTTCACATCAGACAGTGATTGCAGCCTTTTGACAAAAAGAAGTCAATGAATCAGTCGTCGCACTAATCAGAAACACGTTGACAGTTGTGCCTGAGCTCGCTGTGGAAGTCCCTCCTTTGTACTGCAGCATGCGAGTTGCTCAAACTAGGGACAGCTTGCCACGGAAATCAGTTCAACTTTAAAGACGCTCAGATGGGCATCAAATCTGTCCAAATGTTCTGTACATTGACTACACACAACAGACTTATCAGGAATTTCTCCTATTGGAGTACTTCATTAAAAATGTTCCAACCATGTTTACTTGAATAATCAACCAACTAACTGTATCTAAAGCAACAACATGATCTACTTTGGAAAATTGTACCAGAGGCCTTACTGTTTGAGTGACTGTCTCGAATGTTTATTTTTCATCAAAGTTAGGACGATTAGAATGTCCCCCCCACACACACACACGCCACCGCCACCGCCCCCCCCCCCATCCGCATTTGAATTGGTAATACTGCTTCTTTGTTTACTGTGCAATTTACTAATGAAAAATATGTGCAGAAGTTATTGATTCATGACCGTAATTGTTTAATTATTAATCAGTTTAGTCTTATATTAGCATTTTAAATGTAGCAGACAGCTTGAGAAAGCTGAGATGCAGGTTCAAGTTTGTTTTTTTGTCATTTGCCATCAGAGATTGCAGAAAAACATCAAAGACAGGCAGACTTGCACGTGCTGAAACATGTGCCATTTCAAATGTTGGTCTTAAATGCAAAGATTGTAATTAATGAAGAAAAACAGGCTTTTGACTTTAATTTCAATTAAAAAACAAAATCATTTAAAAAAGTTTTGGGTCGATAAGAGAAAGGCCAGGAGTGGACGTGTGACTCTTCAATGGAAGCCAGCTGGAGAAGATTACATGATGATAAGTTAGTCAGCATAAGATGGATTGTGATCACAAAACAAGACATGCTGTCACCCAAGAAAACAATTAGTGCTTTATGAATTTTAGATTGAAAAGGACAAAACAAAGAGACAAACTTAATCCACAGCTGAAGCAAGGGCAACAAGTGCCTGATGTTCAACTGCATGTGTTTTAATCAGGCGCCAACCTCCGGGTCTGAGAAGTGAAGCCGATGCTGAACTTGCATTCTTCTAACAGCCAGCGACTCCTCTGGTTGCAGAAAGAAGTCTGATTGTATAGAAGTCTATGAGAAAATGAGCCTACTTCTCACTTGATTTATTACCTCAGTAAACATTGTAAACATGAGTTTATGGTCTCAATCGCTAGTTTCAAGTCTTCTTCAATACAGCATGATGTTCATTTAGTAAATTATGGTCCCATTTAGAGTCAAATAGACAATAAAGCAGGGGATGCTTTGGCGTGGCTACATTGTGATTGACAGGTCGCTACCACAGCGTTGTCCAGTCTGGGAGTTGTCCGTGTTTTCGTCTTTAACTTTAACCCTTTCACAGTGTGTTTTCAGTTTACTAAAAATAATTGCAACATTTTGGTCGCCTAAAAATGTCTTCAGTGTTTGGTTGCACTTAGCTCCACCCTCGCATAGGGATGCACTGATACTGATATTGGATATCGGATATCGGGCCAAATGGCGCCGATCTATCCAGTTCAATTCTATGTTTATATCCTATATACATTACATACTAGAATTTTAATTCCTGTTTAAGGATTTCTTTTGACCAATCGGTTGCCCCATTAAAAGGGTTTACACTAGAATTGAAGATTTTTTACTAAGATGCTAGTGTATGATTTATTATTTTAATGATAAATACAGTAACAATTCAATCCATTTATATCTATGTATTTATTTGTTACATTTTGTTTTACAAAGTTAGGAAAACAATGATCAATGATCTTCCACACAGTGAGGCATACAGGTCATTACACTAGTATCTGATTGGTACTCGGTTTCGGCCGATAATCAAAGCCCAGATATCGATATCGGTATTGGGACTGAAAAAGTCGGATTGGTGCATCCCAACCCTCTTGTGTCACTTTTGGTTCCAAAAAAACAAGATGGCGACAGCCAAAATACTGAAATCACCAGTTCACAAACCAATGGGTGATGTCACGGTGACTACTTCCACTTCTTCTATACAATCTATGGTTTTAATATTACCTGGAGATGTTCATTTGTAACTGATGATCAAAGGATTGTTAGTGACTCAGATCGTTGTCACATCTGTCATATTTATTAAAGCTTTTAGCACAAGTTACCTACTGTGTTTTGATAAAAACAGAGCTCCCCTGATGATACAATCCAATTTGAATCAAACTCTCAATAATGTCAGAATTAATTTGATTTTTTTTGTTGGTGTGTGTGCTTATTTTTTTTTTTTTTCATTCTCTTTTTCCTTTATATGCACAGATTCTCTAGCCACCTCCATGCAAGCGTCCACAGTTATGGTTTAGGGAGTGACGTTTGTCACATGACTATTGTCACCTGATTTTTAGTGACATTTGTGACGTGTTTTCTGTAGTTTAGTTACTTATTTTAAGCCCAACCATGAAGTTTTCCCTTACCCTAACTAAGCGGTTTTCTTGCCTAAACCTAACTGCAGACGTTTGTGTGGTGTACAAATGACACGCTAAAAGTGACATACAATGCCACGGGAAAAGGCTAAAATGCGTACTCTTGACACGCTGAATGTCCGTGTAATGTTGTGGTATTTATACACTTTCCTGTTAGACCGGGTTGGAATTATAGTGCATTACTTTTCATAGGAATAAGTACGAACAGTGAATGAGAACTGATCAATGAGAGGTACATTTTACTACCACAGCTAAGCTCAAGTAAGCCAAATACTTTTACACACATTATTTAAGTATTAATATTGTAAAAGAGAAACACTGTAAACTACACAGGAAACTTGGAACACTGGCACCAGTGTACGAACAATGCAAATCCGTTGCTTTTAACTGCCAGGCTGTTCCAAAAGTTGTTTCCATGTGACGTGAATGCAACAATACACTCATTCTTCTTGTGAACTAAAAAGCGAGGACAGGACAATGACGATGTGGGAATACTGTATGTGGGGCCCTTGTTCTCACAGAGAGGGAAAAAGGTCACCACAGGACTGTCACAGCCCAAGGTCAGAGTCTGCACTTATCCCGATTCAAGTCAAGTGCATAATTAATGATGTAGCTCTGAGGCACCGAACTCATTTTCAGCTATGAAAACATAAAGGAAGTGTTTTATAACCAAATGAGATATTTCTATTTGAAAAATGTGACACCTGTTCAAAGAATGATTACTGGCATTTAAAGTAGAACTCCAAGTCGAATGTTATCCTCCTCAGTATACATAAAATACACAAATGAAATGTGATTATGACATGACAACCATTACCGTAATATATTTTGTTACTTGATTATTATTTAATATTTTCTGTATGTTGTCCTGCTTTAGCATGAACACATTTAATAATGGTTTTGGTTGTTCTTTTACTAACTAGTGATCCTCCTGAAATAAAACCCTTCCGACATCAAAACTGGGAACACACAGGCTTTTGGAAATGACATCGGTACATGGTCCCATCTGACGGAAACCCAGGTGGGAGAGCAGGTGTCTTCACTCTGTGACCAATCCCAGCGATTAATGGATCAATTAAGTTCCAGGTAGATGAGAAACCAGCTGCACCCACACCCATCCTCAACATAAGTGACCTATCTGTGAGGACCTTCATTTCAAAATGATTGCGAGTATGAAAGGACAGCACATTATGGGTTGTTACTGAGGTTGTGATTGAGGGGGTCCTATCCTAAATAGTGTCATTTTTCAAGCCACTGGTATGTTTGAATACTATGATATGTTTTTTTTTGTCACATTTCTGGAAAGCTGCAGCTTTTCAATCATCAAAATTAAATTAAATTAAATTTTCCTCCTGTATCTCTGTAGATGTGTATTAAGAGAAATCTGAGTTTGACAAGGGGTTGGACCTGGTCAGCCGTCTAGTCAGTATATGGCTAGAAAACGGGGGTGGAGTCCCAGTGCAGTTTATTTGTATTTGCAATCCTAAAACAGCCTATAGCCTATACTGCATTAATATATTGCAATTAAATTACATGCAATCTAATAAAGCAACACAACTAATATGGCACTAATACTTTTGGCCATGTGTTATAAATGGCATATGAATAACATGCAGCAGGTGCTCCAGAAGTCAGGTGACGTAGTATAAAGAGGCCGTTGTTGTTCGTGTACCATGTGACACCTGATGTTAACCGTTATTTACATTGACTACTGAACTTATGTACGTAATTTGATTAACGTAACAAACATAAACTTACTTAGTTTGACTTATTTATGTTGACAACTTACTTACATAACTTAATTTACGTAACAAACTTACTTACTCTGACTTATTTACATTGACAACTTACATACGTAACTTAATTTATGTAACAAATGTCCTTATTTTTACTTATTTAAGTTGACTACTGAACTAACTTCTGTAACTTAATTTATGTAACAAACATACTTATTTGAACCCAAACCACAATGTTTTCCTAAACATAACCAAGTAGTTTTGTTTGAATTCACAACGTTAACCATGTGTTTAAATCTGCGACCATGCGTCCGTATCGTATGTCACAAGTTGGGAATGAGAACGACGTGTTAAATGATGCAAAAAGCTTCAAATGCGTAGACATAACATATGTGGCGTGCTATTTATACGCCTTCCAATGAGATCATTTTGGTATATACGTACAGAACACAAATATGTATAACAAGACAGTGTAACTTTTGCTGTGGCCACAAGTGGCAGACACGGATAGCAGCAAATTAACTTCCCCTTCATTTCCCAAGATTCTCAAGTCAGTCGCTCTAAACGTACCGTGTGGAGTTTTCTGCTAAACAAAATTCTGTTTACATTCATTGTTTCTCACCAATACGCATTGTGTGTATCCTTGAGGCCCAACACATGCATGTTCTACCTCATAAAACATTTGCAGAGTCAAATTTTTAAATATTTTATATCTTGCAGTGTTTCCATGTTTGCTAGTCTTCTTCACGGCATTTTGCTGGCACATTGCTACTTTTCTTGGCGTGTTACTGCCACCTGTCGGTAAGTGGAATAGTGTGAGACCACTGCTTAGCTGCGTTGATCCAAACAGGAAAAGAACCCACTCATCAAAACATTGCTCAATGGCGCAACTAGTATTCAACTTTTCATTTTTAAGAGAAATACTGTGTTATACTGTGAAATACTAGTCTCATTTTAAAGACATCCACACACATATTTGGATCCCTTTCATTTCAAAAATGCTCTTTCACTACAACGTAAAGCAATAATTAAAAACCGCATGCGCCCATTATTGCTCACAGTTTTGAACAGCACCAGCACAGTGTATTGAAGCTATATTTACTCTTTATTGAATATTCAACATGAACATGCAGACACACTTAATTCTAAAGGATTATCTAGGACTGTGTTTGGTAGGCTACTTAATGACCTAGTTAGAGACTGGGTTAAGCTAAGAGCATCAAAATAGACATTAGCAAAGAGAAGCACATTACTTATTAGTACGTTTCTCATTGCTGCGCCTCTCTATCTCCCTCAGCATCTGCCTTTTAATGTGTCTATTACTGTGTTTATCTCAAAGGTCTATCTCTAGGGTTGAGTATCTCTTTTCGTCTTTATCAGTCAATCTCTCTCTCTCTTTAGAGCAGAGAGTTGAATTCTAAGAGTACAATCTTTTTTTTCCCTCCTCTGTAAGAGATCTTCTTTGAAATTTACATCCAATCTATGGTGGCCCATAACTGATACTTACTTAAATATTACAGAGATTATGAATGGAAGTATAGGGGCTTTAACAGAGCACAGTGAGTTCACATGCACTTTTGTCCCACTTTCCACATGGGCTCGATCACACAAACACAAACAATGCCTCTACGTGCACCCACATTCCCACGGTCATGCAGTCGCACAGCAGTTCATGGAATAGTCACGATATTTAATGAATTGATTCGTGTACATCGGCACGAATTTCAAATTTTTTCTGTGATGTCACCACAAAATCAATTCGTAATCCATGTAATTGTGAACCAGGAAATATAGAGAGTGGCGTAGGGTGGAGGTGGATGGGTGGGTCAGGACTTTCTCATAGGAGACCGTTGTTCATGTCCCGTGTGAAATCAAAAGTCAAAGTTGAATTATTTGTCACGTAACTTCCGTACTTTAGTTACGGCACTTCTGGAGTTATTTAAACCCAAACTGCGAACTTTTCCTAAACCTAACTAAGTGGTTTGTTGCCTAAACCTAACCAAGTTGATCTATTCCTAAACCTAACTAAGTAGTTTTATTTTGAAAGGACTGGAGCGGAAATTGACACGTGCATCACGTGTTGCTGGACATTCGTAGGAAAATAAACAAAAAAAATTAATTGTTGAAAGTCGTGCTGAGCGTCACGAAAACACAGGACTTTCGCACAAGAGACCGGTGTTCATGTCCCGTGTGAAACCAGAAGTCAAAGTTGATTTATTTGTCTCGTTAACTTTCGTACTTAAATTAAGGCACTTCGTTGTAATTTAAATCCAAACCGCGATCTTTTCCTAAACCTAACTAAGTAGTTTGTTGCTTAAACCTAACCAAGTTAATTTAATCCTAAACCTAACTAAGTAGAATTATTTTTGAAAAGACTGGAGCGGAAATTGACACGTACGTCACGTGTTGCTAGACTTTCGTAGGAAAATGCACGAACAAAAATTAGTTGTTGAAAGTCATGCTGAGCATCACGAAAAAAGGGAAATTCGTGTCTATGTACTCAAATCAAATAGATAAAATTTCATGGCTATTTCACGAACTGCATTGAGACAGTGTCGCACTTTCAGACACATTAAACACAAACAAACAGAGACAGGCAGAGATGCCATCGTGCACGAGGACACACACATTCAACGTTGGTTACCTGAGCTCTGATGTGTGCAGCGCTGTGAATGACAGGATTGATTCTTTGGCACCAAGTTCATTTACATATTTTTACTTTTCTCACAGCATCAGCACACTTAATTTTTTCCCCTCCTTACAAATTTTCCTATGCTGATTGCGTGCGTGCGTGTGTGTGCGAGTGTGTGTGTGTGTGCGCACCCCACCGGTGAATGTGTGTGTCATAGTGTGTTATTACAGGGGAGAGAGGCAGAAGCTTGTCTTTTTCAAGGAACACCCCCAGAACTAATGTTCCACACCTGTGCACAGTGCAGCACTCTTTATCGAGCATCACAGGTGCACTGCATTAATTGTGGGAGAAACCATTTCATTGGTGGGTTGGGAGGGGGGGCAGTGGTGGTGCTGGTGGTGGTGTGGGGGTCCTCATCCACCTCCTCCTCCTCCTCCTCCTCCTCCTCTTTACTGGCACGCATTCAATCACTCAATATTCACATCTGAATTGCTTTTAGCATTGAGGTTGAAGGTTTCGAAGCATCTGCATGGATGATATCAGACGAAGAGCACCACCCTATTTTTTAAGTACTGATTTTTTTTTTTTATGTTAGTTTGGCACAAGTCCCAGACTGTGTTTGTGTGTCTTTTTATGTGCATATATGTGCCAGAACTGGCCTTGCATGCTGCACTTTATAACAGGCGTGAGAGTCTTGCCAAATGCCTGTAATGTTTGCAATGTTCCTCTATGGTGAGGGGAGCAGACACTTGTAATGTGTGTGTGGTGGTGGTGGTGGTGGGGGTGGGGGGGATAAACACCTGCAGGACCCGAAGGTCAAACGTATGAGACTGCCCCCTCCGGTGGTGACGCAATTACAATGCGTAAATACCTTCCCCACACTCCTCCCGTCTCCCTCCTTCCTCCCCTCCACTTGTGCTTTCTCTTCCAACTTGGCTTAACAATTCCTTTACATCACCCTCTACCGCTTCCTCCCCACCTCTAATTTTTACCCTTCTTCTTCCACCTTCTCCATCACCATCCCCTCTTTTTTTCCGCTCTTCATCTTTTCCCATAGACCAGATTATGACTGTCTGTCAATCAGTCCATTTAACATCTGCTCTGGGTAAGGCGAGGCAGACAATAACACATCACGGTCACTGAACTGAATTCCCTAAAGATTTCGGAGGAGGCCTCATTTTTTGCATTTTCCTTTAGGTTTTTTTTTTCTCTCTCTCCCTCTCTTCTCTCCTTTTTCCCTTCTTTTTTGGAGGTCCAGTAATGAGTGACAAAAGGTCATTGGAGCATTGCAGCTGCTCATCCACTCGTGCCGTAATCCACGGCACTCATGCCTGATTACCTCTCCAATGGTCAAAGGTAGGGGAGGGAGTAAAAACAATGGGTGCAAGGCATGAGGCTCCTCCAAGAAATATGGGCCAGGGGTGTTATTTTGGACGGCGCCAGTCAGAGAGAAATAACCCTGAGCAGATCCATTTATTCTTTTAAATCAAAAATGCCTCGGCGGCGGCGGCGGCATGCAGTGAGGGGGAAAAACATGACACATTTTCTCCCTTCCCCTCCATCAACAGCCATTTTGATCTCCACAATTGACCTTCCATGGCATCATTTACAATGAGTCATATCACAGCCACAAAGTGTTAAAGCTGCAGTGCACACACACACACACACACACACACACACATGCTTAAACACACAGATAATCATTCTCCTTTCTTGCCCGCACAAGCTCGCAGGCGCACACACACACACACAAAGTTGTGTTCCCAGGAGCGTGCGCGCACATTATCGCACACGCAATTGTAGGCATAATAGCTTTAACTAGACCAAATTGTCCGCCCTTCATTTGTATGTCTATGGCGACCCACATTCTCCGCGACTCGCCCTTTGACAAAGAGGGGTCATTCCCCCAGCAAAGAAAATGAAGCCCAGTAGATATTGTTTGATTGGATTTTGCCTTTTCAAGGTTTCAGGATCATTACAGGAATTCATTTGAAGTGTTGCTGAAAATGAAACTGCGACCCTCTTCCAGCGTTTAATTATTCTAATACCACTTTCTTTTTTGCTCTCATTCTCTTTTTTTTTTTTGCGTCCGTCTGCAAAGTGTGCCATTTCGAGAAATTAAAATCATCAGGCTAGCCTTAAAATGAGACCAGGGTGGACCAATTTTCACCCAGGAAGTTATTTTGTTTCTTCCTAGCCATCTCATCTCTCTCTCCTCCGCTTGTACACTGCAGCCCTCCATTTTTTTTTCTTCAATCTCTCATTTTTTTCTCCCGAAATCATCCCTACCTCCTCCGTATCCGCTCCTGATTCTTTTTTTTTTCACTCCGTCCTCCTCTAACTTCCTCTGTCTTTTCTCTTCCCCTCTCTCTCTCACTTTCACAGTGTTTCCATCACTTTCGTCTCATCCCTCCCAACTCCCCCTGCACCCCCACCCATCCACATTTTTTAAACACAAGCCAGCGCATTGGTTCCAAACCAAATGTGTTCATTCCAACATTTCAATAAATTGAGTAGGGGAGGCATTAACGTTAATCACAGCGACCACATTGTGCTTTAGACACGTCGGTGGGATTATGGATTACTATTAGCTGGATGGAAACCGATTCTTTCATTTGAATTCCGACTTCCTCGTCTTGCTAAAATTAAAAAGAGAACTAATACTTCTTGGACCATAATACTTCTTCTTGGACAGGACTTTGCTTTGCTCCTCTCCCCCCCTCTCTCCTTCCCTCTCTCTCTCTCCCTGATCTGCAGGAACACCCAAGGAGCAGCGAATGACAGACAACCAGACAGTTCACATCTCCATTCAAATTGCAACCACATGAAGCTTATTGTTTCATTCAGCCAACTGATACCTCTGCATCTGATAATGATAATTCCCCCTCACTGTGGCTGATTACTAGTCTATTTTACTAAATATTCCCAGTTGGTGACACTGGCCGTGTCACCGCACTGCCAGATTGCGTCTACTGTTACTGATCACTTTTTGACTACTAGGTGGCGAGACGTTTTAGCTCTGATCCGCACCAACTCCTCGGTAAAATATCACGATCTTTAGATTTTGGTTTGGCTCGCCAGATAGATAATTAGATATAACAATCTAGTTTATATCGGAGCTTTTTAACAGCTGCCTAAAGGAAGAGGTTGGGGCTGGGGACATTGATGAGAGGGGTGAGCATACTTAAAAATAGGGTCGATTTTGGAACCAAATTTTACTTTTAATTCTCAGGAAATAATACAGAATAATTCGCCCCTCTGGCATGAACTTAAGTGAATCTTTGGCATAAACTAATATTCATCAGTTCTCATTCATCCAGTATTTCTTTCTCTTAGCACTCTCCATTTCTCTCTCCGTCTCTCAGTTAGTGATGGCCCTTTCAGACACAATGTGACAGGGCCGGCTCTAGCCCTTTTGGTGCCCAACACACATCAGACATCACATGGCTATTAAGACAAAAAAAATTAAGATTTTTATTTTCATAAATAACTGTATTTATTACAATATTAATAAACTATTGGACGCTGATATTGTTGGCTTAAAAGTGTTTAGTCAATTTCACTACAATTTACACTTTTATTGACAAATTAGTGTGGCCGGGCAGATGAAAAGTGTATTTATTTATTTATTTATTCATATGTGCATTATGCAGAAAATGAGGAAGGGTGCCCAAAAAATATTTTTAAATTAAAAAAATATTTATTTATTTTTTAAAGGGCGACCAGCGTCCCCCAGAAGGTGACGCCCTAGGCAGCCACCTATATGGCCTATGCCTTAAGTCGGTCCTGCAATGCGACAACAGCACCACTGCGCGCTGAAACCCATTGTTTCCAATAGCTTGCGCCACACCACGGCGGCTTTTCGCTGCATCCAGCAAAGCCCCACTTCACGCTGTGATGTGTGGCGAGCGCAGCTCAAAGCCGCGTGCAGCTCTCTTCCACCAGTAAACAACATTTGGTATTGCGGTATTGTTGTCCGGGTGGAAACAGTAAGGCTTATATACACTGTATAGTGCCAGAAACTGGTTGTGATAACCAAGAGGGGAAAAAGGTGTGAAAATTTGCCATAAATCAGGAGAAATATGTGAGAATTGTAACCCCGGGAGGAAACCGGGAGAGGGCAATGAAAAACAGGAGACTCCCGGGAAAATTGGGAGGGTTGGCAAGTATGGGTGTGTGAGAATGAACCATACAATACATTCGTTTACTGTGAGTTAAAAGAGGCCAAAAAGCCATAGAGGTGTTGGATGATATTTCTCTGTGATTTAAATACAGATTAAATATAATTAAATATTTATATGACAATAATTTGCCATTTTAAAATGTGACAAACAGAAATTTTACTATACCTGGCAGCTCCTCTAATCTTATTTTGACTGACTGACTTGTACTTTTTGTAGTTTATGTTTTATTTTTAATTGGACCTATGTATTTGTGCAAACTAACAGACTTATGGCATATGACATGTATGTCATCAGCTAAAATGTATGACATCATAAAGTTTGACTTATGTAAACAGAAATGACCGCTAACAGTTAATTTGTCCATTTGTACATGGTGTTTTTTACTTGATGTCACTGAGCTTAGTACGTATGAGACGACTGAACGCATCTCGTTAGAAGCATTGAGTATTTGATGTAAAGTTTATCAGCCTATTTTATCTGTAGTTTGGGATTTATCTTACAATTATTATTACTGCCAATGTGTAATTTATTTATTATTATTTATTTTATTTAAATTTATTATTTTTTTATCTTATTTTCTGTATTTTCTTTTTTTCTTCTTTTTTTCTTTACTATCTTTTTTAAATTTAACTTGTTTTTTGTTCTTTATCCTTTTTGCTTCAGGGGGCTTAAGGGGAAAAATACTAAAATATGGAGGGAAAATCATCTACATTTTTGCTTTTATTTATTATTTTTATTTATTTGTATGTTTCTGTACACCTGAAGCTACTTCCAATAAATTACTACGTTAAAAAAAATATATAAAAAAATAAAATGTTACACAGAAATTATAACTTTAAAATACTTTTTTTTTTTTTTTTATTGTGTGTTGATATAGACCGTTTCAACAGAATTGCATTGCTAGGCGACAGCTTGGGTCCATGTTTACTTCCTGTCAGCTTGTGTCATTCACATACACTCCAACAGGAAATAAACACATTTGCAATGTTTACATTAACAACTCTGAAATAGTCCATAGTAAATAAATAGACATACTATTTGGCTTTTATTTTGAAGTTAAAATAAAATACAGTTTGAGAACTAACCAAAATAAAATGCCTGTAAAGGAGACTCCTTTGCGTCTTATGGTGATACAGCATGCATGTGGGTTGCAGCACTGCAGGAGCCGAGTGGTATATATCTGGTCATACTGTAGACATGTGTAACAGATGGCCTGAGTTATGGCATCCATATAATCCTTTTTATCTCTTCTTTACTAGAGGAATTTCCCTCCTCTGCTATCAACACCGTCGATCACGCTAATAACCTCGTGTTGGAGAGTGACTGCACACGCAGCTTTTGTCGGAACATTACGGCTTGTTTGGGTGAAATAGATCAACTGTGTGTCAGGAGGATGTGAAATCTTTGGACACGATCAGATGCAATAAATTACCCAGTAATCTGATAACTTGATTTAAATGTAGTATTCGCCGTTTGAGGACTTTAACTAAATTTAGTTTTCCTAGATTTAACAATTGATATCGTTTTTTGGACCTACTTGTTAGCTCTGCCTTGCCAAAGACACTGTTGAAAGAAAAAAAATCAAGTGACAATACCCTCCCAACCCCCTCTTTCATCTCAAATAAGCCTATTGGGACTATTTTTGAGAGAGCCAAGTAGCTCTGTAATTCACACAGCCACATATTTAGCAGGAATAATCATTTGATTCCACCTCTTTTGTCTTCTCTGATTCTCTCTTTGAAATGTTCTGCAGCTACCGGAGAAGAAACGGCTTTTCACTGTATGGTCACTATCGAGGTCTAAGTGTGGGACAAAAGGGGAAATACGATTTAACGAAAGAGCTTCTCGTTTTTAATAATTCACAATTTACTTTAACCAGTGGCGGCTGATGACTGAAAACATTGCGGAGGACAGGAGGCTTCCCAATCCACAGCATTATCTTATTTTACACCAGAGTTTTGAATTAGGGGGTTCCAGCTTTAGATAATGTAAGACAGTGTTTCCCACAGGATTTTGAGAGACTGTGGTGGGTAGACCTCAGACCCTCTAGGGGAATCCGGGAGCATGCTCCCCCGGAAGAACATTTTGAACATGTTCAAATAAAATCCATCAATCTGGTGCAGTTTGAAGGCAAGATTACGAGTCTAGATCTATGAAGAACATTGTGCACATTGTAAACAGCTTTGTGCTCTAGTAAACAATTTCATCAGACGGGATGCAGCGATATCGGCACCCCACCCGACCCGTCTTGAAATGCAGACCCCTGACGCACTGAGGACAGTCCGCCCTGACCCTCCCCGCAGGGAGAGAGGGCGCACTGTGCAGAGAGAACTCCACGGCCCGGGAGGCGGCGAGGTCCGGGTGAGGGGTTCTGTAAAACTCACCATCGGAGCTGCGAGCCACCTTCACCCTGGGCCATTCCAAGCCGGCTGCGCGGACCCGAACCGTTGAGAAGTGGAAAAATATTTTGGGCTCATTATGAAACTGTATCGGGCTGGATGTCAGCACACTTCAATTTCATTTGAATTAGGCTACACGATGGTCAATTATGATTGGATAAAGGTCCAACATGTTAGACGCCATATAGACATTATCGCCAACGTTCTACCTGAAAGCGCCTATGATCTCTACTTTATATTCAACAAAACATTAAGATGGCTTACGAGATTTCTTAAAAATCACTGCAGGCTCTGGATGGGAATGAACCTTGTGTGACTAGAAGCCTGTCAGTCCAACGAGGGGTGACGCAGCACCCAGTACGTTACAGTGGAAACATCCTCTATGCACTGCAGCGGTCCTTTGCCCATACTGGGATGTAGTCCCCGGTGAGTGGAGTGCAGCAGCACGTTGGTCCCATAGACTGTATAAAATAAGGAGGTAGTCTCCGTGATGTCACCCATAAGTTTCTGAAGAGTGGTTGTGAAGCTCAAAGTGGGCGGCTCTAGCCGTCGCCATCCTGGCAGTGACGTCACAGCCTAACTCACAATTAATACAAAAATGGTTAAAGAGATGGATCGTGGAGCTGAGGCGTGAAGAAGCAGAGCAAAGAGCTTGACCTGGTAGAGCACCCACCTGTCACTCAAAGTGACAACGCCCTCAATTATGCCAAACTTTTAAGGCTTAATATAATTTAAACACGTGAGTTATATAAAAATTCACCTCCGTACAGTTGTCATGAACGGAGATATTAGCTATAGAGACCAAAACTGTTTTGTACCAGGCTGTAAACATGTTTATTTTACATTTTAACATGGTGGTTTATGGGGATTTACTCGCTTTTGGAGCGAGCCTCAAGAGGCCATTCGAAGAACTGCAGTTTTTGTCACTTCTGTGTTGGCTTCATTATTGCCGTTAGCTTACAGTCCTTCAGGGCTGCTACAATATAATATTTTAGTTATGTGTTTAAAAGTGGTTCACAATTTGCAAGTTATAATAATTTTCTAATCTGCTACTGTATGAATCTCTCACTTTACTGCCAGTTCATCAAACTCACGTACAATACAGTGGTAGAGAACTGACGATGAAATTTGGAAATTAGCGTTAGACCAACGTGGCTCCCGTCCTCCTCTGACCCCAACCAACACTTTCTTGCCTCCCCTGCAGGTGTCGCTGTTGAAACATTTTAATCAGAATTTCAATAAGACGAGAGAAAAAATATTTTATAAATGATAGTAAGATTTGTTCATGGTTTATTTCAACCGATTATTTTTTTTTTAATATTTTTATCTCCATTTTGCCTCTGAAAAATAGAAGAGGAGCATCCTCCTCTGACTTTAACACACGTACACACACATACCACATCACCTCTATTTCAAATTAATTTCCGTCTGGATTATGTTCTTTGGCAGACATTTTTTCAAATGTAGGAAGTGTGATGTTCTTATATTGTACATGAGTCGTAGGCAGGAGCTTGGGGTGGACGTTTGGGCACGCAAAGCAGGACTTTGACACTGGAGACTGGGGTTTGTTTTCCTAGCAGCCGGTTATTTTAGGACTAATGTCTGAAAATAGTTGGAAACAAGCTAGCCTGGCTCTTTCGAAAGGTAACAGAGTCCGCCTACCAGCACCTCTAAAGCTCACTAATTAACACAATATATGTCGTTTGTCTAATTCATACAAAAAAAAGTGTAAAAACGACATGTTTGCAATCTCACAGTGAAGACAAGACTCCTCCAGGAAGTGACTGCACCTGGCCAAGAAAAGTGGAATGCATCTTCTTGTCTAACTCTTGACAAGTAAGCAAACAAGTGTATTCTCCAAAGTACAAATTTGATTTATTCCTTCAAGGTGACAAAGAGTGGGTGGTTTTGGTTATGTTTTTTAAATGCATCCTGTCTTGTGCGTCAAGTCTGTGGTGACTTTTCCAATTTCTAACTAAGACCAACATCTTTTCCTAACCTGAATCAAGTGCTTTGAGTTGCCCAAACATAACAATGGAACAATAGTCATGCTAAATAAATGCAATATGTTAAGATGTTTTGCAGATGCTTTCAATGTAAATTCCAGTTTCCTCATTATGTGGATACAAATCCTAATCCAGCCAGCGTTATGTTTTATATCAATATAACAGAATATATATATATAAATATATATATATATATATTTATATATATATATATTTATATATATAATGACATCTTCATAAACTTTAAAAAAGAAAAAGTTTATAAATACTTAATGAATTCAAATTTACTGTAGCCGCGATCCGTCCTCAAAGCCAGTTAATGCAAGGTGGAGGAAGAACTAATAACTCATCATGCAAAGGCAGCGCTCATAATACGGTATCAGCCTCGACATTTAAGCTTTATATTTGACTTGTGTGAGATTTATGTTTGCCATATGAGGAATGAGAAGCAACACCATCTGTGATTTACCGTTTAACGGGGTCATCCTGAAGTTCACCCCGGGATATAAAACCTTTTGTTGAAATAACCTCAAAAGATCCTAAAAACTCAGTTTGAATTATCTCGAATTAAATTCTCACATTTGAACATCTGAGTACCTTTTTAAAGTATTTTCTAATTTAAGTCAATCTAAACTATGCTTCTGCAAAAGATATATTTTGGTACTAGGTGTAGCTAGGTGTGTGTGTGTGTTTGAGCGCGTATGCATGTGTGTGTGTGTATCCCTGACGCTCCTGTCACCAGTGGATGGTATATGTCAGCCTTGACTACATGCTGGCTCCACTTCATCACCAGCTGCAGCCCAGCTCAGCTCCAGAAAAACTGGCAAACTGTTTGTCTGCCTGCCTGCTTGACGCACAATAAAACTGTGTCTCCATTAGACAGGCCTCTGCAGGCCCTACACACACACACACACACACACACGGCACACACACATATATAAAATGTGAACACAAACATGTGCGTTCACAACAGTAATCAGGCACATGCTCAGATGAATGTGCAAACGGACACACATTCACACTGTGTCCTTGCAGAAAGTGTGTGTCCGTAGTCATATTTGTGTGTGTGTGTGTGTGCGTGTGTGTGTAGGGTTGCGTGTACACGTGAGTGTGTGTCCTTTGTACCTTTTCTAGAGACAACTGCAGTCTGTGCCAGATACCCTCATAATGTTGGACAGGTGTACAACATGGTAATCAGGGATTTACGAGAGTGTGTGTGTGTGTGTGTGTGTGTGTGTGTGTGTGTGTGTGTGTGTGCATGTGCGTGCATGTGCGTGTGTGTGTGTGTGCATGTGTGTGTGTGTGTGTGTGAGAAAAAAAAGAGAAAGGAGAGACAAAGTGGGAGAAGGAAAAACAGATAAAAGCAGAGAGAGAAAGATGGCCAAGTATTCAATATTGTTTACCTCTGTCTTTTGCCCAGAAACCTGAATCTGCCTACCTAACCCACAAGATCCCCCAGTTGTGTGTGTGGTGTGTGTGTGTGTGTGTGTCTGAGTCAGCCGTCTGTACAAGGTCAGCCTCCTTCTCTATCCTCACTGCCCATCAATTCCTCCCTCATTACCCCCCATCCAGCCCGCTCTCACTCCCAAGTCGTCAAATACGGCAGCTTGGTCAGTGGCCCTACGCGTCCAACTATAATCTCTATAAACAGATTCTGCATTCATGTGTAGAATCAACGGGACATGATTTCGGAAGCGTTCTGGTTTCCGTTTATAGTTCGAGTAGTATTGACCAATCACGTTCGAGCAGGCTTTGGTTAAATGCAGGTAAACAGTCCGTGTGGAGAGCAAAAGAGGTGTAACGCATTGGCCTAAATGCTTTCTCAAAACCCATCGGCTATCGTCTGACAATGATTTTGCTTTTTTATTGGTTTAAAATTAGCTTGTAAATTGGCTACTCGTGAAACAATCGGTTCGTACACATCATCATTCAACTCAAACTCCAGTCTCGCATCTCAAGTTGCTAATCGGACGTAACGTACTTAACTTACATCGCGTACGTAACATGTGTCGCAAAAAACACAGGACTTTCACCCAGGAGACCGGTGTTCCGTGTGAAACCAAAGTCAAAGTTGATTTATTTTAAGTTACCTATGCAAGTTAAGGTTACATGATGTTACGTAACATACTCAACTTACATCGCATATGTTAAGCAGCCTGCTTAAAGGTCCAGTGTGTAGGATCTGGCGGTATCTAGCGGTGAGGTGAGGAGATTGCAACCAACTGATGCCTCTCCCGTGTGCCAAGCGTGATCGAGAGCTACGGTAGCCGACCCAAAAACGTGAATGTCCCTCTCTAGAACCATCTGGAGCAGAGCCAGTGCCTAGAGTGTGTGTTTACGTGGGACGTGAGTGATGAAGCAAGAGAGAGAGAGAGAGAGGCGGCGACGGGATCGAGTAATGTTATCGACTCCTTACTGACGTACCTAGAGCGTCATAGTTTGAAGCGTAGGGCCACTGACCAAGCTGCCTTATTTGACAGGTTGGGAACACACATCTTTCTGTCTGTCCCCGTGTTTCTCTTCTACATGTTCATCCCATCCTCTCTTCCCTCTGTTTTCCCTCCCCTGCCCCCCTCCCCCCCTACTATTTTCTACCTTTCTGTGGCTGTGGAGCTTAAATGACAGGCTGTCAGAGGACACTGAGTGCTCTGGCCTGGTTAGTTAATGTGTTAGTTACAGACACACCTGCCAGTGAAAGAAAGCAGCCATCAGGGATATAGACTCGAGATAACAGAGGGCAGGAGAATGAACCGATCGATTGATCAATCAATCAGTGAACAAAGTCATCAAATGTGTACTTGCTTAACAGCCAGCGGTGATCACTCTACACAGCCCCCCCCCCCACCCCCCCTCCTTCTATTTTCATATTTATTTCTCTATTCACCATTACCCTGGATATTGCACTGCCCTCATAGATGCACACACATTAGCACATAGCGCTGTCAACCTAAATGATACTTTTCACCATCTTTCCATTTGCACCTCCTCCTCCTCTTCTCGCCTTCCTGTGCCTTAAATTATTCAGATCTCTCTACATTTGATTTAGCATGCCTCCTGTCTGCCATTTCCCCCTCTTTTTTATACATTTCATTATGTTGTATGACTTTAGACCCACTGGCTGGAAAATGACAATTATTTTGCTCCAGCAGCCAGCTATTAACAGAGCTGAAGAATACATGGAGTGGCGTGCAGAGTGGAAACTGCAGTGTAAAAAGAAGACACATGCATGCATACACACACACACAAACGCACACACACACACACATGCATGGATATACAGAGAACCACACATGCATACAGGTAAATACTGCATACAAATATAGTATGGACTACATGAAAACGCATGCATATATGCAGCTACTGTACTGTTTGTTTTCTCTTTTTCCCTCTTGCCTTTTCTCAGACACACACACACACCTCTGCATACACTTACTGTACTATAAAGCAACACAAAGCTGGCTTGTGGCCGAGACCGCATGAGGAATGATCCCCAGGAAAGAGCAGAACAAAGAGAGAGATCCGTCACCGCAAAGTAATGCCTTTTAAATGTACCTTTAGCGTCGGCCCGGCTAGTGAATTCAACCCATATCTAATGGTAGCTTGTTTGGCCTTTTCATCAATTCTGCATAAATATATATGAGCCACAGGGAAACATACAAGGGGCCTAATAGAAATGAATGAACTACTCAACCATATATTTGCCGTGAGAGATATGCAGCTTGTGATTGGAAAGGGCATCCACTATCTGCAATATTGATAATACTTTTCAAATTTCATCTGCTTTTGTTTGCGTTCTGCGGCCGCCTGTTTAAACATGGTGGGAATTATAATGAGGCCAAACATTATCTCCAGTGGTTGTTCTAGGCTGAACATATAACTTTATCACTGAAATGATTCCCGCACTTTGGCTGCATTGTAGCGTTTCCATTAGAGCTTGGCTATCTGACAGAACTCCAACCAATCGGCAGCAACAGTGGCCCACGTCTGGTGGCCAAGCAGTGCCTGAGTCTGTGACACTGTGCTGTGTGTGTGTGGAATGTGCCAGGATGTTTAATTGTAACCATCTCTGATCAAATATGCTGGAGGACAATGTGAACTCACTCTATTTTACCTTGGATGGTATTTATCAAACATCACAACGGTCTGTGTATTGTAATATCACTTGTTTGTCGGGGTTCTTTTTGAGATCCTGGTCCATACTAGACTTGAAACTATCAATTGCCTGTCTGCATTTGCCATTTCTCTTATTTTTTTCAGCATATAGCTTTTGTCCTGCTCTGCCTGTTTATCTCTAAGATGACGATCAGGTCTTGACAACGTATAGAGATCTGAACACAATGGAAGGTTGACCTTATTGCGGTACGGCTGAAAATGTAATTCTGCAATTATACGAATAAACTGCAGATCTATAAAGACACGTGGATACCCAGTCCGGTCGCATTCCCAGACGTTTTGACACGCCACTCTGTGTCTGATACCCATGCACAAGGCATCCTTTAGCATCTGTATGAGACGCAACCGTGGCAATATTAGTGCAACTGCTCCGGAAGTCAGGCGACGTAGTATAAAGAGCGACAAAGTCTGCATAGGGAGGAGGACGGGGTGGATGGATGGGTCAAACAAACAAGACGTCCACCCAGGAGACCGCTGATTGTGTCCCATGTGAAACAACACAGACTTATTTAAGCTATGCAAGTACGTTACGTAAATTACTCATGTTATGTAGATAACATAGGCTATGTAACTGAAGTTACATAAAAAGCATACTTGTTTTAACCCAGACCACGATCTTTTACTAAACCTTAACAAGTAGTTTCCTTGCCTAAACCTAACTAACGCCAAGGGGTCCTGACCAAGCGTCCATATGTGACGAGTTGGGAATGAGAACGGCTTGGGATACCAGTCAGTCAAAGAGGCTTGCCGACGAACTGACACATGCACAATCTGGTCGGGCAGTGTCTAAAAAGCACATTTATTGATCTAACAACATCATATCGAAGGCTGGGTTTGAAACAAAAAGAAACAATCCAACATTCACACCCACTCATCTTTGGCCAGGTGACAGGAGTCGAGAAAGAAAGCAGAATTTGAAATCTTCTCTCAATCTCTCTTTTTCCATTTGTTACATGACGATCTCTGATGCTTTTTGCGTGTACAATGGAGTGGAATAGGCCTAATTTCACGGGGAACGCGGCAACGGCACCACTTTGCTCTGAAACCCATTATTTCCAATGGCTTGCGCGGCACAACAATGGGTCTTTGCTGCGCAGCTCACAGAATGTGCGCCCAAGGTACAGTATGGTTGAACTTTGTAACTGCGATGTGCGCTGAACCCAACAGTTTGCGCAGTGCAAACCGCATTCTGTCTGAAAGGCCCAGAACACTATGAATGCCTTCCAGGAGAGACGGTCTGAGCATTTGCACAGCTATCCCTGTATTTCTACAGTTATTGCATCTGGCCCCTCTCTAAGACGGCATTCAAGTGAGGCCATTCAGAACACCTAGGAACACTTTTGCCTTCCGGCACGGTTGGACGCCACGGCGAATAAAATAGTTAATTTCTAGCATAACCTGGCCGTTGCGTGTTTGGCTGTTAATCTCTTGAATGTGGTTTACGTCTGGGCGACAATACCACAATGATCATAACATAAGGTTGACGTTTTTTTGTGGTTTTCTGCAAATAAACTCTGCAGGTCTTTTGGGAGACGGATGTTATGGGCATCCGTGGGTAAAAGAAGCTTCTCACATCTTTTAGATTGCAACATGTTGTGCAGCCTGTCACATCAAACATGTTCACTTACGCCCAGCGCTATAAGATCAATGATCCACCCTTAAGACCGGCATGGGGCATTCCAAAGCTTCACTTCAGCTGTCATGTCATGATCAAATATATATAATAATACATAGAACTTCTACTATAATGGTAAATGTTACCATAGTCGGTTAGCAGGCCAGTAATCTATCTATCATCGGGCTTTGATTCCTTCATGGAATATCAGTTAACATCACATCAGTGCTACAGCTGAGTGTAAAAGATAAGCAGTGAATATCGCAGTAAACCTTTATTCTTTTCTATTCTATTCCTTTCTTTTTCTATATTATTTCATTTTGTTCTGCTTGATTTTGCTCCATTCTATAAAACATGATCCTCCTTGGTGGCTGCCGTCGAAGAGTCTTTTCAAAAGGTTCTCGGCAGCAGAAGTATGCAGAGGTGAACTGTATTATATATCCTCTTAAGAAAGCACAGGAATCAGTCTCGCATGATTGCTCCTCACAGTGCCTCACAGAGAGGGAGAGAGAGCAGGTTATCCATGTAGAAATTGCACAGCAGATATCATACACCGAGCTCTGTCATGCACAAAGACGCTGGAAAAAAGTACCAAGACGATCTTTCATCCCAGAGTCGCTGAAAATCCCCGACACACACCCTTCGAAGAGCAGCTCAGCTTCTCCCCCCCCCCCCCGCGCAGGGACTGTGGGTTATTTGAACTAAAGCTTTGTACGGGGTTACAGGCAGCGTTCGAGCTCTAAGACCAGGGTTGGTCCGATGCCTACCATGGACTTATGGTGATCTTGGTGACTTGGCCAAACATCGCAGCCCAGATCGAGCTGTGTCACCAGGGATAGACATATCAGAGGAGCTCAGTGAAGCTGGCAGATCATGATAGTCATCTTATGGAGAGGGGTCCCAGTGATTAAATCCAGGCTGTTGGATCCCACCCTCTGGCACTTGACCACACACATGCACGCGCACACACACACACACACACACACACACACACACACACACACACACACACACACACATAAACTCACCCACACAAAGATGCATGCGTGTCCAGAGTCCCAAACCCAGGATCATTAATATTTGCACATTATAACCCTCCTCTTTTCTCACACTGCTGCCACCAGATATACCAGCTGGGCCCGCCTATCCATTACCATAATGCCATCAGTGTGTGTGTGTGTCTATGACTGCTATGTGTTGTGTGAGATTTTGTTGTGTGTGTCTCTCCATGTATTGTATGTTCACAGTGTTCTGTATATTAGTGTAGGTGATATTTATGTGTGCCGCTTTTCGTATGCCTGCCTGTAACAGTGGGCACGCATATTCAAAATGGATTTAAGGGCTAAATTGTATAATGATTTCTGGGAAAACAATAAATTGAGGTTCCAAATAAAGGCCATTATGGAAATGAGATTAGGGAGCAATTGAATTAGGCTGTAATCACCGTTTCTATATGTCATTACAATGCAACTTTATACAGCATTACTCTGTGCCTCGGGCTATAAATGACAAACAGTGTTTCTTTGAGGGGTATTTCAGTTAATCGACAAGGGGAGGGTTTCATTCGGATCCACTCAAAGCAGCTCTACCTCCACCACTTTGTTTCTGAATTCACATTATTCCCATCGAGTCGGACAATAAAAATACATATTTTGCAAATTTAACATCTCGCTCCCATGGCGCAGACTACAGACAAAAAAAATCGTCCTAATAAACTGTGGATGGAAATACTTTCTTCAAACATTTATGCATTGTAATCAGCCTCCAAATCAGCGTTTTGTATGAATAGATTTTCTTGTAAACTAACCCCTCTTCAGCAACACACAAACTGTGCTGTGTATATATAGTAATGAACAATTCAGTGTCCCATCTGAGTTTTCATAATTTAGTTTTTAAATATATTTTGACTAAAACATAATGGAACAATTCAGAACATAATGAAGTGTACTTATTGAGACAATAGGTGCACAATAAACATTAATAGGTGGATTTGGCTGATAACAGCAAAACTAAATCGCACAGCCCATTCTCACAAAAAGTCGTATGCTACGATAATGTGCAATGCGTTTAGCGTGCAATAAGTACGCCTTTCTTGATTTCCCCGTATAAATGCTACGGTAAGAGTTAGTGACGTAGTATAAAAAGTGTCGCTGATTTGACGACTTTGGCGCTGGATTTAGGGACTTTTGGAGTTAGTGATGCTAGCTACTTTCACTGGAAAAGAGTTGTTTTTTAGGTTGGATCATTTTAAAATCTAGCGTACTCTCTCTGGTTTCTCGACATTACCAACCCTAGCTTTATCCATATATTGCTAAAATGTATTTGAGGTCATTTAGAAAAGTGTCAGCAATAATAGTTCTATACCTTGCCGCCGCATGTTTTCCTTAAAGTTACAAAACTAACTTTCATTTTGGGTTGATTTTGGCACCCCCTGTGAACAAAAGCTGCAGGACCAAGTGAGCAGCGAGGCGAAGCTCTGCTCCTGGCTGGGTGCGGAGCTCTCCACCTCCCGCCAGAGCTCCGGATCTGGGTCTGTCCGCGGTGGGCTGGTCGCTGCCGGAAGCCCCGCTTGAGTCTGAGCTGAAGGAGTTTCTGATGAACCTGCATGATTTTGTCAGATTTTTCCAGAATAGGACCTGGTGGGACCGATGACAAGCATTAAGAATAACCAGAAATAACCAATCTTCTCTCTGATGGTCTCGTTTACTCATATAGGTCATATAGAGGCGTCAATACAAAATTGAGACTGTTTCATAACCAGTTAAAAACTCTTTGTAATAACTTTAACAAACACCAAGTAAACATACTGAATAAAATTTAAATGCTTCAGTGTTCAGGAGCCAATCAGGACGCCAGCTGTAACAGTCATCCTGAAAAACATGGTGGCTTCTTCCAAAGAGAGAAACTTTAAACTAGTTACAGGTACATTAAATCAGTTTCTAACAATGTGTCCATGAAACATCTTTGATCAACACATATAATGATAATATAAATTCCTTTAACAGGGACTATTAATCTTACCATCATCTTACAAACAACTCCCACACACCGCACCCAGCACACGCACACACTCCCAGCACACACACACACACACACAGTCCATCATCACCAATGAGAGTCCTCTCCTCCTGTTTCCCGTGGTCCATGGGGATTTGTCAGTGCTCGTCAACCAACCGTGTCAACCGTGACAGTCGTCCAGATGTCTCCTGCTGCCACAGAGATGACAGGAAGGACAGGAGGAGTGGAGGAGTGGAGGGATGGAGAGAGAGGAATATCCCTCATCTGACAAGCACTACAGTGGGACATCCGTGAGCAATCAAATTCAGAGCACAGAACCGGCCACGTTGACGAGCGCTAATAAAGTGGATTCCATGCTTGTGGTACTTCAGGGAATACGCAAAGTTTGTGAGAGATTGGCCTGTTGCTCAGCTTACCTGTTGAAGCATAACTCTGGCTTTTTTTTTGCGCATGCATCCTGTTTTATGATCTTTTCATTTGACCATATTCTCAGCAGCTGCTTCTCTATTGAACTATTTTCATCTCCTCATGGAGCCAATGAACACCCGAACCTCAAAATACATACAAAAAGTATTTTACTTTACACAGGAGGTGCGTATCAAGAAATATGTATTGAAAAAGAAAAAGCCAGGCTAAACCTTTTACCACCAGCTGTGTGACTCTTGCACTACATAGAAACTATCAAAAGTTACATGAATAAGAGAAAAGACTCTCGTCTCTTCTGTCCTTATGTCCCAACACATTCTCACTCCCAACTCATCAAATACCGCCGTTTGGTCAGTGCCCCTCGGCATCGGAGACCGACGCACGGGCCTCTTGCGTTACTTTTGGACGGACCAGGGACGGCGTGTCAATATACGCTTGTTACATGCATAGTGTCCTTTCAAAATAAACTTCTGTTTTCACAGGAAGTTAGGTTTAGGCAACACAACCACTTAGTTAGGGTTAGGAAACGGTCGTGGTTGACGTTAACTTCACTGATTAGCGACTCATGTGACTCACAGGGCTGACAATAGGCTCGTTCGAGATGAGCCAGGTCTGCGCAGAATCGATCACCCCCGATCGCCACGCAATGCATGCTGGTTAGATTTGTGTCCGACTTGATCCCGACTAGCTCTGATGTCATGCACACGTGGGCAACGATAACCTCATGAGAACTAGGGCATTCAGAGGATGGATGGCTTGGTAAATTGACAATAAGGGGGTTGTCATCCACAGAAATCTCCAAATGTCAAAAGTTTTTGAAAACAAATCACAACATTGCTTTTTCTATGGTGTTCCTCAAGGTCTTGGTGTCTTAATGTGGTATTTTGGAGGGATTATTGATAATTTTTATCAATTTTTAAGGTGTAGAAAATGGTTAAATTTAGCACCAAATCTGTGTAACACATGGTATGAACCAAAAAATTGCTGCAACAACTTATGAGACATAATAGAGCATGGGGATGGCCATCATATACTTTGATCATAATGTTTTAAACCCTTATACACTTTCACAATTTATTTTGATTATTTTATTAATTTAATAATTCGATTTTATTTCTTATTAATGACTAGAACAACTTGACACACAGTGCTGAGCTGCATCTCAAATTAATCTTCAGGTTCCCAGCTTTCAGATGATGTACACCACTTCTATGTGACAGCTACTGCTGACTATTTATTTCCCCCTGAACATCCGTCTGTCCCCTACACCTCTAAAGAAAGAGAGCTGAATGGTAAGGGGTTAACGTGACTGATTTAACTGTATTGATGTTGCCCATGCAAATGAGAAGGAGAGCAGATGGAAGCAAAAGGCGATCGTCTGACTCGACTCGCCTCCCCAACCTGCTACACATAAGCATGTTTTTTATGTGCACCGATATAGCTGCTAACAAAACATTTTTAAAGCACGGTTATTTGCGACGAAAGATGTGTGACCCTTTCAGTTTCAGCATCAAAGATTCACTACCCACTCTCTTGTAACCACATTAAGCTCATATGGAGGGCATGGCAGGGCAGGGATCCAGCAGGCTGGCGGCCGGTGCCAGGAAGTGCTCTGTAAAGCACATGGTGAGAGCCTGCAGCACCAATCAGCCTGCACTGAGGTTGTCAATGGGCTCATTAGTGCTCATTACAGCGACCTCTTGGGCACCTGGGTGCCCTTCAGAGCTCTTAGGGCAGGGGGGGGATGGGGGTAGACTGTGGTTAGGGTGAGGGGCACAGCAAGGAAAAACAGAGAGCAGAAAAGGGCAACAAAAGACATGTCCCATGTTTTTTTTGTCTTGTTGGAGATGAGGGTGAAAGCTGATGAATTGGGGGAAGGAAGATGGTGAGGATAATGATGTTACACTACATGGACACAAAAATGTAGTGTGAGAGAACACGCGGTTAACACTGGCTTGTTTTTCTATGGGGTGCTCCTATGATGAGGGTCCTTCACTGCCTAAAATGAGCATGATGGCTAGCAACGACCCTATCACAACTGACCAAAAACAACTTGTCCTAGTTTGAGCTTATAGAGCAAATTTGCATGTGTTTGTACCGTCTAACCTCTTTCTGCTGACGCAATTGCACTAAAACAAAAAATATGCTCTGTGTTCAGTCTAAACACGTCTTTACTACAGGTGCTAAAACCGACCCATCCTCACTCCCAACTTGTCAAATACCCCCGCTTGGACAGTGGCCCTTGGCGTCTGGTATCGAGGCACCTTTTAGGGTCTGTATGACCAACGCGGTCTCACAGGAAGGTGTATAAATACCACAGCCTTACACGGACATTCCACATGTCAGGAGTAGGCCTAGGCATTTTAGCATTTCACATGTCATTTGTACGCCACGCAAATGTTCGCAATTAGGTTCAGGCAAGAAAACCACTTAGTTAGGGTTAGGGAAAACATCATGGTTGGGCTTAAAATAAGTAAATAAACTAAGTAAAACATGTACGGAAACAAGTACGGAACGTAACTTACAAAACAACACCGGTCTCCTGGTTAAAAGTCCTGTGTTTGTTGGACACATCCACCTCCCCACCTGCACACCATAAGTGGTCTTTCTCGCTTTTTATACTACGTCACTAACTCTTACCGTAGCATTTATACGTGGATGCGTTTACATTGCAGTCAGTACAGGATACAAGGCGTAAAAATGTCACACAGAAATCAAGAAAGGCGCATTTATAGCACGCTAAACACCTTGCACATTATCGTGGCATTTATACACCTTTTCCTGCAAACGGGTTGGTATGACACACACACCAGGCTTTCAACTAACTCCAATGTAAACCCATCCATGTCATTATTAGACGGTCAGAGCAACTAACGTAGTATAAAGAGCGAGTCTGTGAGTTTCACCTTTCACCCAGGATACGTGTCCCTTGTGAAAAGTTATTTTACCATAATTTTGTTACGTAACGTCCATACTTTAATAACGCCAGTTATGTAACAAATGTAGTTATTTTACGTAAGAAACATACTTATTTCAACCCAAATTACAATCATTTCCTCAGCCAAACCAAGTATTTTTATTACGTAAGTAAACCTAAAAACCTGTGAATGCAGAAGTTTATTTTGAAAAGACATTATGCAAATAAGTTTATTTTTATATGACCATATATATGTAACAAGCAGAAACAGACACACTGTCCCTGACAGTCCTAAACCGACACTAGAGGGGTTCCTATGGGGTCATAGTTTGAACCATAGGGCCACTGACCAAGCGTCGGTATTTGATGAGTTGGGAGTTAGAATGTGTCCCAAAAACCCAAAGTTTGATCATGAGTGTATCGTGTGATCCTGTCTGCTTCTTCAGTTAAAATATTACACCGTTCATAACATCAAATGATGAGGTGAATCCAGGCCAATCCCTCTTTATTAAATCTGTACCAATTACAGATGGCGATAGAGATAAAGAGAAACTGATGAGTCAGAGAAGTTTCAGTTTTTGAGACTCATTTTGCCTCAACACCAGGATATTTTGTAATTATTTCTGTATTATGTGTTTGTACTTTGTGAATTATTTGCGTTCATTGTATCCAGTCTAGGCTGTATTTAATTTAACGGGGTCTTCAGAGAGCAACAAGTTCAGCATCAATCGGAACAGGTTGAGCAAAAGCTCACACAACCATGAAATCGACTAAACAGCCCCATCAGTTTGACATCCTCTTACCTTCTCCCTCTGCTTTCCCTTTCAATATGAAAGCCCTTACACGGTGATTATACTTACCTAGCAGCTTTTCTTTGTGGTGCTTTAGCTTTGAGACTCTTACCTGAAGTGTAACACGTTTTGTTAAAGCTAAAAGTATTTTACTTTCAGCACCAGGTGTGCTGCTGAGCACTAAAATGAGAGCCAATAGTGCAACTTTTGTACAAAAGAAGACACTGTAAAGAGAAGAAGGCACCGTCATAACGAGCCTCCCAAGGCACTTCTCTATAAGTTCAGAGGATAGAAGCAGAGCCAAGTGGTATACATGGAGGAGCTCTCATATCCACACCAATAAAAGGAGACAGAACTGTCAAAAAAGAGCATTTACACAGATATTATAGAGATTAAATAGATTATGAAAAGAAAACCCTGTCAAAAATATGAATAATAAATGACATATACGTCAGCAGAATATACTATTCCCTGGGATTCTCAGATACTCTGTCCAGTTTAGGCAATTTCATTTCATTTCTCAGCATTCCTAAAAATACCAGCAGTCATAGTCAATATAATACATCCTGCAAAATGACATTAGACCTCAAAAACTATGACTTACCTATGATATGTTACATTACCATAACTGAATATTTGGGGGCTGTGTTAAAAGGTCCAGTGTGTAGGATTTCAGGGAATCTATTTGTAGAAATGGAATATAATATTCGTGTATAATCACCTGAAACTAAGAATCGTTGTGTTTTTCGTTAGCTTAGAATGAGTCCTTCATATCTACAGAGGGAGTAGTTCCTCTTCACATAGTCCACCATGTTGCTCTGCCATGTTCTACAGTAGCCCAGAAGGGACAAAACAAACGTTGTCTCTAGAGAGAGCCTTTCGTGTTTTTATGATACCTGAAGGCCACCGTAGTTCTCCGACACGCTTGCAAAGGGAGGGGTGAGTGAAGGAGTATTCAGTTTGTTGCAATCTGTAACCTCATCACCAGATGCCACTAAATCCTACACACTGGTCCTGCAACCAGCTTTCCTAATGTTCAGACTACACAACATCAGCCTGATTATAGGCAGACGTAGGACGTCAGGCTCAACAATCGATCATTTTATCCCATTTGGTGTGTCACAGTGGACGACAACCGCCACGACATTTGGGCCTCACAACGTCCCGTCAGAAAGACTAGCATGTTAGATTTTTTTTTTTTGCCTGCCACAATGAATTCCATCATGTCCCCTGTTGTTGACCAACAGGCGTTTTTTTTTTCCCTCTTTTTTTAGGCTTTGGACGCCATCGTTTACATTCCTTTTCTATTTTCGTTCCCGTTAGTTGGTTCCTAGCACCTCCTTCCCAAAGACATCACGCATGCCGTGAAAGACGGCAAGCTGTGATTGGTCGGGGACCAATGTGTGGTCTATCCCGTCTCTCGACAAAGTCATGGCAAGAATTTATGAATCTATAATGGCCTAATCTGACACAGTGGCCCTTTAAACAGACAAGAGAAATACACAGGTGTAAATTCACTATCTGAACCTCACATATGACACTATAAAATTGTAGCATTTCGCTCACGCTGGATCTCAGCGTGTGCCTCATATAACGAGGCCTGCTTTGTCTCAAGTACCCACTAACACACCTTTCATCTCCTACCAACCCAATGGATCTCCCGGATCCTAAAGTCCCCACACACTACAATAGTAATGAAGGAACATGTCACCCTGTGCAACTGTGTGACTCATGGATGTGTTATTAATCGTTTTTGGATAAAAGCGGAGCTCTATGGCACAGAGGACTATATGCTATATTGGGCTCTGGATACACACACAATACTTGACTAATGAGATTTTTTGTTAATAAGAATATAACCACACTTATCCTTTCAATTCTTAGGTACTTACTCCACTGAATTCCTGGTCAGATGACCTTTGACCCTTTCCCTTTTGATGCTATGAGTGGTTTTGGTTTGGTGGTGTTCATTCAGCATGTCTAAAATGACTTTAAAGGGAGGTGCCTGCCTACAGACAACAGCACATGGTATCACGTCATTTACCATGCATTTCTTGCATGTTTTTGTGATAAAATCATCGGGGATTCCTCCTGCTGAAAGAACTCGTAGTGTGTGACCTCCTGTCGCCGGTCAGTCATGTAGTGTGAAAACCACAACGACTTCAAGACTCCCGATTACAAGACAGCAAGTTGTGTAGCGTTAACAGTACAGCGATCTGATGACGTTGAAAGTCGTGTAGTGTGAACTTGACTTAAGACACAAAGCAGCAAAGATCATCCACATCTGAAGCAAAATACAACCAGGTAGGAACACTATCTTCTTTTCTATGCTGATCTGTTTTCCCAGCTAGCACTTTTCGTGGTTCCAAAAACTTTCGATGAAAAATGTGATAAAGCAGTAGAGCAGGGTTAAAGGTAGGATGGAGTGTCTCCTTGGGGGAAAGGGGGGGGCATTACGAAGCAGTGCTGAAGTACTGAAAGGTAGGTAAGTAGGACAATGTCCCTTTAAAAAGCAGTAAGGGGAGGAAGAAGTGTGGGACATAAATTTTTAGTGCCTTTACAGCGGAACAGTACAGAGCTCGGGAGATAGGAGGCAGCGATATAACAGGGTGAGGGGTTTAAAAGAGTGTAAAGGCAGCTCAGTGGAACATAATCCAAAGAGGCCTTTTGTTCTCTTTGCAACGTGATACTGTTGGTTCATAAAAAGGCACTTCAATTGAGTGAGTGTATTGAGTGGGTGCATGAATTTGATTTCATTCCAAACAGCATTTCTAATACGTATTCTGCTCAGGTGTCACCAAAGATGAAATACAATTAAGGGACATCAATCTGATATAACATCTTGCACAGAGAAAACTGGTAAAAAAAAAGGGAGATAGGGGGGGGCTCAGCTGAAAATGAGGCCACCAAGAAGAATACTTACATTAAAGCCGCCGATTCACAATATTTGCTCTTCATATTACTCATACGAGAGATTCCCACCTGGGAGCGAGGTTGCCTTTTAACAGGCGATGTCAATGAATGTTGCACCTAACATGACACAGATTTCTCTCCTTGAAAAGCTTAAATCCAACCCCCCCCCCCTCTTTTACTGCGCCTCAGATACCGTCATAAATGTTTCAGAAACCAGCAATACAATATGGAAACAAAGAAGGATAAATACTCAATACTCCCTGCAATGGGGATAAGGCCTCGAAATATGTTTTGGAAACATAATCAGCATCATAGCAGCTCTGTGTGTCTGTTTACATTGTGGCCTCTACCATCGCTCCCCTCTCCTCCAACAAACAAGAGGACGGGGGGATGGAGGAGAGGAATAATAAAAAAAAAAGCAGGAAATATCTTTTGCATATTATTTTAAGTAACTGTTCAAATTTCATTTCAGAATGGTAATCCACAAAACAAATATGTAGCGGCATATTTTAAAAAGGGAGGCTCTGCTCGCTTCAATTTCCTATTGTGGCGTTCGGCGTGTGTTTGCTCTTTGTGTCTGTTTGAATTGATTTGCACAGCTCGGCAGACAAGGGCTGAATGCTCAGACCAAGAATCCATAATTTCATATGATCTGATAGTTCTGCAGTATTAGATTGATTTTTTTTCTCCCCCCCTTCCTCTCTCTCCCTCTCTCCCTCTCTTTGGTGTTGATGTTAACAAACAAGCTGAGGTACCTGCGCTCATGGATCCAGAGGAGAGCAAAGAGAGGCATTTTGTTCAGGCTAAGGTGATAATGCGGAGACGGGGACATGTTTGTTTGAGGAAGGGGATATGTTTGTTATGTGTTGTTTTCTGAGGAGCTACTTCCCATCTAGCCTATTTAGCTGGCGGGCTGTGGTGTCTGCAGCCGCACAAATATCCAGGACTGGAGGCTTATCTACAGCTGGTTAGGTCTGCACGTAATGCCCATACTGCCGTTACTTCATATGCACAAGTGCAGTAGTCCTGATGCCTAACAGAAGATGAATAGATTAGATGTTGGTTCTGATGGAAAACAAGCCATCCACACACAGTACTGTACTGTAGTTCTGTAACACTGTTGGAGGGGGTAAAGAGACAGTACTGGTTTAGTTTAAAGATAACCTCTTCCCTAAATATCAAAGTACTTTTACTGTAATTCAAGATCACGCTACTATGGCAGTCCGGTCGCACGAAATGGCATATGGATGACACAGCAATTACAAGTCATTTTGTGTGTAATAAAAATGCTGTTCTTGCTTTTAGCGTGTCATTTGTACTCCATGTAGTCTGTATTGACTCCAGTGTAAACGCATCCGGGTAAATATGCTACGCTCAGAGCTAGTGATGTAGAATAAAAAGTGAGAAATAGCATTTTTCCATACACAGGTGCTGGTTTGGCTTGACTCGGTTTGACTCGGCACATCAGCTCAGCATGCCAGGGATTTGCATCTCCATTACAACAGGGCTACCTGCTTTGATTAGTGATTAAAGTAACGGCTGTAAAACGGTGGATTAACACATTTCATTTCCTATATTTTTCACAATAAAAGTGTTACTTTTGCGGCTTGAACTCTTCCTCCCTGCAATATTGGTATACTTTTTTAAATTGAAGAATAGCCGCTAACAAAGCTCTGCTAATTTGGCAATGAACTCATTACATTTCCTATAAATTCTTCACAATAAAATTCCCCCGTTATGTTTTTATTTAAAAGCTTTTATTATGAAGCAGCAAAACCAGAAAATGTTGGGTTTTTCATCAGCAGTAACTTAACACAACTCCTGTACAGCTGAAAGCAAAACAGTAAAATAAAGGAGGTATCTGAAAGTGCAAACAGGGACGCAGGAGAAAAACTAAACCTCAAACCACAGAGATTCAGTTAGAGGCTACAAAAGTACCGAGAGCTGAACACACACACAATGTCTTTCTCTCTGGTCTCCTGCATAGACGTTGAGTCTCGCAACAAATGCTTGTTTCAGGGGGATAAGGTGGGTCATCAAAGGTTGGTTACGGCAGCCGAGACGTCACCGCAACCAACTTGGAGGCGGGTCGGGTGCACTATGGCCTGACTCCAGAGATGGTCCTTCTTGGTTGTGGCGCAGCCGAACTCGGCTAAAACTGGTAATGGAAACGCAAATCAGCGCGACATTGTTTTTTTGACCACGGTTTTGAAGCCTCGCGTCCAGCATTTTGTCAGTCGCCATCTTGGTTTTTTGGAACCAGAAGTGAAGACATTTTTAGGCGACACAAATGTTACAATTAACTTTTATGAACTGAAAACACACTGTGTTTTCCGTCTTACAACTTTAACCCTTTCACAGACAACACCCAGACCGGTCAACGCCGTGGTAGTTACCTGTCAATCACAAGTTAGCCCCGCCCTAAAGCATCCCCTGCTTTATGGTCTATTTGACTCTAAATGGGTTCATAATTTACTAAATGAACATCATGCTGTATTGAAGAAGACTTGAAACTAACGATTGAGACCATAAACTCATGTTTACAATGTTTACTGAGGTAATAAATCAAGTGAGAAATAGGATCATTTTCTCATAGACTTCTACACAATCAGAGTTATTTTTGCAACCAGAGGAGTCGCCCCCTGCTGGCTGTTAGAGAGAATGCAGGTTTAAGGCACTTCAGCATTGGCTTCACTTCTCAGAACCTGCTGCCTGTAACCGACGCGTTTCAACTCAACAAGTTTTCATCAGGGTATAAACTGCAATGAGGGCAAATTAAAACTCATCAAGAGGTCATGTGACATGTGTCACATGACATGTTAACCAACAAAGGTTTCCCATGTCTTGTTAAGTGACGGGGCTCCAGAGAGAGTAACGTTATCGCTCCGACCGGGGCTTCAGTGTCTCCCCTGTTCCCTCCGGCCGAGGTCGGGAGGCTGAGGCAGGAAAAGCCAATACTAGGATCAGCATTGATTCATGGAGAGACCTTCGTCTGATCAGCTAACATTACTGCCAAGCAGCTGAAATATAGAGTGATATTGTGGTTTTAGCTGACGTGTGTCGCCTCACTGTTTTGATTTTGTTTTGTCGCTGTTAACAAGCAATTTCTGATTCTTACATACAGTCCCTTTAAGGATATTCTAGTTGTGGTCTTTTTGCTTTTCACACTCACCTTGATTTGGCCTTTGAGGGAAGAATAAAGTACTTTTGAACTGAACTGAGGATCACAATGTGAAGAAGTCATCAGTATGTATTTAGTCACATGTCGCGGCGGTGAACAATGGCTTCTGAGAAGCTGCTGTCAAGTGATGTGCTCCTGCTGCAAAATGGAAAGACTAAGATCTCTTACAGCCCTGACAAACAGTGCCTTATCAAGAAAACGGAACAGCAGGGAAAATGCATGTTGCATGATTTATATGAGGCAAAACAAGAATAAAACATATTTGCACTGTGCACTGAAACAAATGAGGTTTCACTCTATATCGGGAAAATCAATACAATAACAGGCTCTTCGCACCCCATGTGCATGCTTAATAAGTGCTACCCTCCTGCACTGTTACGCCGAGGATACAGCCTGCAAAAGTTACGTATTATGATATCAAGAACCTTTTTTTTTCTCTCTTTTTAAACTCCAATCTCAAGCCTCTCGTTTGGGATTTGGTTTGAAGAGTGGGGTGTTAAGTACTAAAACTACAGTTCAGAAGAGGCTTATGTTAAAAGAGTCATCCTGAGACACTCACCCACCGCCTTAAAAAGACAGAGAACTGTGATGCTATCACCTCCCTCAACTCCTGTACGCCCCCACACACCCAACCCTCCACCATCCATCCCCACCTGCCGTCAACTTGCATGCACCTGTCACAGACTTATACAAATACTTAGCTCCTGCCAGACGGGCAGGCAAACACCTCAGAGGGAGGACTGTGGGTGGGTAGGTGTGTTTGAAAAGAGAGAGAGAGAGGGAGGGGTGGGAGACAATCAGAGAGAGCGACTCTGAGGCAGAGATAGAAAATAAGTCAATGATGGAGAGAGAGATGGGGATAGAAAAGAGCGATTAGGTTGAAAAGCGGTAACATCCTCCGAGCGTTCTCCTATCAGTGGGCGACAAAGCGGAGTGAAGCCCAGGTATTAGCCTTCCCTCTCTCTCCTTCCGTCTCACTCACTCTCCCCCTCATTCTCCTGCCGCGTACCTCCTCTACCTGCCGCCGTCTATTTTAAGCCATTCCTTCAACGCGGCGTGTCAAACAAGCCTGAAATCCCTGCTAATACTAGTTACCCCTGAAACACTGATCTTACTGTTTGGCTTTTAGCTTAGACAAGTCCTCCCCCCACCACCACCACCACCACGAGAGGAATAAAGTTAAGGAGGTAAAAAAAAAGAAGTGTTTTGACATTGACTTTACATTTTGAGCTCATTAAATCCCGGGATCTGTCTCACTTCTACCTGGATTTTTTATTTTTTTTTTTATTCTCAGAGATAAGCCAAATTAATATGAACTCGCCAGGGCCGGTTTTAAATGCTTTGTGTTATCCAAAGCCCTGCGCTCCATCTCCCTCTCGCTCGCACACTCTCAAAGTTATCATGGGGCTCGTGATAGCCTTTAAACAAGCAAGGTGAAGTGCTTTAATTAAAACTAGCAGCGTTCCATGGGAAAAAGGAAAGGGAAACGGAGAGGGGGAGGACTTCATAATTCATCATACCAAAGGGCTTTCCCACTGGTGGCCAAAAAGGAAGAGGAAGAGGAGCTAAACATCTCTTAAGTAGAGGCATAAAAGATGGCCACTTTGAAAGAGATGCTTTCCCCGTGCATGGAGCACACACCTTGGAGACAAGAATTAAAGCCCTTTTGATGTACGGCTGCTTGAGACACCGTATATTCTCCCTACAGGATGCTCTCATATGGCTGGTCTCACTCTTAAAAGTCAAAATCAAGATTCAAAATGGGTCCGTGTGCTTCTTCTGATGTTAAGTGCAATGGTGCACTTAACATCAGGGAGAGACCCCTATGCAGGCCATGTAAATCAATCTGTGTTATATTGCTCTAAACTCCATGCAATATACCCTCAGCTTTCATTGCTTCTGTAATGCACATTTACATACTGTCCGCACACATGCAGTAACACGCGCAAGCTCCTTCACACACACTCGCATATAAGAAATCTACTGAGTGTATTTCTCCTTGCCAATGATATTTTTTTTTTCCCTGAGTCAAAGATAATACAATTCCCTTTTTTTTTCTTTCTTACTTCCTTACAATACATCTTTCAGTTCTGCCTTTTGCGTGCATGAAATTCATTTTCTAATGGAAATATTTGTTTTGTAAATCAAATATGTATTATGCACAGAATGCAAAGCACAAATTAAATTATGTTAATGAAATGAAAGAGATATGAAATGCATATTTCATGGACAAAACATAACCCTGCCGAACAGCCATTTCTTGATAAAATCTTTAAACACAATCTCATTCGGAGAAAGACATATTGTCGTGGCAGATAGCACCTCATTAAAATGGTCTCCTTTAATATCAGTGCTTAGTATATATGGGATTGTAAATAACCACTGGGGAAGAGGAACCAATAATGAAATACTGTCTTTAATAGCTTGCCATTGATGTCAGCATAAAAAGTCTACTAGAGGAATATTGGAAATTGGGTGTGCACACACATATAGTCAAAAGCTGTAAATGATTGCATATTTAAATAGAGCTGACTAAGGAAAAGATGATATAGATATTAGTAATAGGCAGAAAATTATGCTGACCTTACATAATTCCACAAAAAAAAAGCCCAGACTGTTTTAAATTTTATATTGGTTACACTTAATGAATAATAGATTCTGTAGCTGTTGTGCAGTCCATGATGTTAATAAAAGCCTAAGAATAGGAGCCCTGCTCTGCCCGGTCGACTAGCAAATGAACTAGACTGGCTTTTCAGCAGAAATAAATACAGCAATAAATACAAAAGGAGGGGGGACGGGGTGATGGGGAGCTGGGGGGAACAAGGGGGGGCGAGGGCAAAGAAAACGGGAGAAAACGGGGCCGATGGCGGGGGAGAGAGAGAAAGAGGAAAGATACAGTAATAGATAGAGGAGGAGGAAGGTGTGAATAGACATGGAGAGCAAGGCAGGGGAGAACAACGGCAGGGAAACAGTGAGGACTCCGCTGCAGCGTGATGGAGGTTAGATGAAGCTTGTAACTGGACTTTATACACACTCACCTGTACGTACAGCACATGTAGCTTTAAAGTTTGACTACACTCTTAGAAATAAGGGTTCCAAAAGGGTTCTACCCAGAACCATTTTGTTCTGAAGAACCCTTTTTTAAAGAAAGGGGCTTCGTCCGAAATCATATACTACGCACTACATACTCAATAGGTGTCGTTCAACATACTTTTGTGTGAATAAACGGTGGTATGTATCTTTTCGGACACACTGAGCAGTAATTTACGCCGTCACTTCCTGAGAGCCTTCTTGCCGGTTGGAGCAAGCCCCCAGGAAGAGCGCCGGTCGTTGATCCCAATTTTCGTAGTGACCAAACGGCGGTACTATAATTGATATGTGTACATAGACATGAATTTCAAATTTTTTTCATGATGGTCAGTACGAAATCAATTTGTATGTAATCAACTGAATTGTGAACCAGGAGGTATAGAGAGCGGCAAACGCCACATACGGAGGAGGTCGGGGTGGATGGATGAGTCAAAAAACAGGATTTTCGCTCAGGAGACCGCTGTTCGTGTCCCATGTGAAACAACAAGTCAAAGTTGATTTATTTGTCACTTAAGTTACAGCACTTCCGGAGTTATTTTAACCCAAACCACGATCTTTTCCTAAACCTAACTAAGTGGTTTTATTTTGAAAAGACTGGAGCAGAAATTGACACCGTGTCACCTGGACAAAGCACGAAAAATAGGTTGTTGAAAGTCGTGCTGAGCGTCATGAAACAAAAATGAAATTCTTGTCTATGTACATGAATCAAATAAATTACATTTTGGGACTGTTTCATGAACTGCCTGTGAGACTGTGAGGACCCATATGTACATTGCATTATTGGTTGCTGTAATGTAGCTGGTTCAACAGTTTAACTAAATCCAGTGTGTATATTGCAGAGTTGGTTTCAGTGTAAGTGCTGGGGGACAAAATCCACAGTCATCGTTTGGGTGTAAAAGTGTATTTTAGAGTTTATCTGAAGCTAATGTGGGGCATCAGCAGTCTGAGTTAGACTAATCAAGCAGATATCTTCCAAAGATATAGTCTTTTAGACACAAAATCTCCTCTTTTTTCACTGCAGCTCTAGAGGGAAATACTGTAAGAAGAAATCTCATACTAAAAACACATTATCTTTAGAAGATATCCACTTGATTTGTCTAACTCAGACTGCTGAAGCCCTATATTAGTTTCAGATATACTGTACATTTTTGCAGAGAATGAGGGCTGTGGATTTTGTCCCCCACCACTTACATTGAAAAGGCATTAGGAGAGGATCTTTTATGCTATTATGAACAGGAGAAACTACTAATTACAGCAAGCATAGCTCGTTTCAGTGTTGTGAACCCAACCTACTTCAATAAGTGAAACCGTATGTTTAAGGAAACATTTTCATGAATATTAAATGAAAACACAAATTTTCATGGTTTTGTACTATCCTTCTGTTTTATTACTGTGTTAAATATTTATAGACTAAGGCTGTCAAAGTTAACGCAATAATAACGCGTTACCGCAAATCTTTTTTAACGCCACTAATTTCTTTAACGCATCAACGCCATTGATCTTTCTGAGGTTGTATACTGGTATCATGTGAAACTAAAAAAGCTAAGGAATCCACTGGTACCAACCATGTCTTGAATAACGGGTTAAATAACGCTCCAAACTTACGCTAAATTTTGGCGAGGAAAACTGGAATGGTCATTTTCAAAGGGGTCCCTTGACCTCTGACCTCAAGATATGTGAATAAAAATGTGTTCTATGGGTACCCACAAGTCTCCCCTTTACAGACATCCCCACTTTATGATAATCACATGCAGTTTGGGGGCAAGTCATAGTCAAGTCAGCACACTGACACACTGACAGCTGTTGTTGTCTGTTGGGCTGCAGTTTGCCATGTTATGATTTGAGCATATTTCTTACACTAAATGCAGTACCTGTGAGAGTTTCTGGACAATATTTGTCATTGTTTTGTGTTGTTAATTGATTTCCAATAATAAATATATGCATACATTTGCATAAAGCAGCATATTTGCCCACTTCCATGTTGATAAGAATATTAAATACTATATAATAATATATAATAAAGATATATTTTGAATAGATAAAAAATTTGCGATTAATTTGCGATAAATCACGATTAAATATTTTAATCGATTGACAGGCCTAACATAAAAGTGGTTTCAAATATTTTTCACCTGTAAAAGCTGTGCAACAATGTCAAGGGTCAAGTTGTTAACATCTCTCAGTTCCCCCGAACCACTCCTATAATATCATTTTGCAAACATGCACTACCATTTCCCCCATTGTTCGACTACAGTATATTGATAACAGAGGGAATAAGACTAAAAGCATCAAACCCATCCAACCAGGACATATGGAAAATGTGGAGCTCCAAAGGATTACTGCCGGGGTCCCATAGTGTTTTTAAGACCTTTTATCCTAAATAAAGTCGCACTAGGCTCCTCTCTCTGAGCACATACACACACTGTTTTTAATCTATGTTATAACAAGGGCACGCATGGCTATTTCTAAACACCTTTCAATGTCACTGGAGTGCTTTATCCAGTAAAAAATAATCAGATTAACACATTTTAATTGTGTTTTAGATAATTGTCATTCTGTTCCTCTCTTCATTCACAAAGGGGAGGCGTACGCGACACACACGGGCTGAGACAGAGAGGGACAGGGGAGGCAGGGATGGGATGGGTTGGTGTGAAGAGAAAGGGATGAGAGAGAGAGATTGATTCTACCAGTACGGTGCAGAAAAGATAGAGAAGTCAGAGAGATGTGTGGGGTAAATACTGAGAGATAATGCTACTGTACCGACTGCACAAAAAACAGAATTCCGCAAAATCTTTTTTATTTCCGTTTGTGGTGTTTGTGGCACTCGTTGCTGAGCTATTCCTGCACTGCATTTCCCAGAAATCACTTGTCAATCAAATCAGTCCAGCCCTGTGACGTGCCAGAGACAGCATGTGGCTGGTATTGTTTTCACTTTGTGTGTGTCATCATGCTAAAAATGTAGTCATGGAGACTCCTCCTGCAGCAGGAACTAGCACAGAGGAAGATTTAGAGGACTTTGCCAGGTGTTTACATGTCTGTGTACAGATTTGGTTACCAGGATAGCGTCACAACCGGGCAAGATGCAGTCACGAAACTTTAGAGGTGTGTAGTTGAGATCAAAATGAAGCCTGAGTTCGAAGATGGGTGTGGTCCAGGCAATGGGGCCGGACGTAGGGGGTTAGGAAGTGGGGAAGTGGCCATTGGCCCCCACACTTTACGTCCCTGACCCAATTTGGCGTCAGGGCTGGTGTGATCTCATCACAAGTTTGAGCGGCTTCTATTTCTAATGCATGTTTAGTACAGCATAATTATATTATATAAGATAATATCCTGATAATGACTGAATCTCAAAGATATTGCTGAGGGCGTGGCTGGATGTTGTCGTTTTTAGGTTTTTCTTAAACATTACAGGAAGTGAGATCATGCTGAAATGAGGTTGTGTCTAGAAGTTAACACACAAATTGCAAAACTCTCACGAGATGGTTAAGATTAGGATAGCTCATCTCGCGGGAGTTTTTTGCAAGTTTTTGTAATTTGGTGAGGAGATTGCAATCAACTGAAGCCTCTCCTGTGTGCCAAGCCTGTTGGAGAGCTACGGTGGCCGACGCGAAAACAAGAATGGCCCTCTCTAGAGCTGATGTAAGACTACCATAGGTCATTTGGAGCAGAGCCAGGGCGTCGAGTGTGTGGTTATGTGGGAAGTGAGTGGTGAAGCAAGAGAGACAGAAAGCGGCGACGTCAGGAGCGAGTAACATTATCGACTCTGGCCCAAGCAGGAAAAGTTAACAGAGTTTGGTTTGTCTGTTCTGGGCTACTGTAGAAAACATGGCGGAGCAAAAATGCAGACTCCGTGAAGAGCACTCGCTCCGTATGTAGATATAAACGGCTCATTCTAAGTTAACGAAAACAAAAAGATTCTTATTATCAGGTGATTATACACTAAAGAAAACGTACTTATTAATATTATATTCCATTTCTGCCAATAGATCCCCCTAATTGTTACATACTGCTGGATCCCTGTACTATAAAAGTGTCATGTCATACTCACACTCATTACTCTGGGTTTCTCATTTTAATGAGTATAAATACTGTTCTTCATTAAATAGTTCCAGCTGCTTCTACTTTCCTTTTTGTTTCAATCCGTTTTAAGATAATGTTGACAAAACTTAATTTGTGTAGTTGTTTTACATGAATAACTTACAAGCAAAGTTAGAGACTGTACTCTTTGAGTCACTGTAAGGCTTTTAATGTGTGCAGGAATTACTGGGTTCACTGACTGTACCTTAACATTGAAGGAAAAAAAGGAAAAGTAGAACGACTGCACCAAATTAGTAAATACAAATCTTAATAATGTGTACTGTATAGGCAACAGCAAACATCTTTAAGGTGGACTATACAGTACATGTAATGCAGATATAATGCTGTTACAACACAGGTTATTCTTGGATATAAAAGGCCACTGAGAGACAGCAGGAAGGAAATGAAGAGGATCTGCGGGTCCATGCAGAGTCTGTATCTGGAGGAAGAAATCTCTGCGGGAGGACGAGGAGGAGAAGGTTTGTCTGAGTGTCAGTGAGGAGGAAGGTTTGTCGAAGAGCAGGCCGATTCTTGACAGGAGGTCACCACACTCAATCACTTCATATCAACCTCACATTACACACCTAATTTACCTCCCGCTCCCCCTCCCACTCCTCTTTCCCCCACTGCCCCTGAACTTCCCCTTTTCTCCTTTCCCCGCTGCTTTCTCCTCTTCTCCTCGATCCCTTTCTCCTCCTCTCTCTTCACTCCTTCATCTCCCTCACTGTCTTTCTGCTAGGACTGCCCTTACAGTTTTAGAGCTACATTTTTTTGGTGCTTTACTCTCAGCAAAGTAGTTTTCTTTGCCTAAAATTATCACATGGCCATTCATTTCACATGACATATTTTTGAGACAATAATTGACCTTAGATTTCTCCTCATGCCAAAGTGGTGTGCTGTAGTAAGAGTGACACTTCGTACCTCAAGAGTTTGGAGGGTTGTCTCTTTTATCGCCTTTCCAAAGCCAAAAAATACAAGAGCAAAGTGTTCAGAGTGAATGAATGTGTCTGCTTTAAAGGGGTCCTTTTATGCTTTTGTGCTTTTCCCCTTTCCTTTAGTGTGTTATATAGTTTTTTGTGCACATAAAAGGTCTGCAAAATTACAAAGCTGTAAATCTACGGCAAAGGGAGTTACTCTCCACAACAGAAACACTGCTCCTGAAATGCCTAAAACGCCTCACTTCAAGTCCGGCCTTTTCTTCCATAACGTGGTGATGTCACCAAGTAACACATTTGCATAACGGCTATCACAGGACTTTCACCTAGGAGACTGGTGTTCATGTCTCGTGTGGAACCAAAAGTCGACGTTGTCTTTGAATTGACGTTGTATTTAAATGTTTAAGTTTAAGTTAAGCAATGTTACGTAACGTACTTAACTTACATTGCGTACTTAAGTACGTAACAAACATACGGTACTTATTTTAATCCAAACCACGATCTTTTCCTAAACATAACCAAGTAGTTTTGTTGCCTAAACCTAAACTAAGTGGTTTCCTGTGAACACAGATGGTTGTTTATTTTGAAAAGACAGTTTATGTATGTAATGAGCGGAAACTGACACGTGCAAAACTGACGTACGTAGAGCGCCATATGTTTGAAGCGTAGGACCACTGACCGAGCTGCCATATTTGACGAGTTGGGAGTGAGAATGTGTTGGTTATAATATTGACCAATGTTACTTTATTGTGATTACTTTTCTGTAGTCCTGAGGGATATTCTTGTGTGGAGAGTCTGTCATCAGAGCTCACGGATTGGATGTTTCAACCACTGTGATAAGGTGTCAGTCAGCTTAGAAATGTATAAAAGGATTTGCAATGTAATTTTGTCGAAAGACTGGCCAAGAAAGAAGGAGAAACTTGCACTGCAGCGGATACGGTTCCTCACTGATTTGATTAAAGAGCACAATCAAACGTGAGAGGAGGCAAACCCCTCCATTATTGGCCCAACATGGGGACACTGGAGAGCTCATGTCCGTATTAGACATTACCACCACGCCACATTTTTGCCAATTTGGTACAGTGGTAGAAGGGCAGCCCTATTAACTACTGAGCTAATGCACAACACTTGGTGTTATGAATAATTGGCTGAAGTAGCCGACTGTAAAGTGGCCAGAATGTGAATACAGACGGGTGACAAATTAAAGGAAAACCTGAATAAATAAATGAAATGTAGATCATTTGATACAGTGCATGAGGGCTCACTGAATGATGTGTTAAGTATGACAATGATGATATGATTTTGCGTTCACAGTAACCTGATCTCCACCAAACTGACAGCCTTGTCTCACTCCCATGGCGTCAAAGTACAGTATATGTTATATCTTCTATAATCTCTATGTTTTACAGTCTATGTGGTATTTTGGCCAGGATACTGTCAAAGAGATAATTAATCATCTTGGTTCTAATACTTGTCTTGTACCAACCTGCTTGAGCAAACAGTGCTACGGCGGCGGTGTGGAAAACCAACTTATAGTTCGAGCAGGGTGAAATATCGGCCTACGTTGAGGAAAACTCACTCCACAGCCTATCTCTGATCCATGCTCCCTCTTAACACAAACCATTGTCCCCCATCAGTCCCCCTCTCTTCCTCCACACCGAGTATGGGAAACTTGGTAAATGTAGACAAAGGCCATATTGTGATGAGTTGACGCATCATTTCTGAGTGGAGGACAAGAGAGAAAGGAACAATGGCACAATGAATCCCCATTTTCTCCCAGCTTAAAAAGACCCAGGAAAAGGAAAGTTCTGCAAAGGGGGGAAAAAAGACGTTCAAATTTAAAAATGGGACACAGCATATAGGCAATTAACACCATTCTTCTACTTTCCCTTTGAATCCTTGAAGAAAATACTGTTGAAGAAAGGATACCAACGGTAAATTTGGTGGTAGGGAGAGGTGACCTTGTTAGGTAATTAACATCTTATTCTGAGTTTAATTAGACAAACTAAATCAATTCAACCTAAGTATGAAAGGAGGGCGCCTCTGAAAACAGGGAAGGGAGAAGGAAGGTAGATTCTGTTTTAATTGTATGAAAGCATTAAAAATGCACCTGTTCGCCAGCAAATTGCCTCACTCATGGAAATCCACAGGGAGTTGCAGCCCCTATTCAAAATAGCATCAAGTTGTTAAGATAGCTATTTATGTGCTTGGGTACATGGAAAAGGAAAACAGAGGAGGGGGGGAGGAAATCCAAATTATGTTCCTTGTTGTTCACAGTCCCCCTTGTTAGGGATTCTAAACAATGCCTGAGAAACTTTTTAGATTTAGCGCTTTGTGTCTCTGTTGGCTTGTCTTCGCCAGCCAAACCCTGTCTTAACCCCCTTTGGTGTGCAGCGAACAGACTCAACCTCCCTGCAATCATTTCCTTGATGTTTTCATCCTCTCTTTTCTCCATCTTTCTTCTTCCCCTCTCCTCTCTTCTCTTGAATCCCCGAGCTATTGCTTTATTTGCATCTGGTCCAAAACTAAAAATAAAAAAAGGACGTGTTGAATGACAGGCCGGTGACAGGAGACTGTATGTGAATCATAGATTCATCAGAAATTTAATTGAGATTGGGTCCAGAGGTCATGAAGTTAATGTAGCAGGGAAGCGGTGGCCTCGTAACCATGATTGATAGGATGACAGTAGCCGTTCAGCATCGCACCGGCTCTTTCACACACGTGTGTGCATTTCTTCTCAGTGTCTATGTGTGCTGGTGGATGACATGTTGTGTAGGGTAGAGGATGATCTCTGCAGCTGCCGTAGTTGACAGTTGTATTTACTGGTCAGTGCAGGGTTTTACAGTCTGATATTCTTTTAGAACACTTACATTAAAATGTTATGCAGTTATATCTGATGAAGGAGTTTTATCCGTGTTTTAGAGTTGTATTAGTTTTGATTTTTAGTTTGTATGTTAAATCTACCTGATGTCATGGGAAGGTATAATAATAATAATAATAATAATAGCAGGACATTTTAAGGGCATTCCGCGTGTCATGATAACTGAAATGATCACGTGCATGTTTAGGCAACAAAAGTACGGTAACAGCCACAGTTAGGTTTAGGAAACAAAACCACTTAAGTTTAGGAAAAACATCATGGTTGGACTTAAAATAAGTACGTAAACGGAGTAAAATACGTACGTAAACAATGTAACATAAGTACGGAAAACACGTTACAAACATTACAAACGTCACATAACTTCAAAATAACTCAACAACACTTTCGGACACGAACACCTTCATAATATTATATTCAATTTCTGCCAATAGATCCTTCTAAATGCTACACACTGTTCCTTTAATGGAAATGTTCCAAAAGTCCTGTCGCGTGTAATAACAGCGCCGTACCTGCTTTTGGCGCATCATTTCACGCCATGTAGTCTATACTGACTCAAATGTAAACTCATCCGTGTTAATATGCTACGCTCAGAGCTAGTGGAAGAGTAGAATAAAGTAGAATAAAAAGTAAAAGAGATTGTATTTAGTAGACGGAAGGGCAGATGGGTTCAATACACAGGACTTTCAACCAGGAGACCGTATGTTTTCTTTAGTGTATAATCATCTAAAAAAAAAAAATCATTGTGTTTTTGTTACCTTAGAATGAGACGCTTATATCTACATAGGGAGCGGGTCGTCTTCACGGAGTCTTGCCATGTTTCTACAGTAGCCCAGAATGGACAAACCAAACACGTCGCCACCGTAGCTCTTCTACACGCTTGGCACATGACAAAAGTTTTACACGGCTGCAATCTGCAACCTCACCGCCCAATGCCGCCAGATCCTACACACAGCACCTTTAAAATGTTGCAGTTATATCTGATGGAGTTTTATTTGTTTTTTAAAGTTGTATTAATGTTGATTTCAAGGTTTGCATGTTAAATTGCACAATGAGACAATCAAACTGTGTACTTTTGATAGGAAAATTAACTATTGTGTTTTCTGTGCTGTTTGTGAGATATAAACTTATTAGGGATGCACCGATCCAACTTTATTAGTCCGGATACCGATAGCGATACCTTGGCTTTGGGTACCGGCCGATACCAAGAACCGATCCGATACCAGTGTTTCATTAATAAGCTGTATGCATCACTGTGTGGATGGGATCATTCTTCTATGTGTAAGGCAACATCAGGCTTGACTTTAACATTGCTTTCCTAACTTTGTAAAACTAAATTTAACAAAAATATATATAAATATATATGAACTGAATTGTTATTTTTTTATTAAAATAATAAATTGTAAATCAGTAACTTGATATATACAGTATATATATATATATATATATAATTGATCTATAATCGATTGACAGCCCTACTTTTTTTGTTTGTCATTCAACTGACTGCACATAAGCGCAGCCTATTGTTGGACTGCGGTGAAAACAAGTAGTTGTTGAGGTGTCGAGGCCTGCTGGTGGTTTGGAGTTCGCTGCTGGTCTCTCCTACAACCGAACCGCATGCAGCAGGTACACTGAGCATGCACTCGCACAACTGTAATTGGCCACAATTGATGCTCTAATAACGCAACCCTCACCTCCTGGCCCTCTCGAGTGGAGCCTTTTCTCTGCTTCTCAAAAAAAAGGGACGAGCACAAAGCTAAGAGAGAGCAGGGAGAGACACAGACAGAGACGGAGAGAGAAAGAGAAATAAAAGAGAGGCCAGGCCACCATGAAAAGACAGCCAGTGAACAAAACCACTCCACCTTGCATGAGACGAGCTCCGATTGGCAGCGCTTCATCCGGCCTCAATTATACAGACTAATTAGAGTTTCACAATTTTCTTGTTTGAAGTAAAAGAAACGACAATGGAGGTCATGTGAAAAGCTCTAATACAGAGCGTAATGGCGTAAAAAATCCAAGACCTAATCCAACGCTACCATGTGCCCTCTATGATAACATAGAAGACCGAGTGTAAAGAGCACAAGACGATATTGTGGCAAAAAATCATATTGTCCTCCCCTCCATCCCTCCTTCCTTAACTCCTTTCCTCCCTCCATCCATTCTTTCCTCTCTATTTTTTTTATTTCCAGCCCTTTTTTTTTATTCTATGCCATCTGGCCCTCTCATCTTCCACTGTAAAAAAAAGAAAACTAATTCATGTTCCGAGTCATCCGCATGATGAATAGTGCAGGTCCAGGTGCTACTGGTGTAAAAAAGGAAAGAGAAAGAGGGAGGGATGGCGAGAGAGAGACAGAGACAGATAGAAAGAGAAAGACAGAGTCAGAGAAAAGCAAAATTACATATGTATACTAATTATGTCCGTAAGCCATTATAAACAAGGCCTCATTTTAAAAGGCCTCTCGTATTTTTCAAGTCCATCTTATTACACATGACCATGTGTACATTGAGAGAATTACTGGTCTCTTTAATCATTCCTCCTGCCCATACTGCCCATGAGGAGGTCCCTTTATAATGCGACTACACTGTAAAAGATGAGAAACAAAAATGGCTTTTGGGGCCTCCTGGTGAACCATGTAAACATAACTTTAATGATTTGAGTTGTTGTTGTCTAGCCCCTTCTCTACTCTTATTGCCTATCAGCTCTGTATGCTATCTTATAATGGAAAAAAAATCTCACGCTATATATTTACTAACATTATTTTTTAACAGCAGCATCTTCCAAGGTGTTTGCCTAATCACAAATCGTGTTTAGGCTACTGTCTGGATGAGAACATCTTTGCACGGGACGAAACCAATGTTCAAATCAGTGGCGGCCGGTGACTCAAAAAACTGGGGAAGACTTGAGGAAAAACCAACCCACTGTGTCATGTCATTTTATTTAGTTATTTCTCTTATTTTGCACGTGCACCTCCATTTAATGTATGAGCTCAGGGCTGCGTGATATGCTCTCATGTTCATAATTGTTATGACATATAGGGGGGCTTACATGGGATTCAGATTTTTTTTTTTTTTTTATGCTGTAAATCTTTTAAGCTTTTTGCTCTCAAGTTTGACAAGTGCTATGAAATTATTATTATTATTATTATTATTATTATTATTATTATTATTATTATTATTATTATTATTATTATTACTGCACTAGTTTCCTCGGTTACTTATCTCTACTTTCTTATGTGAAACGAAAAATTAAGCAGTAAAATAATGGCTTACAAGATTTCTTAAAAACAATCACTGTGGCCTCAGGATGGGCATAAATGTGTCACTAAGTCTGTCTGTAACTCCGCATACAGCAGTCCGTTGCCCTCACCGGGACCATGTCCCAGGTGAGCTCACCACACGTCACCTTAGCCCCACTGTGGGTCCAGCCCGGACAGCTGACAGCGAGGCCCGAGCATCGAAGCTCTCTCCATCCACTCCCCGGCGGAGTCTGACTCCTGCCGCACGCCCCAGGCGGCCTCGACCCTCGACCTTCCTTCAGGGCTGCCACAACAAAGCTAACTGTTGCGTTGGTTAACACTAGTATTTTATTCTTCTGGTTGTTGATTGGTAACAAGCCAAGAGAAGATGACCTCCCTTGGTGCCTCGTTTTACGTGTTTTAGCCAATCACAGATAATCATGAAAAAAATTAAATACATTGAATTGATAGAAAAGGTCCCGCCTCAAGGGAGGACGGGGACCTGAACGTCCTCTCTTGTCCCAACTACCACTTTTTAAAAAAATAATCAACAAAATGAACAAGACTACCAAGATAAAGATACCTAGCCTACCTGACTTGACAAACTCCGGCTTTTTTGCACAGATCATTTGTCGCTGAAGAGAGGAGGAATGATTCCAGGAACTAATAGTTCTTCCAACAAACACATGGCCTTTGAGTATCATACAGACTTGATCCTAGAAACAACCCGGAAGACCAGACATTAAGTAAAGAGGTGAAGGTGGAAACAGAGAGGTGAGAGGAGGTGAAAAATGCAGCAGTTTTGTTTCTCGGCACTCAGACGAGCTTTCACCCCTGTTGCCTTCAGTTCTCAGTCAGGCAAGACAGACTGCTCACTCTCTGTCTGTTCCTCTGATTGTCTCCCTCTCTTTCTTTATGTTTTTGCTCTCTCCGTCTGTCTCTCTCTCTCATTCAGTTTCATACTCTCTCTCCCTCCCTCCCTCCCTCCCTCTCTCTACTAAAAAGTTTTCTATTGAAGGGAATTCAATCACCATAATGAATCTGAGGCCAGCAATCTTCTTCACATGAAGAAATTCTAAGAGGTTATGGAATTTGTAAAATGAATAGCTTGGAGGAGGTAAATGGCCACATGGTATGTATCTAAGTGTGGGAGTGTGTGTGTTTGGACTTTGTCATGTATGTGTGCAAATGTGCATTTATGTACTGTATGTTTGCCCACCCAATTAGACTGTTATCAGGCCATTAAATAGCCATTATCAGTTGCTATAAGCACCATAGAAGTGGGTCATTAGGGGCCTACTACGCCTACTACGTTGTAAAAGTGAAAGTTAAAAGCAAAAAGCTCTAATATGTTGTAAAAGGCTTCTTTAAGTTTGGGCAAAAAAAAAAAACAGTTAAGTTTAGGAAAAAACACCTTTTTTTCGATTAAAGAAACTACAAACACAAAGACAACTACAGATTGTTGGTTTCACCAATGCGAACTTGGGATGCGAACTCTGATCTCCTGGGTGAAAACCCTGTATTTTGTGCCTGACTTCCGATCCTGTCATAATTACTACAGTCGCTAGAGGTCATGTTCAGTGTCAGTGTTCTTTTATACCTTCTTTCGGTGATCTAGCATGTGAATAGATGATAAAACCTACTAGTGGGTGTAGTTGGCCCCTACTGACCCACATCTATGGGGCTTATAGCGGCTGATAACGCCTATTTAATAGCCTGACAACAGTCTAATCAGCTGGTTTGCCACTAACACATGTTGTGTGTACACTGGAGGCATGCAGGGATTTTCAGTCACCCTGGGGCACAAAGCAGTTGTAATATTTGTTGTGGAATTCAGCTGATTCTGATTGGTCAGATAGTTTTGTCTTTTTGTCTGCGTGTCCCATATCGTTTCATCTTTCTGTCCTTTTTCTCTCCACTTATCTAACTGGTTCGCAAAGGGGGTCAAGACGCTTCTGGAGGATGCAAGAAAACATTTTTTGGAGGTGAACCAACTTCCCAGTACGAACACTTGAATAGCCGTTACTTAATTATTTTGTATGCACTAATAGCCGAACCCAGAGTTATTTCCCTTCCTCCGTTCATGTGAATGAGACCCGGACCGAGGCTGGAGAGAGGGCTGGGCGGCGGAGTTAGCAAGCCGTGACGACAGCGTGACGGCTGTGACCCCGTGACCGAGCCATGTGACTGAGCGGACGCTACTGCGCTTGCTCCATGGGCCCAATGGACGCGGAAGATCGCCGGATGATCTGGGTAGTTTTCCACTCGGAAGTCGAGCCATTTTGGCATCATGCGCCACTGAGCAACTTTCATAGGAATGAACGAGGCCCCGCCTCCAACGCTATCTCCAGTTCTCTTTATACATCCATGGGAATTCATAGTAGCTCATGGTCACTTCTTAAAAACTAAACAAAATTGAGACAAAGTCAAGATGGAATGAATCCATAGGACCACCACTTTCTGTTGAGATTCGATGACAGTGGTGCTGCTCAGAGGGGGGTGGTGGCGGGGCGAGTAAAAGTGGATGTGGAAGAAGAGGATGTGCAAATTCCATGACATATCGGCAGTGAAATGCAGCACACCCACAGGTAGCTCCATATAGTCAATCCCAAGTTATTTGGCCAAGAAGGGAACCTTAACATTTTCACAATATGAAAAATCCAATATCGTTTATAATTCTAAACCTCCACGACTTCACACTGCCTGCTAACATCACACTGAGTGCCATTATCCTACAACAATAGCTGGCTCTGTACCACCTGAACATTCTGGTCAATAAAACCACAGAGAGACTGTGGAGCTGCAATAGAGATGCCAGGACTGGCTGCGGCTGTAATGAACTCTTAAGACCAGGAAGTACTGTGGGTGGGTGTGTGTGTTAGTGTGTGTGTGTGTGTGTTGTGCATGTGCGACCATGAAATAGCACGAGCGTGAGTAAGTATGTAAGCGCATGTACATTCGCCAGTGCAAGAGTGTAGACACATATGTACATTTACATTTGCACGTCTTGCGAGCGTGCACGTCTTGACAGTGTGTGTCTGTGTGTGTGTGTGTGTGTGTGTGTGTGTGTGTGTGATCGAGCCCAGTAGCTCATCAGTGTCAGGGCTGAAAAGGTTGTGGGATGAATGAGAGCAGAGAATCAAAGAGAGATTACACGTCTGACCATGTATCATCCTCGATATATTGAACGCAGCCTTTGTGGAGATGGGGGCCGCTTATAAAAAGTGGCATTGTGCGGCGGCTGAAAGAGCGTGTGGGCTCAACTCCATGACTAATCTGTCCCCCCGCATTATTTTATTCAATCTTCCCCCGACTTTATGTCTTCGACATTTTTGCTACACTCAGTAACTTTGAGTTGAATGGACAATTTTAAAGATTTTTAAAAGGCGTTTGCTCGGGCCCGTACGCCGAGAGAACAAAAAAAGAGACTATCTCTTTGTTTCAATGCATAATTTATGACTAAAAATGGTCCTCCGACTAATTCTAGCAGGCAGGGTTAAGTCTTGAGCACATTCTTTTTAGACTCAATATTGAAAAGAGTGTTGAATTTCTAAAGGGAAACATTTGATAATGCATAAAAGGATTCCCTTTCTCTTTCTCGCCTCTATAACCCACTTCACCCTACGAACTCACTTAGACAAAAAAAACACTTATATTCACTGGTACATTCACACATGCATATGAACACACATTCACTGGTACAATTCACTCTCTCCGTCTCTCTCTCTTCCTCTCTCTGCACATTGTGCTTGATCCTAACTAGAAAAGGATGTCACATTGCCGTGTGACTCTGAATGACAAAACCCACCAGTGTCACAACAAAGAATTGTATACAGCATGAGGAGAAGATTTAATTGCTGTGAGCACTTGGAAAACCAACTTGCTTTTTTAATTTCTTTTTTTAAACTCAGCATATCTACCCCATGCCATTCACTGAGCTCATTCTAAAATTAGGTGTGAAACACTGAAATACTAAAACTCTAGCACACTTAACAGGATGTTTGAATCTACAGCTGAAAAGTTATGATATGAGATACTTTGCACATTAAACAACCATATGCCACACATGGCATACTGTTTTGCACAGTATAGAACAACTTTAGCAGGCGGGCAACACAATACGTATTCCTGACAACGGTTCTATCTATTCCGCTGATCAACAGTAGGTGGCGGAAACACGCAAATAAGAATAGCAATGCACCTGCAAAGGAAGTGAAAAGGAGACTGCAAGCCAGTAAACGTGGATGTAAACGACTTAAGCCCGGGCCACACTGGTAATCTCAGCGGCGCGATACGGCTGCAGAACCTGTTGTTTTTAATTTCGGCGTCCGTGTTTACAGGTTAGAGCAGCCACACTGCCCACGTGGGACGCGCGTGACATGCGCATGAGATGCGCATGAGACGCGTAGACAGTGAAAGACAGTGAAAAGTGATCTATTGACTGTATATTGACATCATACCAGCAACATACAGTTTCGATCTCTATATCTGTAGAAAATGTAAAAAAAAGGTAAAGATTTATTTTTAAATCAACACTTCCTGCTTTCATTTCAGAATTAAAACCCTCAAGCGTTTTTTCTGTGGACAGAATTCCTTCATTTGTTTACACAAAGTTTTTATTCTGAAATATGTGCCGGACAGTGTTGTAGAACATGCAGTGACTTGGAGAGCTCCATGAATGAATATAGTACGGGGTTTTAATTGTGGATTATTACTATTATTTACAAATTACCACACGTTTCTTAACCTTTCTCTGTCTAAAATAAATATAAATGACATTTATAATGAAATGAAATGGCCATTATGAAAGGCAAACTCTATGTAGAAAGAAAAGGCTCACAGCAGACACGCAGCTGACATGCAGCTGGTGTGAACACTCCGGGTGTTGTATATTTATTTACTTATTTTTGAATTACTTCTTTTCTCATCATATGCAATATTACTTCCTTTTCTGTTTTTTAGCTACTTTACCTTTTTTATTGTACTTATCTTATTTACTAATTTTACTAAATGTATCTTACTTAATTGTTATTCTATTAGCTAGAAATAGTACTTTTTTTTAATACACGTATTTTATACATTTGAATTTGTTATAATTTTTTTGCAATTTTGAGCAATCTCTGGCACAAGAATTTCCTTCGGGATTAATAAAGTCCTATCTTATCTTATCTTATCTTATCTTATCTTATCTTATTTATAAGCCTTCCCATGACATCGGGTTGCGTAGCTCATGGGTGTAAGTGTCCATAGTCTCCAGTTAAGTTGTACGCAATAAAAAAGCTTCCTGAAACTCAATACCCTGCACCAGTTTCACCACAACTAAAAAGAGACAGTATAGTGCAAACAAGCCTGGTCGAGATTTGCAAAAGTGTAAAGTAGACAAAAGAAGTTATGTGATTGAACTTTGACTATTATAGAATAAAAGTGAGGAAAAGGCATTATGACCAATCTGGTAGACAATATATTACAGTAAAATCTGTTCATTTCCAGTGCTACATAGAGGCACAGGATTAGGATTAGCATATAGTCTACATATCATCTGTGCAGTGCAAACGTGGGTCTCATGGGAATTGTACTATAGTACGACATTTCAGTGGACCCAAAGACGACTTTTGGACATTACTAAAATAAAATAAAACCTATAGCATTCATTTTTTGTCCAATGCATCATTGTTGCTATAAACCTTGCTTCAAAAAAAGCATAAAATCGTATAAACTTTAATGAAGATGGCAAATCAGTTAGTGTGTTTTCACCTGCAAAAATCTGTTTCCAAGGCAAGAGAGCACTGATTAAATGGCAAAAACTTCACACCGCCACTACTATCACATTGTCATCTTAGTCAATCTCTTTCTCTTCCTCTCTCTCTTATACGCATGCAAAGAGACAGACACATATAAACACACACACACACTCACACATTCACACACACGCGCATATGCACACAAAACACTCCTCTTTACCTTCAAAAAGCCAGGGGAAGGCAGTCGGCATGAATAAATAGTCTAAGTGCTTATATTTCTATTCCTGCTTACCCAACTGCTAACAAGACCCAGTTCACAGTCAATGAGCTACTTCGGCATTCATGAGGATCACTGACAGTCACTTTGCATTCAACGCCAATCACAAACAGCAGAAAAAAAGAGCACACACACACACACACACACACTAACACACATGAAGAAATTTGATTACAAGAGGCATTCTGCGGTGCTTCAGCATTCCCCAGTGTTTTACCAAAATAAAGCAGGCAACCCGTGCCCATCCAGGCGGTTTGAAGCACACACAGACAACGAGTACAGCAACAAGCAGGAAAACATGATTACCCTCCACGCATTTAGAGGTCACTGGCATTAGGAGATTAGGTAAAGTAAGCAATCATCATTTGGATATTTGATGATGAAACTATCCTGTTAAATTGATTATAGTGGTGCACAGGGCAGGGGAGGGTGACAGCCACACCTGGCGACATATGGAGTGTGTGTGTGCGTGTGTGTGTGTCAGTGATTTCCTATCACATGTCATAATGGGGCTGTACCTGTCCTACATTGCTCTGCTCCTCTGTCCACCCTCCTGTATGCATGATGTTTTTCTCATAATTATGCAAGTGTTGGGGTGTGACTTCACAATATATACCACAGAAGATATCTCTATATTTACTTAGGGGGAACTATGGATGCACACACACATACACACATACACACACACACACAAGGGAGAAGGGACTGTCATGTGGATGAAGAGGTGATGAGCATGTCATAATATATGTCACAGTGCAGCACAACAATGAACATGTTTGTGTGTGTCCTTCACAGTTTATTTGTGTTGTAGTCATATGAAAGCTGATAGGAGAACTAGACTGATTCATTACCTTACTTCTCAAAGTAATTAGTAATGGTTGTCAAATAAATATAGAGAGACACTAAGTACAATGTTTTCCTCTGAGTGTCGGTATACAGAAGCACAAAATGGAAATACTCTAATAAAGTGCTAACACCACAAAATTGAACTTAAAAGTACAGTAACTGAGTGAATGTACTTAGTTACATTTCACCACTGATAACACTATTACAAAATTAATTTCAACTCCTTAAAAATGTCTGAGGTTCAAGATGAGTTAGAGAACCAGGTTTTTTCTTGCCAACTGATTCAAAAGGTTTACTGACAAAGTTGTCGTGCAGCCCGTTCGCACAAAAAGGTTTATAAATGTCACGATAATGATAATAATGCGATACTGCGTGTGTTATAAGTACGATTTTCCTGATTTCCGCGTGAACTGACTGCAATTTAAACGCATCTGCGTATAAATGCTACTTTAAGAGCTAGTGACAGTATAAAAAGTGAGGAAGACCACTAATTGTGGGCGGGTAGGGAGGTGGATGAACCCAACAAACATCAGATTTTTAACCAGGAGACCAGTGTTCGAGACCATTGTGTTTTGTAAATTACGTTAGTGACATTTGTCACGTGATGATTGTGACGTCTTTTTTATTGATGTTTGTGACATGTTTTCAGTAGTTGGGTCAGGGTTACCGTACGTATTTTACTGTACATAATTTATGTACTTATTTTAAGCCCAACCATGACGTATTCCCCTAACATAACTAATTCGTTTTCTTGCCTGAACCTGAGTAAGTTGTTTTCTTTCCTGAACTAACTGCGGAAGTTTGCGTGGCATCAAAATTACATGTGAAAAGCGGCCTACAAATAACACGCAAAAAGGCTAAAATGCGTACTCACGACAAGTGGAATGTCTGTGTAATGTCATGGTATTTATACACCTAACCGCGAGACCAGGTCGTGTTGTGTCATATATTGACACAAAAAAAAAAAATCCTAAAAAAGAAATTGTTGCGATTTTGAAGATTACAATTTTACATGTAAAACATGCATATCATAAAATGTAATGCGTTTACATTCTAGACCCAGGTACTGTATGTCCACTGGAATTTTGATGGGCATATCTCGTAAATTGAGTTTTTGAAATTCCAATTTAATGAAGTATAAGTAACAGAGCTATTTCTATCCTTTTATAACAACAACTCCCCTTTGTTATTGATTTTATATATAGATAGATGGCCCCCCTCTGTGCCTCAGAATAGACATCTAATGCAACCTGATGAAAACATTTTCAAAGGTATGAGCATGAATACCTATAAAGAAATTATGAAGCAAGGAAAATCTACTCAAATATATAATATACTGTTGATTACAATGTTTCTGTGTTAACAGTTACAACACACTAACCACAAAACCAAACATTAAAAAGCTGACATGCGGTGCGCTCGGCTCTACGCTAATTAACTGATTAATGATGACCAATTAAGAATGAAACAGTCATGCAATTTAACCTTTAGATTCAGACGCACGTGCAAAACAACCATAACTGCAGAGGGACGCACCTACATAGAAAACAAAGAAGGTGTAAAAAAGGAAAAGGGGGAAAAAAAAAAGTTCCTTCTTAACTCAGTTATTGTTTCAAATAAATGCTGACACTGAAGGCGATGATAAATGGGAGCGTAGCATCAACAAGAGCAATTATGAGAAGAACAGCAGCAGGAGTGGCAACAACAACAATACCAGTGATATAATAATAATAATATCAAATTAATGTACCTTTGCTTAGACCTACCATTTCAATTTTCTGTCGAAGCATGATTCGAGAATAAAATATACAACCGTACACCTCCAAATAAAGATAGTATTTATTATTTAATACTCTCAAAATAAATAAATAATAAGTCTTATTTTTGATACATATTTTGTTGCTTACAAATTATAATCAGAGCTTTGTGGGGGGTCTCTAAAATAACTAATGTTAGGTGCCAAGACAGCATAACAATTACACTTTCCGTGAGAGAGAAAGAGACTTTCTGTTGAATATGTTCTTCTTCCAGATGGGTATGAAGACATAGTCCACGCAATATTCTACTGTGAACCATATGGTGGAGTGCAGCCATACTGTCATTCATGAGAGAACATGTTTCTTTTAAAAGTGAAGCCAATGCGAAAGTGACTTAAACCTTCATTCTTTCTAATAGCCAGCAGGGGGCGACTCCTCTGGTTGCAAAAATCAGTCTGATTGTATAGAAGTCTATGAGAGAATGAGCTTACTTCTCACTTGATTTATTACCTCAGTAAACATTGTAAACATGAGTTTATGGTCTCAATCGCTAGCTTCAAGTCTTCGTGAATACAGCATGATGTTCATTTAGCAAATTATGGTCCCATTTATAGTCAAATAGACCATAAAGCAGGGGATGCTTTAATTGATTGACAGGTCCATCCACGGCGTTGTATTAAGAGAACTGGATACAGCGTTGGAGGCGGGCTCCCGTTCATTCCTATGAAAGTTGCTCAGTGGCACATGAAGCCAAAATGGCTCGACTTCTGACTGGAAAAGTACCCATTTCTTCTGGTGATCTTCCGCATCCATTGGGCCCGTGGAGCAGGCGTGGCAGCGTCCCCTCGGTCACATGGCTCGGTTACGGGGTCACAATGTCACGCTGTCGTCACGGCTTGCTAACTCCGTCTCCCTACAACTTTTAGGACCTAATGATTTAAATACGGACTATTCAAGTTGCGTTCCCCGAAGTTGATTCACCTCAAAAAAAATTATACGCTGAGTTACAGACGTCTCTTTCCCAATGTAAGTCTATGGGAAAAAGTATTTTTGGGCCCAATGGCATTACGTGACGGACACGGACGTTGTAGTACAGCCATTTGGCCACTACAAAAATTGGCATCAAGGACTGGCGCTCTTCCCGGGGGCTTTTCTGGTCGTTGTCCGTGTTTTTGTCTCAGGACTTTAACCCTTTCACAGTGTGTTTTCAGTTCATGAAAGTTAATCGTAACATTTTGGTCGCCTGATTCAGTGTTTGGTTGTACTTAGCTCCACCCTCTAGTGCCACTTATGGTTGCAAAAAAACAAGATGGCTACGGCCAAAATGCCGAACTTGAGGCTTAAAAACCGTAGTCCATAAACCAATGGCTGATGTCACGGTGACTACGTCCACTTCTTACATACAGTCTATGGTTCTGAATGAAGGTTCCCTTCTCAAAGTGACCTGAGATGGCACCAGTGTGGACAAAAAGTGCTGATGTTCATAGTGTTTTTGAACAAGTCTTATCAACCATGTAATGTAGCTCAGCTTTTTTCACCATTTCCTTCTTCAGAGACATAAGAAATAATTTTATTAACTATTCTATAAACATTATTCATTTTAAATATTAACAAAAAAGTTGTTGTTTTCTCTGTAGAGCCTGTAACTGGTGTTTTCTCAGAATCTTTTTTCCCTTTCCCACTCGTGCTTGCTTAAAGAGGCTCGGGGTGAGACAGCGTTTTCACAATTCATCTTCAGTCTAAGAATTACGGCAGGTGATAATGAAAGTTAAGAACATATTCTCCAACTGTTATATTATTGCTTAAATATGAAGAAGTAAGCGGTTGAAGTGTACTTTTCCCGGGGAAAGTAATAAAACATTCTCACCTACATGTACCGCCGCACACTCACGAAAACTAATGCTGCTATATCCGTCGGCAGCTTGAGATCTCAGTTAAAGCCCAGGAGGAGGCAGAGAGAAAACATGCTGGAAATACCCCGAGTTTAAAGTGCTAAAGTGAAGACTAAAACACAGATTTATTCAGCAGAAGCCAAAGACCAAGGGAGAGTTTTAACACATTTACACCAGAGAGCCCTCTGAGGAAAGACGCACCAGTGGGTGGTTGTGCGAGAGCTTATTTGAGTACGTAGTGTATGTCTTCTTGTGTGTGTGCTTGCGCGAGCGCCGCGTGTGTGTATGCGTGTGTGTATGCGTGTGTGTATGCGTGTGTGTATGCGTGTGTGCATACTCCCATCGGTGCGTTCATTTCTCTTATCCGTACACCCACCTTTTTCTTGGTTTCGAGACAATCTCCCAGGATGCCTATTCTACATTAAACAGTGCTTTGAAGACAATTGAGCTGAGACCCAGGCTGATCAGGGCTCCCTTATCCCTCCCAGCACATCTATTATCAAAGCCTTCGTACCATTACCGTCATTATACACTATGTATTATTATTATTATTTTGAAAATGCAGCGCTGAGAGCGGGCGAGAGACGGGGGCCCCCGTAAACAAATCTATTATTGGTGATGAATTGCATAATAACACAGGCATAATGCCGTTCTCTCACAAAACTGGTGAAGGTGCTGAACTGGAAAAAGTACCCCATCTGTAAAATTTGAATAAACAATGGGCGAGAGAGGGAGAGAGACAAAGATGGAGTGGTCGTTAGATGCTGTGTTTTTACTTGAAAGCTAAAGACTGCAGACTTTGCTTAGCGCATTCTGGTCCTGTGCTGTCATCTCTCTGTTTGTTATCAGCCATCACTTACATGTGATTTAAAAGGAACCATCATTTAAGAATAGTACACTGTGAACTCTGAGCTGCTTTGATGTGTGTGTAAGAGTTTGTATCGCTCTTGGGGGTTGGGGGGGGGGGGAATGGTGGGAAGTAACTAAGTATTTACTCAAGTACTATCAATTGTGAGACATTTCCCCTCTCCTTACTGTAGTTTTAAATGCTGAAAATTCTCTTTGTTCTCTCCATCATTGGTGCAGAGATTTCATTGCTGTGGATAGATCAGCTGTCACTTCACGGAGTTTGTGTTTCGCTCTTTTCTTTGTGTGTTCTGCTGGAGACTATTACTGCTAAATAACCAGTTCAGTCCACATCACCTCCTGTGCTCAGAATGCAAAGGCTTTAAAGGTGCTCTATACGATATCTAGCTATATTAATCTATCATTAATATAGCAGCAAACAACTATTGTCTGTGTGAAGACATAGAGGAGTAATGTCTACCTGAGCAGAGAATGAAGTCACTCTCCCTCTGTGTGTTGTAATCAGAATCTCTTCTTACTTTATTGACATAGCCGGGCTGGCTGTACATTCTTTAATGCATGTTCGTGCCCCACTGGCTAGCTAATCGTCGCCGCGCTGCACTGCTCTCATACAGCGGTTACAGCTGACAACGCCGTCCCAACCGACGCAGAAACGTAGCGCCCACCCTCCGGTTCCCCCACCTCCCCTCCCCCAGGTTAACACTGTTAGCTCTGTCAGCAGTGTTTGCCGTTGTTAGCACCGTTAGCTGCGAGTCGCCGTAAGCATTCCCAAGCGCCTATTTTTCAGGGTGAGACGGCAGCGCCCCGAGATAAAAATAGTTAAACTTTTGAAATGCTGAACCGCATGTCATGTGACGAGGAACAATCAATCACAGCCGGCAGATATCTTTTCTTTCTTCTGTAAATATATGGAGGAGAAGTTAGTTGTTTTAGTGCAGGTCAGCAATAACTTTGGTGATCCCCTTACTTTGTTTTTTTTCAATACCTGTAAATTCAATGACTAGTGCTCATTAGCTAATTTTTATAATAGAAAACATTATACCTGCTAAACATCAGCATGGTAGAATTGCCATTGTGAGCATGTTTAGCATGCATTTATGCTCAAAGCGCTACTGTGCCTAAGTATGGCCTCGCAGAGGAGCTAGCATGGCTGTAGTCTCTTGGCATTGTTATTCATCACGTATCCCTCCATTACAGCCTGTGCTTTGGGTTTCAGGCCAATCAAGATTGCATTAGTTCATCAAGATTATATGTTGTCATATGGTGCAACTTATAAGTGGTATGAAGTGTATGACGGTACATTGGTGTCTAGACGTCCCAACAGCAGAGTAGCCTGTGGAGTTTACAGCATGTCAGTGAAGCCTCTGTCTTTACCCGGCTCCATACAGAAGAATGACAGCAATCATACTGCATATTCTCTTTTTTATATTACTTTCTTCTTCCTCTTATCTCTCCATCTTTCTCTCTCTTGTGGGGTCAAAGAAGAACAAGAGAGTGAACAAATATGTCCATGTTCTTCAGCACACTCATACAACACACACACACACAACACACACACACACACACACAAACTTCCCAACACTCCCGTCCCCTCCCTCGGTGAGCAGACACTGTTTAGCTATGCTAATTTGAATATATTTTTGGGTCAATTGTGCGCTCACCAGAAACGGCCTCCACGCCTACCCTTTGCCGAACAATTTAAATTTTTAATATTCCATTTAATTTATATGGGCCACCACTGAGGCAATCTGACAATGCCAAAAAGCCGCCTTGATTTCTTTTAGTAGAAAAAAAAAAGACATTTCTTTCATAGAAATTCCATCGCCCTGGTTTCTGCCCTTCCCTCACCTGACTCCCTGTTCTTATCTATCTTAAAACCATTTCACCTTAAGAAATAATCAATAAAAACAATTATGAGATCCCAGACTAGCACCAGTGCTCTCTCCTCTTCCCCATCTTTTGTTTTTTCTCTCTCTTCCCCTCTCTATCTCTTCCTCTCTCCCCACTCCCTGCTTTTATCCTCTTGTCTCTTCTCCCACCATCGTCTCTCCTTGGTGATTCACGGGGTATAATATTTAATTATACTCTATAATTTATGCAGGTTATCAAACTCTGAGCGCATCATTTTATGTACATTGTGTAAATTGCTTTTTTCTCTCTCCCTCCCTGTCTCTCTGTCTCTTTCTGTCTTTTCTTTACAGGCTTTTTTTTCCCTCTTGGATGGGAGGAGGGTAAATCCTTTGCAGGCATAGACAGAGATATTGAAGCCCGGGTGCAAATGTGAAATGAATAAACAGGCTGGATCTCTTCTTCAAGGGCCTAAATGAGATCTGCACAAAATAATTTAAACTAGGCCCATTCATCAAGCCCAGCCAGGGAATGTGTGTAGCAGCGGCCTGTGTATGCTGTCCATACTGTATGTGTGTGTTTGTGTGTTTGTGTGTTTGTGTGTTTGTGTGTATCCCATGCCCCTGGCAGCGGCGGTAGTAGTATCCTTCTGTGGATAGACAGAATGACAGATTAAGAGTGAAAGACAACCAAATAAATACTGAAACTGAAGGTTTTATAGAAAAGTTTAGAAACATCTGGTAAGTGAGCCACTTAATGCAAATACTTTCCTGATCTTGCTCATAATTACGGTATATACCAAACCATCGGTAAGCACAAGAAAAGTCCCTGCCAAGTTCAACAGCACTGTGTATCCCTAAAAAACAAATGCACAGTACCCCTGTGGACTGGCTGGGTGGGGGGCTTCCAGTGGGGAAAAAAAGTGATATAGTGCACTCCAGGGTGGCCTTCCTGTGGAGAAAACAAAACATGATGCAGTGCCCTCTAGAGTGCCCTTCCAGTGGAGAAAATGCAATAATGTGCCCCCTGGGTGCCCTTTCAGTGGAGAAAACGTGATGCAGTGCCCTCTAGGGTGCCCTTTCAATGGAGAACATGTGATGTAGTGCCCTCTAGGGTGCCCTTCCAGTAGAGAAAACATGATGAAGTGCCTTCTAGGGTGCCCTTCCAGTGGAGAAATTGTGATAAGGTTTCCTCTATGGTGCAAAACGTGATGCAGTGCTCTCTAGAGTCCCCTTCAAGTGGAGAAAATGTGATGCAGTGCCCTCCAAGGTGCCCTTCCAGTGGAGAAAATGTGATGAAGTGCCTTCTAGGGTGCCCTTCCAGTGGAGAAAATGTGATAAGGTTTCCTCTATGGTGCAAAACGTGATGCAGTGCCCTCCAAGGTGCCCTTCCAATGGAGAAAACATGATACAGTGTCCTCTATGGTGCCCTTCCAGTGGAGAAAACATGATACAGTGCCCTCTAGAGTGCCCTACCAGTGGAGAAAACATGATACAGTGCCCTCTATGGTGCCCTTCCAGTGGAGGAATCGTGATGCCAGGCCCTCTAGGGTGCCCTCCCAGTGGAGAAAATGCAATGAACGTGCCCTTTAGGATGCTCTCTCAGTGGAGAAAATGTGATGCAGTGCATGCGACAGCGCCCTTCCAGTGGAGAAAACATGGTAAAGTGCCCTAAAACATGATGCAATACCCTCTCGGGTGCCCTTCCATTGAAGAAAATGCAATGCAGTGGCATATAGGCTGCCCTAAATGCTAGAAATCATTCTGCGTGCTGGTGCCCGACCGCATGCAGCTGGTGCCCTTTATCATTTTCCTCCCCTGGCCTTCAGACAGCCACCAGTCCACCACTGCACAGTTTAAAAAGGTTGCCAGAGCACCAGTATATCTCCATTTGTTCAAAATGCCACTCCACTACTGTGAGACGACTCTTTAAGAAAGTGCCAATATTAAAATCACGGCAGAATTACTACTCCGTACTAATTATGGAGAAAATGAATACTTGAGCCAACAAAACTCTTAAATCATGTTATTTACACTGGAAACAATTGCAGTGATATCACAAGGACAAATGCCACAATGAATGACTTGATAGGATGTTCATGCAGTGAATGGAACAGAAGTAATCCAGAGTCCTTGGCAAATAGCTATTCAAACTAACAGAATAATCAGATGACTGAAAAACAGTCAAATATTAGTTGAAAACATTTTGCACAAGTGCTTAAAAACAGTATAATTTGAAACACCGAGACACTTTCTGTAATTAGTGCTTCAGATTTTTTCTGTAAACCACAATATCTTCTGAACTGATCACCTAAACATTTTAGCATTGTGGCATAAAGTGATCCTTCTTGATCTTTTTGGAAGGAAAACTGAATGTTATACTAAACCCTTTTCGTCTTATATTAAAAGCTTGGTTATATTCAACATTATGAATGTTGATCTAGCACCATCAAGTCATTTGTTTTATGTATCCAATACTATTCTTACTGGTTTAATGTCACCATGCTAATATGGCAATTCATGGTTCCTACTTCCTACGCAAGGGTCTGTGTGATGTAAATTTCTCCATCTGTCCACGTCCACAAGGGACTGTCCACACTACAAGTGTGCAAACGGCACAAATGCTAGAAAAGCAAACTTAACTTGTGTCTTGCACTAAATATACTGTATTTCCCATCCTTTGTTTTATTCTAGTTGTTCTAGTATTATTTTAACATTTTCATGTTTTTTAGCCAAAGAAAACAAACAAATGAGCTCTTCTTCTTCTTCTTGCTGTCAGGAGGTTGCCGTCATGTTTTCTAGTGAGCATCTGTGGAACGTGTCTGCGTACGCATGCCCCCCGATTGTAGTATGACTAGAAGCACACGCGCATCCACTGTCCTCGTCCATCCTGGAGTATGATCAAGGCTTAAAACGGTTAACATTGAATCAGCATGCTGATGTTAGCATTTAGCTGAAAGCACCGCTGTACAGTCTCGTGCATGGCTGTTGTGTCTCAGGGCCAGATTTACTGTTGCACATGCAATCCATTTTTTTATGTAGGGTACAATACAACTGAAATGTGTGTATTTGCTTCACCTGAGAAAAAAAACTGCTGCAATTACCCAAAATATGACTTATAAAAGTATAATATGTCTAACTGCTGATGCAGTAAGAGACATTAAACACGTTCATGGGAAATGTAAAGGAGTCAGAGTGACACAATGAGACAAATCAAGGATGCGCGAAATATATACGAGCCACCACAAGAGAGGAAGAGAAACGGAGCAGCAGGTCCAGCAGCTGAGGGTGGAGCAGGTGGAGATGGTGTTAATATGGCAGATGTTAATAGTAAGGTAAATACAGCCAAGAAGAGTTCCGTTGTCAACCTGTGGTGATTTTACAGTTCACTGATGATCAAGTTCAAATTCAAGTGTAATGAACACAAACCACATCTCCCCGTCCACTGTTACAGTAATCTGATATTGTATGCATAAATAATGATTGCCCTACTTTTATTAGAATCATATTTTTAAAATGATATTCCCTGCGCTATGATTACACCTGGTCTTTAGAGGTGGAAGCTTCTTCCTGCGAAACTGGCCATTGCAAATTGACCCTTAGTAAATCCAACGGAATACATAATCAACTTCTGTAAAGATGATCCTCCCCTTCATGCATATACAAAAAGGAGAGAGATGCAGCTTTCTAACACTTTGTTACACCACATGCGTTTGGGGCAGAATGCATCACACCTGCACCAGTAAATCAGAAACAAAGGCCCTCAGCCTTATTATCAATCATGCTAGACCGCTTTAGTAATATGACTTTTCAGTCAAATAATTTGTGCAGTTTTTAAGGAAAAATACTAAATAATTAGGGTTGTCAATTGATTAAAATATTCAATTGTGATTATTTGCATGATTGTCCATAGTTAATTGCGCATTTTTTATCCATTCAAAATGTACCTTAAAGGGAGATTTGTCAAGTATTTAATACTCTTATCAACATGGGAGTGGATAAATATGCTTGCTTTATGCAAATGTATGTATATATTTATTATTGGAAATGAATTAACAACACAAAACAATGACAGATATTGTCCAGAAACCCTCACAGGTACTGCATTTAGCATAATAAATATGCTCATATCATAACATGGCAAACTGCAGCCCAACAGGCAACAACAGCTGTCAGTGTGTCAGTGTGCTGACTTGGCTATGACTTACCCCAAACTGCATGTGATTATCATAAAGTGGTCATGTCTGTAAAGGGGAGACTCGTGGGTACCCATAGAACCCATTTTTATTCACATATCTTGAGGTCAGAGGTCAAGGGACCTCTTTGAAAATGGCCCTGCCAGTTTTTCCTCACCAAAATTGAGTGAAAGTTTGGAGCGTTATTTAACCTCCTTCGCAATAAGCTAGTATGACAAGGCTGGTACCAATGGATTCATTAGGTTTTGTAGTTTCACATGATGCCAGTGTCTTCACTCCAGCTTTAAAACTGAGCCCACTACAACCTAAAAATCTCAAGTTGCGTTAATGTGTTAAAGAAATTAGTGGCGCTAAAACAAATTTGCATCAACGCCTTTTTATTGCATTAACTTTGACAGTCCTACAAATAATCCAAGTAATACTAATTACTAAAAATGTTTTGTCCTAAAAGGTGCAACCAGGTTACTCACATGCTGTACCATTCATTTGTTCTTTGGTTGTCCATTAAGGTTATAGTAACCTGTTTCTAATTACCATACACAACCTTATCATACTGTTACAGAAGAGTGGCAAAGTGGGCCTCCAGCCTAAATAGGTCTATGGGAATACACACACACACACACACACACACACACACACACATAGCTTCTCTCTTTTTTTCCACTCTCCGGTGTTTTAAATGTCATTGACCTGAGGGCAAAGCACATACCATCTCAAGTACACATCAGTCTTCCACGAGGACACATACACACAGCAACACGCTAATCAAGTCTCAATGGGCCTTCCTCACTCCCTTGTCTCCTCCCCTCCTCCCTTCCTGCCTTCCTTGTCTGTCTGTGGATTGGTGGAGACCTCATGCAGGGAGAAGCCATTGGGTTGGTGCTTCCACTAAAAAAAGGTTAAAGGGATGGCTGACATCAGTCAGTCATGACATTCACACCTCGCACTTTCCCACATCAGTCACCGCTCCTTGCTGTCATATGATTGGCAGGCATGTCAGTGTGATGTAAAGCGGACAGTTAGAGTGTTTAGGTCATGCTCAGGATGGTTTGGGATTTCTTTGTGGCTGGACACACTTTGTGAACGAGTGGTGATCTCTGGGAAGTATCATGTTCATGCTCTATGCCAATATCTGTTTTTATAACCCTTCAACATATACACACTCTACAGAAAGATAACGCCACTAATATCTATGGAGGACGGAAGCTGCCAAAATAAAAAATAAATAAATGACTCGATAAATAAATACATATGTAATTAAATGTAGCAAAAACAATATTACAAATAAATGTATATATGTATGTATGTATGTTTTTATGTATGTAAATTTATATTTCTGTCTTCATTTGCTCATTTATTTATTTATCTCTGTATTAATTCCCTTATGTCTTGACTCTTGTTTTTTGCTTTTATTTATTTATGTATTTATTTCTGCATTTATTTTTTATTTATTCATACATTTTTGTATTTATTTTTGTATTTTAGATTTATTTTTAAATGTATGTATTTATGCATTTATTTATTTATTTATGCACAATTTTCTCTTTGCATTTCATTCTTTATTTACTGCCCCAAACTTATTTATTAATGTATTCTTTTCTTTATACATTATTTTTTACATTTCTTTATGCATTTTTGCATCCTTATGCAAATGAGGGGGGGCTGTCACTCAACATGCGTCATCATGAGGTCAGGGTGCATGGCCTACCTTAAATGCCATGTGCTGATCCTGGACTAATTTAACAGTGAAGGCCCACTGAGGAAAATATGATGAACTAACCGTTGAGTAGCTTCAACAGAACGGATGTTGTTGTTATATGATCAACTTAAACTATGTCTCTCTATGTTTCAGCACTCGTTGGAAGCCTTTCCGAACCCACATTGCTTTAATATTTTATGCAGTCCTGGTGAATAATAAGCTTTAATACATCCGACGCTCCCTTAATGACACAGAAACATATTAGGCATAATCAATAACAAACTTCATGTTTAGCCTTGTTATTTTTATGCACACACACAGTAAGAAATGGATTAAATAAACCACTTAAATGGATTCTAAGGCGACTATTCCCAAAAACACTTTGAAACAGACGTGCTGATCTGAAATATTCACTCACACAACACAATCATGAGCATGTGCATGTGTAGTAAAAGTACACGAATGTATGTGCAGGTTGTATTTTGATTACTCTTCTCACCCCATATAGTGTGTGCGTGTGTCTGTGTGTGTGTGCGTGTGTCTGCGTGCGTGTGTGTGTGTGTGTGTGTGTGTGTGTGTGTGTGTGTGTGTGTGTGTGAGACTACTATTCTCACTGCAGCTGTAAGTTGTCGGCACCCCCCCCTCCTTTTATACCCCAATATGCCCCCAGCCGGCCTTAATAGCCGCATGTCAAGTGCATAGGGAGTGGTATGTAGGGAGGTGTGTGTGTGTGTGTGTGTGTGTGTGTGTGTGTGTGTGTGTGTGTGTGTGTGTGTGTGTGTGTGTGTGTGTGTGTGTGTGTGCGTGTGTGTGTGTGTGTGTATGTATGTGTGTGTGTGCGGGGGGGGCATAAGCAGCTACACAAAGGTGACATGCATGGTAGCGAGTGCAATGTACAGTGGGGCTTTGAAAAGAGGAGAGGAGAGGAAGCCAGCATGTCGCTGCTCTGTTGGAAATGACATCATAGCAGGGGTTAAACAGCCACCGTTTACCTTGATTTATAATCCTCCTCCTCTCCCTCCCTTCGCCTCTTCTCCTCCTCCTCCTCCTCCTCCCTTGTTTTTCTCCCTCCACCCCACACAGAGGGGTGAGAGCAAAAACAGATAGGATGGGAATCATGGTGCAAAAGAATGTAAATTAATTAGACCGTGAAAAATAAAGCATAATATTAAGGACGAGTGAATCAATATGGGAGTGATTTTTCTGTTGTCAAGCAGACACCTTGTAACGCCCAATTTTAGGGTGATTTCAGGTTTAGAGTGTAGTGTGTTGCACAAAATAAACGGAGAAGCTGTTCACAGTAGAAAAAGTTGAAACAAATTATGGTTTTGGGAGAACTCCTCTCACATTTATATCTGGTACGACATACAAGGTAGTGTAACCTTAGGGTTAATGGCAGCACAAGGGTCAGCTCCCCAGGTCGCCGCTCCTCCAACCCAAAACCATAACGGGTTTAGTCAACCTTTGTCCACTCGCTCCGTCTTCTCTTCTCTCTGACCCTCTCCCAGCCTGAACCAAGTGAGCCTGCATGGCTGTCTTCTCTCTGAACTGAACCGGAGACTTGGAGATGGAGTAACGACGCAGTAAAGACTTTCTGTATCTTCTCAAGCTTGCATTGTGCCGTCCCCTGGAAACGTTTAGCCAAATGAACAAGTCCGCCAAAAACTGAACTGATCTACAGCAGAGACCCTGTGCACCACCCCCCACACCGGGACGAAGGGAAAAAGTAAAGTCACAATTACAAAATCCGTCCGCTACTTCAGCACCACGGACAGCGACACGGATTTATCAATATACATCACATATAAATGAATACACATTTATCAAAACCCATCCGCTTCTGGGATGCTTCACAAGCATTGTCTAGAGCAGAGGTTCTCAAACTCAAAGCGTGGGTCTTAATCATTTCTCGTGATCAAACGTGACTTTAATATAAACAAACATGGCAGACGACGGGCAGGAAGAATTAGCGATATTAGTTTTTGCACTACTTTGTACTGAAAATTCACGATGGATGAAGTCATGGAGACACGCTGAATAAACACTCGCGTTGTTGCCACAAATCGACAAGTTGGTCTTCCATTTGTGAGGTCTATCTTCCTACTACTTTATGCTTCGCGTTTTGCATCAGCTCATGCATTAGCCTCAGCCGCTTCAGTCAGCTTGGTTCTCAATTGGCTGTCGTTCTTTCAACTGTCGGGAGGTGGGAAATCGGGCCCAAAATCGGCTTGATTCTTGTGTAGTGTGTGCCAGGCATTAGTGTCCAGAAATGTATTTCATATATTTCCTGTTTACTATGTTCTCTACAGTTTAGTAGACGTTGAGACATTTCACATCCTTGGAGCTACGTTGCTCACGCGACTAGAAGTCTCCGACCCCATGAGCCCAATAAAATCATAAACAATGCAAGAATGTCAAGAAAAAAAATAAGTCTGTTCATTTGAGTCCCTTAAAAGTTTGTTTTTACCAGTGACCATTCAAATAAAGGAATCGACAAAGACATGAATGGATGTTCAGAATCACAAGCTGGTGCGTGTATGTGTGTAGATAGAGAAGAGAGAGGGAGATCACAACATACTCCAGTTGCCTGAGGGCTGACTGAAGCTCCAGCCTAAATTCCTCATGTCTACCATAAAACAGTCCAGCATTCCACTACTTTTTGACACACACACACACACACATTCAGTCACACACACCCTCCCTTCACAGCGGTGGCAGCACTTCACAAAGGAACCATTGAAGGGGCTCCTTCAGTTTAAAAGTTGAAGAGTATGTCTAATTTTGGTCCGAGTTCATTAGGCAACACAAAAGTGGGAGCTTGCAGAGAACATGAGGACAGTGGCAGAGGCAAGTGCTTCATGCCAGGACTGATAAGAGCAGACAGAAACTACAAAGGCGCCTCTCCTTCAGAAGGGAAGGATGAAGAAGGAAGAGAGGGAGGAGGAGAGAGAAAGAAAGGGACCAAACGGCAGGCAAAAGTCTTGGCCCAGAATGGTTTTAATACATGCATGTCAGTGTTTGTTAATGTGACCCAGCAAGCGCACCAATATTCAACTTTAATATTCAGCTGGGAAGGGGGAAAAAGGAGCAGCACAAATGTAATGGGAAGCAAATGAAATATACTTTAAATTTGACTACTATATTGAGGGTATTAAATTGTCATCACGTCTTAAGTGAAAGCATCAGAAACAGGACGCGACTTTATGTCAAATGCAAATCCACGCTCGAGTCACATTCCATCCCCTCATTATGAGGACGGAATGAAGAGCTTGTAAAATAAAATACATAAAAGCGACAACAGCAAAAATTGCTTTTAAGTACATGGCCTCAGAATCACCAACATTGTTGAGGAGAGAGTGTGAAGATGAATGCGGACAGTGAGATCTGTGGTGTTTTTTTGCCGTACTGTAACTGGGATGCAGTGTTGCTGCTTTAGTGCCCTGAGCTGTAAATGGATATTGGAGATTAGATCTTTCATCTGGAGAGAGCCATGTCATTTTCCTATTTTTCTCTCTTATTGATTCTGGCCACTCTCAGCTCCACATGAACAAACCCTTTCAGACCGGGAAAGGCCAATCCAGAGCTGTTCATATTGCCTACTTACAGATCTCGCCATATTATAAGAGACGTTACAGCAGATTTGATAGATAAATGTGTAGATGTGTTGAGAGATGGATGCTGTATGCATTACCACGGCCGCTGTTTTATTCTAAGGCTCATATACTAGCATCTACACTGCTTGTATCAAGAGTCAAGAGTTGTTAGGTGTAAGAAACGGGTTTCAATGCAGTCTTATTACATTGATCTTATTCTGTCTCTCAAACACACACAAGCACCCCCATCTCTACACTGTACCACTGCTGCAATATTGTCATATATCAGTCACACTCCTAGATGAATATTTAATGCTGGCTCGAGTATGTAGCAAACTAAATGGCAAAATCTGTTGTTTTTCCATCGCCTTATAAAACCACTCATACGTCTGATCTGGTGCAGGACAACATGTAATGCTTTCAGAAGCACAGATGACCGATGCAAAATCAATTCTGACAATATCCTGATCTGGTTTGTATGGAAGCCCTGAGAGGCCCTGAAGTGAGAAAAAAACTAGAACCAGAATGGCACTCGGAGAGCGCAGACCTCCGCCAAGGTGCCCGAGTACGGTAGCCCCCCCTCTCCATTCAGCTTGCGCCATCATCCATGTGTATTTTTGTTTATGTTGAGATCAGCTCTACGTAGCGGAGCAGCGTGAAACACTTCATTCAAACTAGACAGAAACAAAATAAAACTCACCTAAACCGTCGTCGTTACTCTTTCCAACAATCACCAAGTGTGCTTTGGTCGAACTCAACTCTAATTTCACCGAGTTTAATGGGGAAAAACGCAGTTCTCATCACTTTATCTTATTAGACATTTGTGTGAAATTGTCATAATTAGCACATGAATTCTTGAGTTATGGCCATAGATGTGTTTGTGAGGTCACAGTAGGGATGTCACGAGAACCGATACTTCGGTACCAAATCGATGCCAAAATTCTAAAAACGTGACGGTATTCTTTTTCTACAGTACCGAAGGTACCGTACGATGCCTGTAATGGTCATTGGTAGAGATGTGACGGTGAGGAAAACTTCCCACCGGTTAATAAACTTGTGACAACACCGGTGTTACCGATTACACCGGACATTTTACAAGAAAAAGATGACGGTCAATATGTGTAGAGTGCTGACTCTGATCTTTACCGTCGGGTGGCGGTGTGTCTGGCCTCTCCGGTAGCGCTTTTGCTGCAGGGTTCTATCTGGCGCCGCTGCTCCACTCACACCGGCTGTGAAGGCTCCATCTGCCTCGCGGCGATTACCTCATTAATGTTATGGTTCCCTTATAGCGTTGGGATTAAACGTGAAATATTGCCAAATAGGTGCGTTTGTTTTTCGCTTCGACAACAAATCCTCCGTTTTTTTCTAAGTCTGATCTAAATTGTTTTCTCTCCTGTGTTTACTGATAACGTCATAATCGCTCGCCCCTCTATCTCCCTCTCTCTCTCTCTCTCTCTCGTCCACACACTCGCTAACGTTACAAGCCAACAGGCTTGCAATACCACCAGATGCCATTTGGCGAGACCGGGCTGGGACCACAGGGTTTAGAGGCACTATAACGATGTCTCTCTACTTCCGCCTTCGCTTTTGAACAATCAACCACGGCTGTAGTTTATCTGGTGAGAACAGGCTTGTTTGTAATAAGGAGCCAGTGGAGTGTCAGCCATGCTTCACCCACATCACTCAGAACTGGACTGGAGCTCCACCAGGCTGCAGGTCCAAGGACCGACACAGCTTTGGGCTAATTCCTTTAGCTAGCGAGGGTCCATCCCATAATGACCATCCTCAGCATAAGCTCCAGCCACCCACCCTCTTCCCTCACCGCAGACTTACCCATAGCATTGGGAGCTAATGAAAACAAATGGCTTTTCAATGGGCAGACAAACCTATTTCAGACATTCATCATCAGCCTCATAGATTTCTAAAATCCCATCAAGTCCGTCCCTGGCCTACACCTCACTTTGTCTCAGGCTTTCTCTCTGTGTCCGTCTGTCTCCCTCCGCTCTGAATGCCACTCATAACCCGCAATTACAAACTTTGTAACTTTTCGGCGTCATTTATACAAGCTCCATGTAGAATAACCCACCTGACAGTTATTCACTCACCGAATCTCCGTTCACAGGAACAAGTGGACAGGACGGTATTATCTAGAGACGGCAGAATGAATGGAAACTGGCTGCTAATTTCTCCGAGCGGCGCACAGCACTGCTCTGAGCTTCTACAAAACTTTCACATTTTCCACAGCAAATAAACAAAAATTTGATTAGATAAGATCAGACTTTAATGATCCCTGTGAGGAAATTGGGTTGTTGCAGCAGCACAGAGAAGAATATACTGTAGATAAGAACAGGACAGATATAGATTATTTGAAAGAAAATACAACCAATATTAAGTAATAATGCAGGGACATGCTGGCAATAATACTACAGATAAATATGTGAAGACAAAGCATCGTCAGAGATAAAGAGATATAATGCAGGTCATGTGCATGACAGAAGACCACATTGTGCATGTCGGACAGAGGTTCACAGTAGTGCTGAGCATAGCAAATTAACTTTGGATGGAAGCATTTTTGTTGCCTGAAATCATCCCTTGAATTGTTAGCCAGAAGAGCTTTTAATATCTGTCCTGCAAAAAAAGAGGTAGGGAAATGTAGTGAGTCCAATCAGAGGCAAAAGGTTGCACAAACCTTTAGGGTTAAAGTAGTCCCTTCTGATGTTGTTAAGACTTACGAATTGATAAGAAAAGATTCGGTTGCTGTTAATATTCATGACGAGCAAACCAATATTTATCGGTTTATCTGTTTAGAATGAAATTATAAATCCAAACAAATGGTATTATTTGCTTTATGATGGCAAACAGCAATCCTGAGGCCTGTGCTAGGAAGCACGATTTGGGGTTAGCGAGGTAACTTCAGGTTTAACCCTTCAGGGGTTTTCCGTCCTACGACGGTGGTTCACTTCTTACCGGGGTAGATCACCATGGTAACTGATGCTGAACACCTGACCTACTCCGGAGCAGGTCAAACTAGGCAGCGCTGATCAAATATGAATTAATATTCTGTTACCGTAATGCCTATTTATCCCATAAAATGTTTTCAGAAACATCTTGTAGTGTACTGTTAAACTGAGTTTGTGACCCGGCAGCAGTTGAGGAAATACCAAGCACCGCCCACCAGCCGGAGCACAGCCAATAGGAACGCTCTCTCTCTCTCTTTCTGAAATGACCTGTGATTGGCCAAAGTCTCTCGTCATGGGCTAGATTTTCTTAAAGCCTGAATACAGAGCCATGAGGAGGTGCAGAAGTCTATTTTTTTCTCAGAACACTTGAATTACAATATGCTGAAAGGTTATTATGGAATTTTTGCCCAATGATGCGAAAAACTTTCTGCCTACTGCGGGTTTAAGTAAAATGAACAGTAGGCCTACCCATGCATATAGTTACATTGTTAAACTAACCATCATTGGGAAAAAATCCATTATAATGTTTAAGACATTTTACATGGACATGCAAAAAACATAATAAAGACATGACGGATGAAGAGAAAGAAAAAAAAACAGAATAATATTCTCTTATTAGTGGAAATGGGTGAATTTAGGTCTGAAATACTTGCATTAGAACTGTTAAAATGGGTTGTTTTTCTGTTTTTCTTTACACGGAGGTCATAGTTTGCTCACCTTTTTTTTATTTGCCGCTATATACATCCGTGCCTGAAACCCCCACTGCTTGGCTGAAAGAGTGGCATACAGAGGGACACTCATTGTAACAGCAGGGCTGACTGATGGGCAATGATGATGTCATCATCGAGTGCCAATCCTGATCAGAGCGGTGGGATCAGTGCCAGGCTGCGGGTGGCCGTAGCAACCAGATGCCAAGGCAACAATGCCACTCAGCCAATCAACGAGGGGAGGCACAGCGGATGGAACATGGCAGGTGCGCTCCGGAGGGAGCTGGGAAGTTAACATATTAGGAGCATTCGCTACCATCTTGAATAGAGTTTTGACTCATTATTATTCCTCTAATGCATGCGTTAAGACACTCGTACTGTTAGATATAATCAGTTCAGTTATTTTCAGTTCATTTGTCATGCAGTGTTACAAAGGTTGCTTTCACACCTGTAGTTTAGTTCATTTGGTCCGGAATCAAGGAAATAATTGACAAATTCTTGCATTTGACATGTTCAAACAGACTATTATATATAAGTGTATAAGTGAACCAAGACTGACGTATGGTAATTCATTGGTTGGACAGTTTTGGTGACGCTCATCCTGCATCATCAGCCTTACATGGACCCAACATGGAGAGATCATGAAGAATGACAGCAGATCATGTTGCACTTTACTAAACTTAACATGTATTTATTTTATTCCGCTGTGGTCTTGAAGAGCTCAAGAAGAAATAATAGACCTTGAGCATTATTAATCAAGACTTCAGTTTAAGACAGTTTAAAATCTGGTTCTTTTGTCTGCACCGTACTACAAATGATAGTCTTAACAAAAATACTGTAAACATATGGACTAAGGTGTGAAAGGGTAGATTTAGTTTAGAGGACCAGTAACAAACCAACGGCAACAGTGCTGACAGTGTTAACCTGGGTGGCCGGGGGACCGGAGGGTGGGCGTTACGCTCCTGCAACAACTCCGTCCTGCCACCTGGGACGGCGTTAACAGCGGCAACTGCGTATGAGCTCAGTGCAGAGAGGCGGTGATTAACTAAAGAGTGGGAACAACACAGTCTGATGTCTGTGAAATGGTGACAATATTGAATCTATTTGATTTGTGTATGTAGACACTGATTTCCCTTTTTTTCACGACGCTCAGCACGACTTTCAACAACAGATTTTTTGTGCATTTTCCTACGAATGTCCAGCAACACGTGACGTACGTGTCAATTTCTGCTACAGTCTTTTCAAAATAAAACTACTTAGTTAGGTTTAGGAATAGATCGACTTGGTTAGGCTTCCAAATTTCTGCTACAGTCTTTTCAAAATAAAACTACTTAGTTAAGATTAGGAAATGATCATGGTTTGGGTAAAATAACACCAGAAGTGTCGTAACTTAAGTAGGGAAGTTACGTGATAAGTAAATCAACTGTGACTTCTGGTTTCACAGGGACAAAACACCGGTCTCCTGGGCGAAAGTCCTGTGTGCTGCTCTTTACACTTCCCGGTTCACAATTACGTGGATTACCTACAAATTGATTTCGTGCTGTCCGTCACGAATAAAAATGTGAAATTCGTATCTATGTACACGAATCAATACATTCAATTTTGTGACTATTTCATGAACTGCTGGTGGGACACACACAGCTTCCATTCATTCACATGATGGGTATCGAATGAAGTACTCTTGGTTTCTGTATCACTTTAAGGGTGCTGGCATCGTAATACTTTAAATGATACCCAGCCCTATAGTATACGCTGCGTTATCATGTCTGTGTTTCTCTCTCTTGTTGACTTACACCTTTATTTCTTAGTAGCTACTCTTCCTCCTTCTGATCCCATCCTGCTGAACCACCGAGTGGGAATTAACCTCTGTGTAATTACATGAAGGGGGTCAACGTGTAGCAGGGTTGGGAAAGTGCTGGACGCCCCTGGCCTCTCCTCTAAGTGATATCAAGAATGGATGGATGTAGATGGATAGACAAGTGTATCATAGATGGGTAGATATATATACAGGATCAATCGTAGGTCTCTGTTGAGAGACCTGCTGTCAGATATTTTTAGGAAATCGGACACGTGGTTGCAATGAAAAACTGATATGAACCATTTTGCCATCAGTAACTCAAAGTAAATGACTCTTTGACTGCTTTCATTATTCTTGTAACTCATATTCCAAACCAACTTACAGTGCTAAGCCTATCCATCTATCTCTGTCAATCACACAATAGCCTATGCATTAGACATAATTATGTCGCTGCATTTTAATGGCATAACGGTGTACCATTTAAACCACAGCTGCAATTCTGACCACCGTGCACAACACATTTATAAAGTCAGCCTTGTACACAAACTAAATATATCTATATCTCCATGCACTGTTATCTTTGCAGAGGGTTGTAATATTATAGTATGAAAACAGAAAATATATCATCAAAATAGCAATTTTACTCTTAAATTAATCATTTTTCTCTGTATCACACTGGTGATGTGTTCAATTTGCTGTTTTGTGTTTTCTCTCACTAGGTAGGAGCCCTCAGCAGCAGAAGCAGGAGTGGTGAACAGTTAATAGTGGCACTGCAATAACAATAAAATGTCATCAATCTGTGGGCGCCTCCTGCCTCTGTCACACCAAGTTTGTACAGAGTAATGACATTAGGCCCGGAGTAGCTGGCACACTGCTCTCTTAAAGGCACCGCACCTCAACCAAACAAACATACAAACACCTAGAGAGAGAGATGACGGGGTCGAGATGAGGAGGGAAAAGGATGGAGGCAAAGAGAGGGAGGAGGTAGAGCAAGGAACGAAAGAATAGAGGCCTTAAAACACTAGATCCTGCGGCAGCCATTTTTTATTTTTGTTACACTTAACTAAAATACATATACGGCTCAGTTACAGTTTACTGTTCAGTGTAAGCCATGCAAATGTCAGGTATCTGACATTATCTCATTCTCATTCTTCACTGCTAAACGTATTATTTTGGAAGGAAAACCATATAAACTAAAGCCAATTTAAGTCATAGCTGTGATTTACAGAAAAACATTTTAGTGAATATTTTCATCGTGTGAAAAATTCTAATGTGTATCATTCAGTGGAGGTTAAGTAGGGGAAGGGAAAAATAATTATTCTTAGATGCATCTAAGCCCCGGGGCCACACAGGGAACGTCAGCGGTGCGTGGCGGCTGCTTTTTATTTCGGCGTCAACAGATTAGACCAGCCACACTGCCCGCATGAGCAACACGGCTCCATGCATGTCGGCTGCGTCTCTTCTCGAGATTCGAGGTCTTGCCTATTTCTACCACAAACCGCGTCGTTCACTGCAACAACAGACAGTGAAAGTGATCGTTTGACAGTATTTTGATATCGTATCAGCAACATTACTACAGTGTCGATATCTGACATGAAAAAAGTAAAGATTCATTTTTAAATCAACACTTCGTGCTTTCGTTTAAAAAATAAAAGCCCTCAAGCATTTTTTCTGTGGACGGAATTCCTTCATTTGTTAACACGAGGCTTTTATTCTAAAACATTTGTAAGACAATGTTGTAGAACATGCAGTGACTTGCAGGGCTTCATGAATGAATAAAGTACAGGGTTTTAATTGTGGATTATTACTATTATTTACAAATGAGCACACGCTTCTTAACCTTTTTCTGTCTAAAATAAATATAAATGACATTTATAATTAAATTAAATGGCCATTATGAAAGGCAAACTATGTAGAAAGAAAGGGCAGAAACGCTGCTGGTGTGGACGTCCTATGGGTGAGATACGCAGCGGTTCAGCGAGGCAGCCGCCACGCACTGCTGACGTGCCCAGTCTGGCCCAGGCGTAAGCTAAGCTACTTCTGGAGCGTGAGGAACCGCATATGGTTAAAATCCAAACAGCACCCCCTGGTTTAAAAGCTATAGCGTATGCAAGCATTTTGGCTTCCATGAAGTTGAAGGGAAAAGGGGCCTGGACAAGAGCCACACTGTATGCAATCTGTTGTGAGAGTATGGATCATTACAAATATGCCGTTTTAAAAGTAGTAAGTAGTGAGAAAAAATAAATCATGTATAGAAATTGAAAACTTACGCATCAAGATGCATCGATAATAGTTTTATAATCGCATCATAACCCTCTAAATCGAAACTGAATCGTGAGGTGCCTTGAGATTCTCGCCCCTGGTGTTAAGTGATTACTTGTAGCATGACGTGCCAATACCCAACCTGACAAAAACAAAAACATCATTTCACTACATCTTGATGTGGACATGTTTGTTTACTTGCATGTGTGTGTTTGTGCAAACGCCTGTTTTACACATGTATAGGTGTTATTGTATATGTTTGTATATGTGTGTGTGTGTGTGTGTGTGTGTGTGCATGCTTTTGCACTGGTTTGTCTGTGTTTATGAGTGCCAACGGGTTCTCATTGGGTTGACTTGCATCCATCTGCATGCCCGCTGGTGACACATCAGCCAAGAGCCTCCATCAGTGACACACACACACTTGGGGGATGGGGGCCGGGGGGTGCGGAGTGTGAGAGATAGAGGGAGACAAAAGTGTGTGTATGTGTGTGTTAGTGTAAGAGAACGAGGGAGGCGGAATGAGAGGGGTCTGGCCAGGCGGCATTAACCCTGCGTTGCCTGAGGCCAAGCCGTGCCACTGATCCTGTTTCTAATTCACCCCTGCTGGCACCGCTAATGCCAGCCACTACCAGTTACCACACAATCTGCTCAGGGGACTGCCCAGCCCTGCTCAGCCCGACACCCACATATACAATAATCTGGCCAGGCCTATGCATAATGATTAGCATCCTGCTCAGACCTTATATCTCCTCGTACTGAGAGGAACACATGTATAATATATACTGACTGTACGAAAAAAAAAAAAAAAAATGTTCTTGCTTAGAGCTAAAAATACAACTCTGATCCATCTTGTGTTTTTATCTCAAGCTTAATCTTATTTTGTAGTGTTCTTGTCTTCCAGCTTTACCTCATCATTTGATTTAATAAAAACAGTAAGCGTTCCTCTTATTTTTGGAATATATTTTTACTGCATGGATTATTCAAAAACATGGTGTGTTTTCTCAATGCTTTATAAATGTGTATCTCAGTTACGCTGCACCCGATCTGACTGTTATCAGGCTATTGAATAGGTGTTATCAACACACATCTGTCACATAAACTGAACTAATTGTAGGTTCACAAGGCTGTTATCACCATTTTATTTCACTAACTTGTCGCAAAGGATGCTAAATAACGTTTCAAACTTACACTGTATTTCGGTGAGGAAAAACTGTCATGGCCATTTTCAAAGGGGTCCCTTGACCTCTGACCTCAAGATATGTGAATGTAAATGGGTTCTATGGGTAGTACAGTACCAGTTGCATTGCTGGCGGGTATATATTATTGCACTGTACAACAATTATATTCAATTAATCAAATCCTTGCTAGTGCCAGCTTTGGATGTAATATTTTTTTATTCCGTTTCTACTGCTTTCCTTCTAATAAAGATCTTTATGATTTTTTTCCAGCTCGCTGTTATTTGATATTTACCTTGAAGCCAGTTGGTGGTTTTGTAAAATGATATAATGTTCATATTGAGTGTTGCACAGTACACCGGCAATGCCTTCTTCAAAGAGGTGACACAGACAGAGAAAGAGCTGAGGGAGGCAGCAAAGGGAAGTAGTTATAGTATCTATAATATCTAATATCCAGTTCTTATATATGTATATACCTTTTAGGGTTGTCAAGTCGATTAAAATAGTTAGTCGTGATTAATTGCAAATTAATCGCTCATTTTTTATCTGTTCAAAATGTACCTTCAAGGGAGATTTGTCAAGTATTTAATACTCTTATCAACATGGGAGTCGGCAAATATGCTGCTTTATGCAAATATATGTATATATTTCTTATTGGAAATCAATTACCAACACAAAACAATAACAGATATTGTCCAGAAACCCCACAGGTACTGCATTTAGCATAAAAAATATGCTCAAATAATAACATGGCAAACTCAAACCCAACAGGCAACAACAGCTGTCAGTGTGTCAGTGTGTTGACTTTACTATGACTTGCCCCAAACTGCATGTGATTATCATAAAGTGGGCATGTCTGTAAAGGGGAGACTCGTGGGTACCCATAGAACCCATTTACATTCACATATCTTGAGGTCAGAGGTCAAGGGACCCCTTTAAAAATGTCCATGCCGGTTTTCCCTCGCCAAGATTTACTATAAGTTTGGAGCGTTATTTAACCTCCTTTGCGACAAGCTAGTATGACAGGGTTGATACCAATGGATTCATTAGGTGTTTTAGTTTCATATGATGCCAGTATCTTCACTCTAGCTTTAAAACTTAGCCCGCTACGACCGTAAAATTGAAAGTCGCGTTAATGCGTTAAAGAAATCAGTGGCGTTAAAACAAATTTGCGTAAACGCGTTAATATCGCGTTAACTTTGACAGCCCTAATACTTTTATATGCTGTCTCAATGAAAGTATGTTTGTCTCCACGTCTGTTGTCAAAGTTGTAAGTAGGTATGAAGTTATGGACAAGAGGTACATTGTTAACACAATGTTAATCACAATTAAATTGGACATAATTGGACACACTTTGTTTGCTGAATGTTAATTTAATTCAAGTGTGACAGTCGTTAGTGTTGTTACATGTTACATTTTGTGTTTAAAGATGACAAGCCAAACCCACAAGATGCCCAAGTTGACGGCTCTTCAAAAGAAAAAGAAGATCTGGAGATGAAAAGGAAAGAGACAGAAAGGTTCTATACAACGATACAAAGGGGAAATATTGAGACAGGAAGAGGCCATTCAGAGAGACAGTGAAGATTTTGAGATAGAAATGGAGGACATTTTCAAGTTCAGTCTAAGATCTAAGAGCAAGACTGGGAGGAAATCTGTAGGGTTAAACCTGTGGAAGTGGGCAAAACGCAAAATCAAGGACCACTGCAGTAGTGAGTCACACATTTAGCATGTGCAAGCACGTGTGTTTAACATGATCAGGTGGAATGCCTATAAAAGAAAGGCAATAAACATTGCCTTTGAAAAGACTGACCGTATCATGCAAACTGCCAAAGACAAAGAAAGGCGAGATTATGTCTTGCTTAATTGACATTACATTGTACTTCGCAAAGCGAGGGGATGAAAGCCTCTCAAGTTCAAACGGAGGAAACTTCCCAGAGCTGGTGGAATTGCTAAGCTAATATGACAGTGTCCTCAAGTTTCATCTCGATGCAATTAAGGGAAGGCGAGCCTCTCACGAAAAGAAATAGGTGTCTATCCTTTCTAACAGAACTCAAAATGACTTGATAAAAGCTACTTATGTGAAACAGGTCATACTGTAGAGAAAGGAGTGTGCTTGGTCAGAAAGGAGTACTTCATCCAGCTGTGTATTGTTCAGTGAATAACAGAAGAAGAGATTGAAAACTTAGTGATGAACAACATATTCTCATACCAACTTGTCATATACCACCCCTTGGCGTCACTTTATGATTAGTCAATAAAAACACTTTAGTTAGGTTTAGGAAAGCACTACATGGTTGGGCTTAAAACTACAACGTTTGTACAGTGAAAATGACGCTAAACGTCATGAACACGGGACACAAACGAACAGCTGATTGTAACTTGACGCACGGGACATGAACAGCGGGTCTCCTGATGAAAGCCTTGCAATCTCCAATCCCGCCCGCCCGGTGTGTGACTTTTTAAACTACGTCAGCACACTTCCGGCGCACTTTCTCTAAGAGTTTACTGTAGCCGAGAATTGGTTTACATTATAGATAATGGAACGCCCGGTGTGTTTCAAACCGGTTCTAAAGGGTGCCTTGTGCAGCGATACCGAACGACGATGGACGTGACAAAGCCTCGGTATTATCGCCGAGTGAAAAAGCAGAATGAAAAAGCACCAAACATCCATTGCTATGCACATTGCTTGAATCTTGTTTTAGTGCAAAATTCAAAGTCAAGCATGCACTTTAAACTTCTTCGCAAACTCTCTAAAACACCAAACAGTATTTGTAAAACCACAGCAAGCCATGAATCCAGAAGTCGGTGCATCCTTGAGCTACAGAAACTCTCAGACACCCTATTGGGAAATAGTGGAATATGATTATTAAATAATGTTTATAATAAAGTCGTTTTTGATCAATTTTGAGGTAAATATTGGGTTAATTTGGCAGTAATTCCAAAGAAATTTCACATAGGTTACATGCTAATTATCACCTAATTACCATGAAATTGGTGGACTTGTAAAATTAAGTGTTACCATTTTATATTATGAAATGAATTTATAGAAGTTGGGTTAATACGTATCAGATGTGTTAATAAGAGCAACGGTTGTGTTTTGGTTTTTCTTAAAGATTTTTAAAAATATAATTGTTATGACCTGGCTCGGGTGGCCATACCAAAAAACGAGACACAGCATATGAACATAAGAACAAAAGAAGGTTTATTTAAAGGAACAGTGTGTAACAATTAGGGGATCTTAGATGAGCTGTTTATATCTACATAGGGAGCAGGTCGCCTCTCCACGGAGTCCACCATGTTGCATTGCCATGTTTCTACAGCAGCCCAGAACAGACAAACCAAACACTGTTAACTTTTCCTGCTTGGGCCGGAGTCGATAATGTTACTGAGGAGTGAGACGTCTGTAGTCTGATGAGCCGTGTTGTGAGCTGTCTATAGTGTTCTCTGCATTTTCCGGAGATCATCTGAGGTGGCAGAGCGGACACAGGAAAGTAAGTAGGTGTCAAGAGAGAGAGAGAGAGAGAGAGCAGGTGAGAGGTGCCTGAGAAAAACACTGCTCTACTAGTATGATGGTCTCAATGTGTAGTGCGAACTGAAGCGAGGAATCCGGTGTTTTTACACCTTGTTCGTGACAGCCCAGCTGAACACACGGCTCCATCCCAGCAATATGATTTTTTCTCCACATTTAGCATTTTGTCCATATGTGGAGAAAAAGCTTCCTCCACTAGTCGGCTATTTTCAGCAGCAAACACCGGGAGTGCGTGCATTGACATAACCTTGTTATAAGCAATCTGTCTAGAAACTGTTTTACTTTAACTGCCGTTTAGTCAGATGTTGTTGTATCAGATGGGCTATCCCGGTAACTAAAAGCAGCAACACCCAGACAAGCAGGCAGCAGTTTAGCCAAACTGTCCTCATCATAATTAGTAACATCCCCTACAGCCACTTGAAAACATGAGGAAAATCTCTGTTACAACACTGATGAAAGGGCAGTTTGTTCCAAACGTTATTGTGACTGTCAATGGTTCATTTCACAGTAGCCACCTTTTAAACTGGCGGAGGCACGGCTCTTAAAAGTGCATTGAAAGTTCAGAATGGGCTTATGCAATTAAACAGTCTTATAGCTTTGGTGAGCTATAGACCCGCTTTAAAGGGACTGTTTGTAACTTCTTACACGTATAAATCATTGCGGGTCGGTGTCCCTTGCGCGCTCACGTGTGGCTACGCTGTTCAGACAAGACTCAGACACAAACTACATAGATCACCAAAACCGCAAAGCTATATCTAGTGTAGACCGTCTTGCAAAACAGTGTTGGCCGCGGTCGGAGGTGGCGGGGGAGACTGTAGTTTTGGTCTCCAGGACCGGAGTCTCTGCTGTACTCTGCTCCTCTGCTCCTCTGCCTGCCTGCTTGCCTTCACTCACACGCCGCGCTCGTTCTCACTCTTTCGCTCCACTCTCACGTGTATGAGCGCACACTCCACACTGCAGAAGAGTTAGTTTAGCTCTGAGAATATCTAGTGAATGTAGTGGACGTTTGTGCAGAAATAACTGCTGCAGCTCCTCCAGACCAACAGAGGTTTCCCGTGTCTTGTGAAGTGACGGGGCTCCGCAGAGAGAAACGTTATCGTCTCCGACCAAAACTCCGGTGTCTCCCCTGTTCCCTCCGACCGCGGTCGGGAGGCTGAGGCAGGAAAAGCCAACACTAGGATCAGCATTGATTCATGGAGAGACCTTCGTCTGGTCAGCTAACATTACTGCCAAGCAGGTGAAATACAGAGTGATATTTTGGTTTTAGCTGACGTGTGTCGCCTCACTGTTTTGAGCGATGCTCGTTCATGTCTATGTAGAGCGAGCGCGAGCAACAGGACGCTGACTTTCGTTGACTTAACGGCCACAGGTGTCGCTGTTAACAAGCATTTTCTGATTCTTACATAGAGTCCCTTTAAAGAGTACAAATGTTCGAAGACACCAAACTTCATTTTTTAAGAGGTTACGTCTCTAGTTTGATCTTGACCACACAGCTGAGCGGTATAGCTACGTGGTTTGTTTACGTGACGTAACAGAAAGTGCATATTTAACGGTGTGTGGACAAGAGAGCGTCCAATGTTATTATAGTAAGTAAGTAATAAGTAAAAAAAACACAAATCTATCTTCTTATCTTGTTGGCTTCTTATTCTGTCAATAAAAAGACACAACAAGGTCGATATTATTCATCATTACAATAAATTAGTAGTTGTTATTCAAAAAATTATAGATATCCTGTCATGCATTTATGATGTTCAGTGAGGCTCCTGAACCAACGCAAACTGCGCCTGTGGCCGTAAGGAACATTAAGGTAAGTCACCTCTGTCTGAATGACATAATGCCATAACTTTAACAGATGAAGCCAGCAATGTTGCGTATATTCCCAGTCTGAACAGCTTTTATAATTGTAGTTGTAGGAACACAGACAGAGCCCTCTAACTCTACACTGACCTGTTACACCACGCTGAACTTCAGTGGATGCAGTGGTCGGTAAACGGCCCCTTTTACAGGACTCACATTAACACTTTATTCCGCTTTGGCTGACGGAGCGTACATTATGCAAATTTCCCGTGCATGGTATGCACAAGGGTGAAGGTTAAACCCATAGATCCCCGTTACAGGGCTCTGCCTGTGTTCATAGAACTAGAATTATAACACATAATCATCGTGTCCTTCTGCGTTTAGCAGTAGTATTGTAATTAGTAATTGCGTGTGACACTTTCAAGGGAATCAAAGTATATATTTAAGAGAGATGGAGAGTCGAACGGAAGTTCCTCGGGCACTGTTAAGGAAATAACATAATCCTTTATTTAATCAGGCGTAGACCTTTACACAAGAAAAATACACTAGGATTTATCCTTCAAGGAGTACAGGCAGGGTTTTAATGACGGCAAAATATTGAAATAAAAAGGTGACATTGAGTATCTTGAGATACTGTTGTTCTAGAAATCGCACTTCAGATCTATTAGATAAGAATTCAAATGTTGCTCACTTGTATTTTCATGCCTTTGTTCCTGGTGGTGTAATTAATTTACTGAAGAATCAAAGCAGAATACAAACTGCTCTGTGATCTTAAACAAGCAGCTTTTTTAACTCAAAACTAAAAGTCAATGATTGCTGTGAAACAGTCAGGCGGTGCAGAGTCACTGTGTGTATGTGTGTGTGTATGTGTGTGTGTGTGTAGCTAAGAGCGATGCTAAGCTCAGTAGCAAGGCCCCATGCCTCCCTCATTTCACCATGTCAAGCAATGCACTCACACACACACACACACACACACACACACACACACATTCCCTCGCTCCGTGTAAGGAGGGTGGGGGGTTATGTTGGTTGCCTTGGAAACACTTCAGTCCAGATAATTATTACTGTAACTGTCTCTGTACACCCCACCTATAATAGAAATGGATCATAAATTATAATCACTGAGTGGCAGCCTTCTGTTGGGGGCTGCCTGCTCGCTGCTGCCACCCGTTGGGAAGCGGAGGAAGTGCAGCACCCCGACATGAAGCCGTGTGGAGCTGCTGTTAACTCGGGGGTTGCTCGGCTTCACTCCTGTATCTCATTTCACTGCCCTCGCCTCAACTGACACAGAAAGAAAAAAAAAAAAAAACAATGTCTACTATTTTTTTTCTCTCTTTATTTTTAGTAAATCATTTTCACTGTGAATGTCAAACCCAGATGACAATAACAATCATTTAAAAACATTAATGGCAGAATGGAAATATGGCATCATGCTGGATCTGTTTAAATATTTACAAAGGCCTATTCCCATGGCCCATTCCTAAGTAATCAAAAAACAATTAAATATTCTTCCCGGTTGAAAGTCGCTTTTTTGTTTGTTTGTTTTTAAAACAAAATAATTCAGTGCCTTATAAAGAAGTAGTCTGGGGTTGAGTGGTAATTGCAAAGTGAGCGCCCTACTTTTTCTCTCCCCCTTTGTGAGAACTGGGGAAGGAACAACCAAAAAATGAAAAACAAGGGGGGGAAATGAATAAACAAAACAAAAAAAAGTAGATTAAAGTAGCATTAAGAATATAAACTAGCAGCCAAAGGAAATAAGATAATTGCCTGGCTGTGTATTTATCATGTCTTTTGTTTATCGTATTCTACGAAACTGATGAGTTTCGGCCCTTCGGTTTGATAGCTATAGCGTGCAGTTTTGTGTGGCAGGAGACTTCACTGGCGTTTTTCTTTTACTCCCTCTCTCTCTCCGTCTCCCCCCTTTTGCATTTGAAACTTGAAGCTATTCATCACGTTCATATCCTCATAACAGAAACCTGCCTTTACATTATCTGCTAAACAGCTGATTTTAATTCAGCTTTTTCCCTATGAAGTGTTTTCTGATAGGAGACGAGTCTGCAACAGAGGTCCTCACCACACCGCCAATTACTGGCAAGACGCAACCGCCTTAAATCAGCTCCCATTTTATAAACATAACTTCAACTGCAGCGGTCAGATTACTGTAAAACAGCAGGTTTAAAAAGCCAAACCTCGACAGAAAAATTCCGGTTTCATATCTGGTGTCAACTTCGCTCACCTCTTCTGTTTTAAAATGAGATGCCACAGCGTTTTACTTCCTGCAGCCACACATGGGTGAGCAGCAAAGTTTCAGGCTGTTCAAATGACCTCAGCATTATGATTGTAACTCTGCAGACAGCTTGGCAATAAAACCTTTTAATCATCAATTGTTGTTTCTGCTGAAATCCCAGTCCGTTTTTTTTTTTTTTCCTTTCAAAGGACAGACGGTGTCACACACACAGAGAGACAAACACGCACACACACACCGACGCAATCATACACACCGAATCTCTTTCAAAATGAAGAAAAAGGAATCATCTTCTATCCAGTTACTGAACAACTTTAAATTACACCGTCTCACAACTTCATTTCAAAAGAGGAGACATGGCGGTTTCAGGAGGGAGGACCTTTGAAAATTTGATGGCACCTCGTGTTAGCAGTTTACGGCCAGGGGTTTCTCTCATTGCGCGACGCAAATCACAGGTGGGTTCCCTCATTAGGTGCTATTGACAGGCCACATAAAACAGAATCTATCGCCCCCTCCAAAAGGCTCGGCAGCCACCATCTAGCGGGGCCCTTTTGGTCTCCTCCGCTTCCACTCCCTCTCCTCCCCATCCCCTCGTCTCTCTTCTTTTCTCCCCGACATGCATATTTCAGATCAGGGATGGATGTCAGGCGGTGCGTGGGAATTATTAATCTCAGGTTCTGTACTTGTGGTGAGCTGTTTAAGGATTCATACTAACAAAGGGCAGCGGAGTCACGCAACAGGGCTGACAAGGCCTGTCTTTCTATCTCCATACCTCCACCTGTCTGCTGCGGCCGCGCACACACACACACACACACACACACACACACACACACACTTTTTTGTATGTTTCTCTCTCACTCTTTGCCTCCGTCTCTCTCTCCAGCTGACCTTTGGAGCCGCTTAGGTTCACAAAACACCTCCAAACAGCTCCTCTCTAATGGCCCACTACTCAAACAATCGGTAGAACGACCTGACGAAGATGATTGATCTCTGACAAGCGGCTCGATGCATTCCTATGAGTCATTAGATCAGCCCGGACGGAGAGAGAGAGGCCGGGAGGCCGAGAGAGAGAGAGAGAGACCTATCGGAGAATTGGTACAGCTGTGTGTACAGCCAGACCAGGCATTTATCTAATGTCAAGACGTGCAGACAACCTTTAGTCTGAGTTTGATGTTGGAGGAGCTTTGGAATGACAACAGCATTCACATCCACACTGGCATGCACAAGCTCAAGCCCATGCACACACACACACACACACAAACACACGCTCGTTCTCGCCGAATTAAAAGGCACTCGTGTATGTGTTCAAATGAAACGAGTCTGTAAGAAGAGAAAAGCACACACGCATACGCGCGAGCAGTCAGCACTAAAACAGTATCAGTGGAGCAGCTCAGCGCTGTGGAAAAGAGAAATGTCTTCTTTAAAGATCCTCTTGTTGTGTTGTCGCACTGGGAGATAAGGACGGATTAGGCTGAGAGACGCTCTGAGCTGAGACACGCAAACATGCTGTTGAACATGGAAGTGAAGCACCAGAAACTCTCTCCCCGACCAATCGACACACACACACACACACACACACACACACACACACACACATACACACACACACAACAGAGTGCTGCACGGTACAGAAACACGCTTTTAGATGGGTGAGCACCAAAAGGTGTGCCATGGGAAATGAAGTCTCAAATAATTCTGTACATGTGAAATACAGGAGTTTTTATTTGGAGGCTTCATCTGCTAAAACACAACCAGCTGTGAGTACGTATAGCAGACAGAGATTTGGAGTTTGGAGCTGCACGTATAAATCTCTACAGTGAAGTATGCATTGAAATTTTAAATTGTCATGAAGGCAGGAAATCGAGGCCCATGGGTAAAAATATCCGAAGCAAATTCAATAAAACTTGGACAAAAAGGTCAATACTCAATAGACAGTAAAGGTTAAAACATTAATAGAAGTAATTTTAAACAGCTGCTGCACAGCCGTCTTCTTTATCTGCACCAGGCGGAAACCTCCGGGTCTGAGAAGTGAAGTCAACGCTGAAGTGTCTTAAACCTGCATTCTTTCTACTAGCCAGCAGGGGGCGACTCCTCTGGTTGCAAAAAGAAGTCTGACTGTATAGAAGTATATGAGAAAATGAGCCTACTTCTCACTTGATTTATTACCTCAGTAAACATTGTAAACATGAGTTTATGGTCTAAATCGCTAGTTTCAAGTCTTCTTCAATACAGCATGATGTTCATTTAGTAAATGATGGTTCCATTTAGAGTCAAATAGACCATAAAGCAGGGGATGCTTTAGGGCGTGGCTACCTTGTGATTGACAGGTCGTTACAACAGCGTTGTCCAGTCTGGGAGTTGTCCGTGTTTTTGTCTTAGAACTTTAACCCTTTCACAGTGTGTTTTCAGTTCATGAATGTTGATTTTAACATTTTGGTCGCCTAAAAATATCTTATTCCACCCTCTCGTTTCACTTCTGGTTCCGAAAACCAAGATGGCGATTGTCAATGCCAACTCGAGGCTTCAAAACCATAGTCAACAAACCAAAGGGTGACCTCATAGTGACTACGTCCACTTCTTATGCCTGGTTCAGACTATACAATATATTTTTTTGGTTACGATAGTCACAATGTCAGAATAGGCAATTGATGGTCGTAAGTTGTTGTTGTGACATGGCCGAGAGACATGACAGACTACACGTCGGTCTCCGTCCAATCATCGCTGGTCGTGTTTCACGACGTACGTGGTGTCATCAGGAAGGAAGCTTGATGCCAACGGTAGTCGTTCTCTTTATACATCTGTGATGGCAGAAGCTTACTCACTGGGTTGCTGAAGTTCGTCTACTATTTCACGCCAGCTTTTTTCTTTTTTCACTCTGTCGCGGTAGTTCCTCAAGGAAACATCAAAATGACTAGGGTGTTGTTGCCATAGATCCACAAATCTTTCCTTTGTATCACAATTCCATCTCACAGCACCAAATTCGTTCCTCTTTCATTTCAACATTGCTTACAGTTGTGCGCGCCTCCGTGGCAGATTGCTCTGTACTATTGGTCAAAGTCATGTCCATGACGAAAGGCATCATGGAAGACAAAAAAAATCTAATTAAATTTAAAGGCAGGGGACAATAGTGTTCATAATGATATTTAGAAGATAATTAGGTCCTAATTTGACTGTTGCAGTTTCAGTGTGTTTTTTTTACAGGCCATCTTGTGAAAATCTATTAAAAGTTTAAATGTTTGATGGACCGTCGTTGGCGGGGACGTAGCGGAGTTAAAACTCACCTAAATGTTATTCACAATTTTTATACTTATAGAATATGAAGTGTAATTAGTTTAAAGTTATTTAAATAGTATTTGGTGTACTGGTTTATCTATCTTTTTAGGCTGACAACAGGACCATGTCACCCCTCACTAATTCTAACTACTTCGAGGTTTTCATATTTCATTTATTCATTCAGTTGTTCATTTATACTCCGTAAATTGCACTTCCCAAAATGAAGTTTTAAACAAAGCCAGGCGGAAGGTAAAGTTAAGGAGGGTTGGGTTGATGGGCATTTCCTTAAATGTTGATTATCACATTGGAATAACAGCTGTAGTTGACTAAATCTGGCACACCTTATTTCTTATGCGCTACTTGATCCAAATACTGGAGGTCGACTGGTTCAAAAATATTAAGTTTATTATCTTAAATTATTGATGATGATGTGAATGAAAGATTAAATGGGAGGATGTGACTCCTGAAATTGACATGCAGCTAAGTCAACAGCCAGGTTTAATTTTGGCCTGTCATCAAGTTACTCGCGTAATTAACATTAATTAGCGACAGCTGATATGATCTACCGCCGCCGATGTTTGTCATTTTAACTGGTTAAAGGGACAGTAGTCAGCACCGGCTCAAAAAGGAGGAGCTGTGGATGTTTTGTACACCGTTCTTTGCTAATAATAATTAGCATCAGAGCTTAGCGAATCCGTGCGCTTTGCCAACCTCGGGTGTCAGAGCAGACTCAATCAACGGTGCGACCAAATCATTTTTCACATTGATACAGTCTAATTTTCACTTGCATATGCAGAGGAACGCTGCACTGTGGAGGCTGGCTGTCATAAAGGAGAGCAGAGCTGCAACACTAACAGGCTGAGACGGACAAAACACAGCACAGTAAAGAAAGGGTCGCATTTTGATTGGCTTTATTTCAGATGATACAGATCCATCAAAATACGCCCACATTGACCCCGATACCGATCCTTAGGGAGATCTCTATGTTGACCATAATCTGGGGCTTTACAGAATGGTCCAAAATGGACAGTCTTGTCTGGCAATAGGGTTGGACCTCAGTGTCCTCAATGGATGGCCCTTGCTGATATCCAGGCTGTTCTCAAACACTATCCCACCAAATCAATTTGTGTGTAATTAACGTAATCGTGAATGAGGAAATATAAAGAGCGGCGAAACGTCGCGTAGGGAGGGGGTCGGGGAGGATGGTTTGGTCAAAAAATACCAGATTTTCGCCCATGAGACCGACGTTTGTGTCCCGTGTGAAACCAGAAGTCAACATTGATGTATTTGTCACGTTACTTATGTACTTAAGTAACACCACTTCCGGTGTTATTTTAACACAAACCACGATCTTTTCCTAAACAAAGTACTTTTGTTGCCTAAACCTAACCCAGAATTTTTTTTCCTAAACCTAACTAAGTAGCTTTGTAGCCCAATCCTAACCAAGTCGATCTTTTCTTAAGCATAACTAAGTTGTTTCCTTGCCTAAACTTAACTAAGTAGTGTTGTAGCCTAATCCTAACCAAGTCGATCTTTTCCTAAGCCTAAGTAGTTTTCTTAAACCTAACTAAGTAGTTTTGTTGCCTAAACCAAAAGGAAGTTGTTTCCTGTGGAGCCGGAGGATTATTTTCAAAAGACTGTATGAATGTAATGAGCGGAAATTGACACGTGTTGCTGGACATTCATAGGATAATGAACAAAAAAGGAGGAACAACGTTTACGTAAGATATCAAACGAACTGTTGTATGAGAATACGATGCCAGTAGTATCAAACTTGTCGAAAAAAGGCATAAATGAATGCTTCTTAAATCATAATTGCACATTTGTACGTCTTATTTTATCTACCCTTATTTTTATCAGTACTTCACAGCTAAGTCTAAATTTAAAAAGCTGTGAGTAATTCTAAAGTCGCTGACATGAGAAGTGGACTTACAGATCTAATGCACGGGGTTCGTTCCAGCTGTCTTGAGTGCTTTGTATTAATATCAGACGCCGGAGAGTGCACATATGTGGTTCTGCTCCAGGCGTCATTAGACAGCAAGTACCTTTCACAATGAAAACCATTTCTACTGAGAAACATGTGTGAGACACCGAGAAGCACGGCCACGCATAGAAAGCGTACACACACACACACACACACACACACACACTTCCTGAGGCCTCTAACTGTTGTGAAAAGTTATCAAAGGCGGAAACATGAGGAGAGGAGAGGAGACGAAGTGATAAAAGTAGGTGAAAGAGGGAAGACCGCAATTCCCTCCGTCTTTCCATTAGCGATCTCCGAGAGATGATCTGATGGGACAGGGTGTGTCGTAGCTCTTGGTCCCGATCCAGCCACTTTCCCCTTCATCTTTTTCCACAGATGACTATCATCATGACGCGAGCACTTTTTTATCACATGGCCACAGTGACATGAAACAAAAAGGGACAGCTGGGTACACCAAGAATGTACCGAAAATCAGAAATATGTCCGATCCGGGCCGAGTGAGTGATTAGTGGTGGGGTGGAGGACGAGGATAATGATATGATGTGTGTGCGTGTGTGCATATAGGGATTAGAGTAAAACTGACATGCTGACTATTTGATGCCCCTTTCTTAACTCCAACCACTTGAGCTGCGTCTCCAGTACGCCCCACTTACAATTCCCCTCAACTGCAACGTCAGCTCCATTTTCAAAGACAACATATTTATAGACGCACCAAAACATCACACGTACGCACACGACCGCACGCCTCACACTTGGCCGCTAAAGCAAAGCAGCTTCGGGGGTCGGAGGTCAGCCAATCATGTTGAGGTTCATTTCCTGGTGCGGCTCGTGTTCCACCCGGTCGGTGTCTGTGATACGTGGCCCGTCCAAAACCACTGCGGCTGTCTAGTCCGACTAAACACTCATCCTGTGACTTCCTGCTATCATCGCTGTCATTAGGCTCTATAATCCACAGCACATGTGGTGGAAAAACATATTAACGACAGTCGCTGGTGGATAAAAACAGCTGGGACAGGCATGAATGAGCAAGGAATAAGACGCTCGATTGAAATAAATACAGCGCAGCATGTGGAGGATGTAGACTAGATAGATAGATAGATAGATAGATAGATAGATAGATAGATAGATAGATATATAGATAGATAGAGGACAGAAGGGAAGTTTCAAGGAGAGGAGGCTCAAAAGAGCAGAAGGAGAGAGCGGCAGACAAAGGGGAAAGAAGGATAAATGAGGGTGAATAGAAAGAGTGAATAATGGAGCGAAGGGGAGAAAAATGAGGTGGAAAAAATAGAGGGGGAGGCCAGATTGAGAGGAGGAGTAGAGGGAGAAGGGGGGGGGGGGTGGGGAGGGGAGAAAATGTGGCTGGAAAGGGGATAAAGACAGAGGTAACAGAGGAAATGTGGAGAGAGAGAGAGGTCTCTTTGTATCCATCATTGTTTCTATCTGTATCAGATTAGGATGAAATCCACACTTCCTTCATGGTGTGTGTGTCTCTTCGATAAGACCCAGGCGAGTGTACATTTAAATTATGTGATGGCGCAGCAGAATTATTCTGTGCATCTTTGCAAAAATATTTGGTCCTAGTTGCTTGGTGAAGTGGCGACTTAGCTGGTGAGCTAACACGCTCACAGGAAAGGAATAAGATAGCACTACTAAGTCACAGGTCACTGTGCTTCGGTCTGTTTTCTCCGTACTGAGCCAGTTACCAAAGAGTAATTGTCGTCAAAATGTCGTCATTTTGGACTTAAAAAACGGATATCATATTTATATTTTTTTATTTTTCAACACAGGCCATTTCGGTAGAATATGACAATAGAAAAGAAATAATTTGGTTTTACTCTTGTACGGCACTTATTAGGAGGATCTATGCCAGTCCAAAATGTCGGAAGCGTAGCTTTGATGCTGGAACAAACAATTGACTTTCACTTCTTGGCAATATAAATTATTTACGGTTACTCCCACTGGCATTTTGTTCTCAGGATTGTAAGTCATTTCATTTAAAGGTCTTATTGATAACATTTGTATGTAGACTAATACTTTAAAAAAATAATACATCCATAGAGCTCTTAGAAATGTGCCAAATGACTTTTCCTAAAATATATATATATATTATGATTGTGAATTAATCATTTTAAAAATTTTGATGGGTCCAAAATGAATGTTTTGTTTATCTCTGTGGAAGATATCTGACATTCGGTTCCCACTTCTAACAAGGCTTGTGAGCCAAGAGTATAACGACATTGGTCTATATATATCTGTGGGTCGTCAGCAATCAAGTTGCTAGTTAGTGTGGAAAAAACGGCGCCATGCACACACACACTCCAACACACACACACACACCTAATGTAGGCTTAAAGCTATATGTTGCAAAATCACTTCATTACTCTACCATGAAAGATTCATCACTTCACATGACTGACTGACTCGACCATAAAATATGCAGGGTGTACAACGAACTGGCAACCATTTGTTGTAAAGTGAATGCAATGGAAGGTGGGAGGGAGAATGTGACATCTAGTGGCTGAATATAATCAATAGCACCTTTAATAAAGAGTTTTATTGAAGAGGGGAAAAAAAGCTCTCCGAGTTAGCTAGTTTTCTAACTGTCAATTAGCAATTGGTGAAAGAACTACAGAAGTATTAACAAACTGCTGGGAAAATGGCAGCAAAGGTGAGCCGTCTGACAATGTCATATTAAAATATGTCTGTGATGGGGATATCACGCTCAAACAGATGCTGTTTCCTTAACCAACTTCTTCAACTGTCAAGCTCTCAAAGCGGTCCGTCTTCTTTACATCCATTCTTCGTTAGTCTCACTGTGTTGCAGTTTATACTCCCACAGAGGAAAGGCCTATTAAATGAATTAAATGATGGTGCAACAAAGCTAATAAGCTATGATATGATAGCAACTACGTATCGTTATATGGACTCGTAGGTGGCAAGGAAGACCTTGACAGTATGGCTTGTTCATTTTGCAGAGAGAATTGGAGGTAAGCTAGCTACATTTTACTAGCTATATCTATTGTACATTGTTATATTGATAGATACGCTCCGATTACTGTAAAAAGAGTAGAAAAAAGGCACTGACGTTGGGGAATCGGCTCGTGGCATCATGTTAGAAATTCATTCGACTGTCCGATGGCCGGTCAGGAGGAGTTAATCTATCCTTGTCCCCCCCCCTCCGTACACTGCACGGCAAACGACACCCGTCGAAGCTGAAATTCGGTCCGCTTCTAAATGAGTCGTGCGGCTCAAGATTTGGGCCAGAAACGGTACGGTGTATGCCCAGCTTTAGGGTTATAGACTAGGGAATGCATTATGTCAATGAGTGTCCTCACAAGCACAGAAAGAGAAGTGTGTGTGTGCGTGCACGCGCAAGGTGAGGGGTTGTTAAGAGGTGAAAGGGGTGGCCCTCTGCCCCCTCATCCTTCAACGCACAAACCTCCATTCACACATACACATACACACTCACACACACACACACCCCAACCACCTCCATCCACCACAACCACAATCCGGTCCAGTGCCAAGGCAGCACAGATGCAAACTCCCCCCTGACCGGGCGGCTGCCAAGGCGCCGCTTCCGAAGCCTCTCCACCAGCTGGAGACTCTCTGATGAGGCCAACACATCCATTTCCCTGGTAACCGACGAGCCCAGTCACACACACAGGGACGCACTTGCATATAAACACGTATATGCACCCATGTGAATATGTATATGCCACACACGCACGGTGCCCCGTCAACGCCTCCTCCCACCCTCCCCTCCGTGCAAAAACCCTCCTATCCCTCCTCCTTGCCCTGTTTGCTGCCAGGTCTATTATCACACGGGATGCGTTGCAGGGCCACAACACAACAGCTAGACACATTTACACCCAGTTACCAGACATATGCAGTGAACAGCCCACTGTTCTGATTAGCAGCACCCAAGATGTCACCTCTGCTTTTGCATGAGAGCACTGAGATGCACCTCGGATTAAATTTGGGACATATTTACAATCCTCGAGATGTATATATAACATCTTTTCTGATGTAAAAATATATAAAATCCAGATTGGTAATTAGTTTAAGATGCCTTTGTTGAGATCATGGTGTATTTACTAAATTAGGTGCCTAATTTGTGATTTCAGTGTGTACAACATGACTCATAAACCATCACGTTTTTCTTGACAATGCGCCTTTCTGGACTCATTTCAACAGCGTGCGTCTGTACATCACCTGCCATTTCATAAGCAAATGATATGTTTCTTTCTTCTCTCCTGTTGTCAATTAGAACATTCAGTGTCTGCCTCACCACAGCTGCATATCAGGTCCTAGATATCAAGTCCAGCTTATACTTTACCTGATTATTTCCAGTTTATTCAGGAATAATAACTATGATGAGTAGCATCGAATAATCGACATATGTGAGGATTCGATCTAAGGAGCAAAATGTGGTTTGCGAAACAAAGGATCATTCCATTCTGGCTAGATGGGGGTGCTGGATGTCTGATTTTACAGAGAAATGCTTGGTTTCTCACAATAAATTAGCCTATTCTGGTATAAATATCAGCCTGTTAATAATACTGTTAATACAAATTTTAAAATAATCAATTTCCTTTGTGTGCGTGAATAAATAACCATAGACAAAGTTGCGCTGTCCAAATTTGCGGGACCATCGGAGCAGCATCTTCATGAAGTAAGGCTACACTCTCAAAATCAAAGAGTACATTTATTTGGTGCCATCATATGTAACACGTGAGCTTGTATTTACAACACGGGAAGTCGTGCAAACGATATGCTTGGCGTTCACGTGGTTATGTCGGGAAGAACACCGCTGCTACGCAACAGCAATATCAACGTTACTGTCGGTGTCTAGAAGCCACAGAGGCTAGCAAACAGGTAACATAATGCAGGAAATGCAAAGGCATTTTGACGGAGGAAAAAGATGAGGCCGTTGGGAATATCTACATTTTTCTCAGACTTATTTATACAATTATGAAGAAAAACAATATACGACTAAAATTACAATATATTCACTTATTATGCACCGAAAAAATTAATTTCCATGGCCGCCGCCATTTATGACAACATCAACAAACACGTCACAAGTCGTGAACTCGGAGCTTTCAGAAACTTTCCACTTACGAGGTCGTGAATACGACATGAGGGGGGCGTTCACATGGACTCAACTCGTAAACACGGTAAACACGGTAAACACGGTAAACACGACCCCATTTGAAGGCACCAATAGATCAGAGCATTCACATAAGAACGTAGCACTAGCAGTGCGCTAAATATTTTTTTTAATTTATGAACGATTCTCTGTCAAAAGCAGTAGGGGGAGGCATGTAGAAACATCGGTTTGCGGCTTGCAGCTCTCTCTTCCTTCTGTCTGTGGATTGCTATAATAGGGGAGGTCTATTGATTGATCTCCTCTGCCCCATTTCAGTACTCTGGACAGCGCTGCACCGACACACAACGAACAGCGCTGACCCCTCGTGGCGCTGGGCCCGGAGAAAAAAATGGAAGCCAATGTCGCAAATGATGATAGCTATTAGCTCAAACTATTCCCAAAGTACTCCTGCCATTTACTCGTAGTCGGCAGAAGTTAACATTTCTTTCAAAGACGATAGACTGCAACCTCCAAGATGTGGATTATTTTCTACAGTATGTATTTGAAAGTCTGCCTTTTGAAGAAAAACATTTTAACTTAAGCATTAAACACTTCAGTGCCCATCAGCCGCGGGATATTGTTATAAACCAAACCTCTGTTAAAAATAATCAGATTTAACGTAGAGTGGTTCTCCAGGAAAAAAACATGGCTAACTGCTAACTTGTCAGAGAAGATGCTGGCATTCGGAGGGGATGGTACCTGGTGAAGAACAGGCTTTCAGGATCTCAAACATCTTTCTGGGAGGATTACCAAACGTGAAAGCAGCAGGACAACGAGGTGAAAATGGGCAAACACAGCTACCTAAATTAGTCTGACTCACCGGATGTAAACTGCGGGTATAAGCCTATCATTGGCCTTGAGTTTCACGCAGCATTCTCCTTCGCTGTCTTTAGCGCTGACACAGCGCTGTGGAGATAGTCTGGCTATACGAGGCAACCCATTGAGATTGCATACAAACGGGGAATTGAGCAGCAAGTTGAGGCGAACAGGTATGTGCTCAGTAGGATTATCACCTGTCTTAAATATGAAATAGTGCATTTTGTAAAATTGTAAAATTGTGTAATTGTCTGGTTTTGCATCCATTCCCCCATTCTTTTTTTCTCCTTATAACACCACTTAGTATAGGTGTGGGGGAAGATGCCCCCAGCGTATTTTGCCCCAAACCACTAGGTGGCATCTTGTCCCAGATATTATTTATATAAAATCTAGCATGGTCATTTTCAAAGGGGTCCCTTGACCTCTGACCTCAATATATGTGAATGAAAATGGGTTCTATGGGTACCCACGAGTCTCCCCTTTACAGACATGCCCACTTTATGATAATCACATGCAGTTTGGGACGTCATAGTCAAGTCAGCACACTGACACACTGACAGCTGTTGTTGCCTGTTGGGCTGCAGTTTGCCATGTTATGATTTGAGCATATGTTTTATGCTAAATGTTGTACCTTTTAATTGATTTCCAATAATAAATATATACATATATATATAGACGGAAAGATGGAAAGAAAGAAGTCAAGAGAGGAAAGGAGATCGGTATTTATCAACAAGAAGGGGAGGAGGCTGCTAAGTGTATAATCTCTTGAAAGAGTCAAGGTCAGACGAACAGCACCTGTTTGTGTCGGCCGACAACGAATGGCAGGGAATAGCATGGCATGGAATGAGACACGAGGAAGGGGAATGAGGAAGGAACGTGGCCGCTGGAAGGGGATCAGTGGCTGAGCTTTAACCTTGGGGCTCTTTGTGTTGGAAAAGGAGAGGGCCCTTAGCCTCCTCTGTCGCGTTTACACACAAAGAGCCAAAAGGGTGTCTGAGGCATCCGCCGCCACACTCAGCCCTCCTCACATACATCGACTCCACTCGCCGTCTGAGACACAAGGAAGGTTCAGCGATGTTCATGTCAACAGAGCCCCTGCGAAAGCCTTTTGATGTCCCCTCTCCTTTTTGAGGGGACCGCAGAAAGGCTGGAGGACTTTTGGATGTGGTGCCAAGAACAACAAGCGAGGAGGCAGCTGTGTGCAAGAGGAGGCGGATCGGCCCAGGAATCAAAGATGGCTGGCGAAGAAAGGAAAATAGCGTATCAAAGGAGGGGTCCCACGCAATTGGAGTTAGTCGGTGTCTTTTAAATGAATTGACTTGGGCGGAGGCCACATGAGAGAACATACAACACACAAGCAAAACGTCTGCCATCAGCACAAGTGTTTATCAGAAACTTCCACTTAATTAATGAACTTTGTAGCTGGAAAGAAAGACCAACTTTGACCTCAGGAGAAGTCCAACACTTTTGAACATAATAATCAGCTCGCCAGTCATTAAAGCTGCTATATGCAATATTTTTATATTTAAAATTGATCAATTTACTGTGTAATATGAAATGTGTCGCTCGTATTAGTGATGCAATAGGCTGGGCGATATGAGGAAAATCAAATATAACAATATTTTTGAGGAAATACCTCTATCAATATTGCACCAATATTGTACGGTTGACTATGGGTCTGCAACTAACTATTGTTTTCATTGTCGATTAGCCTAAACTGTCGTCGTATTTTCTCGATTAATCGATTAGTTGTTTAGTCTATAAAATGTCAGAAAATGGTGAAGAAATGGTCATTTTCATATTCATATTATAGATTGAAGTTGAATGTTTGGCATCATGTTTGCAGCTGAAACAATTTGTTCATTAACTGATGAGAGAAAATTAATTAAATTAATCAAAAACAGTTTTTAGCCACTCATTTATCAGCTAATGTCATCAAGCAAAATAACTGTTGCTAAGTCATTATGAGGACTTTAAAGGTACAGTGTGTAGGATTTGGCGGCATCTAGTGGTGTGGTTGCAGATTGCAACCAACCGAGTACCCTTCTGCTCCCTCTTCCCTCTCCAGGACTGCGGTAACGTGAGCTGCCGTGTGCAAAACCGTGGTAACGCTGTTGGCCTCACTTAGAGGCCATCCATACCATAATAACACTACTTCAGGAGCAACAGAAGTCAGGTGGTGAGTCACGTTTCACAATGTTTCTCCCTATGTAGATATGAAGGGCTCATTCTAAGCTAACGAAGACACAACAATTCGTAGCTTCAGGTGATTATACACTAATGAAAACATAGTTATGAATATTATATTCCATTTCTGCGAATAGATCCCCCAAAATGTTACACACCGTTCCTTTAAGGCTATCACTCTTGTTATTATTTACTCATAATATATGCTGTATTATGCCTTTGACTAAACAATTAAGTGAAATATTATAAATTAAAATATGAGTTGAAAGATTAATCAATAATGAAAGTAATCGTTAGCTGCAGCCCTGAATATATTATGTATATATATACACACACAGTGTTGCTTCTGATGCCTTAAAAGCAATACTCAGCGTGCAAACCCAGGATCTCCCACCGCCTCTCTCCTGATCTGCACAGTTAAGTGATCATGAAGTGAACTTTACGCTACAAATACACCGTTTTTCTATGTTCCACACTCCATTACAGCTGGGGGGAAACAGCCTCTTAAGAGATATCCAGACATTTCCCGAGGCTTTGTGCCCCTAGGGCCTCTCCTCTATATTCGCCCTTAGCAGGAAGAAATCAGCAGCTAAAGCAACAGCATCTCCTTTTTCCCCGCGGCTACTCCAACCATACACATGTACTGCTAATGCCTGGAAATCACATTTCCCATCACTTTACCACCATCCCTTCTTCTTAAAAGCATGCCTTTTTCTCCACAGCAGTTTAAGACAAGTAAAGAGATAAAAAAGGATAACAGGAGAAAGATGTTTTGTCAAGACATTTTTTAAAGGAAGAAATCATCACGAGAGTGATGTTACGGCTACTAGAATGATTTAGAAAACATATAAAATATCTCGGAATAGCACATTAAGACCACTTTGCAGATCACAGATTAACACAATTACATCTCAAATTAAACAAAGTCATCAATGTGGAATAAACAACTTGCACATATATTTACTATCACACAATCTTTCACATCTGTATACCCAAAGGTCTGTTGTTTTTACACTGGAAGGGTCGGAAATCAGTGACTGACAGGCTGAGTGATGACTGAGAGAATAGTTTAGGTAGTGACAAGTCTGCCCGAGTAGAAATAGAGTGAGTGAGTGACATCCTAACAGTGTTGTATGATCACATGTCTACCTCTCGTCTTCATTCTGTGTCTGTGTTGTTGTTCTCTCCTCTTTCTATCTGTTACTGTTGAATAATGGTTATTCCTACATTTCCAAACGTCGCGAGTAGATCTGGTCTCGTTTAGGCCACTACTCAGTTAAGGTGAGAGAAGTGTTATTAGGTTTAAATAAAATGACAATTAAAATAAAAAACTAACAAATATTCCACTTGATTCTAAATCAGTTTCACACATTTCAGGATAACTGTCAACAACCGGGAATAAGAAATAATAAAGTAGACCACAGCACCAATAAACAGTTCACAGTCTTTTCCAACCCGTTCTCACTCCCAACTCGTCAAATACCGCTGCCCCCCTCGGCATCAGAGACCGACGCATTGAGGCACCCTTTAGCAACAGTATATGTGACGAACCGGGCTTTCAACTAAACCCACCCACGGCGTTATTAGACGGTCGGAGCAAGTGACGTAATATTAATAGCGTGAGAGTCCACAAAGGGTGGGTCAAACAAACACTAGACTTTCAACCAGGAGACCGCTGTTCGTGTCCCGTGTGAAACTAAAAGTAACGTTGACTTATTTTGTCACGTCAGTCTTTAGTCACGAGACTCGTCGGTATCGTCAGTCCCGTGAGTCACTAGTCAGTGAAGTTAACATCAACCACGACCGTTTCCTTGTGTTGCCTAAACCTAACTTCCTGTGAAAATGGAAGTTTATTTTGAAAGAACACTTTGCATGTAACAACCATATATTGACACGCCGTCTCTGGTCTGTCCAAAAGTAACGCAAGAGGGTTTCCCCGTGCGTCGGTTTTCGATGCCGAGGGGCACGGACCATGCGGCGGTATTTGACGAGTTGGGAGTGAGAATGTGTTGTCTAACATGTATAATATGTTAATGTAATCTCTGATTTTACATTACGCGGACATTAATGAGAAAATGTTGCATATAAAAATATACCCATCACTTAGTATGTAAATCACCAAATGTTCAATTTAAAATAATTGATAGACCATAAATATTGCTCCGAAGACATTCTGCCATCATGTGTGGCGACGTTTCCATTCACAGGAGATGACAAAACACAATTTGAGACCCAAATGCACAGAGGAGTTGGTTTAAACCATCACAGACCAGCCAACTTGACTGTAGTTTAGTACAGTTGTGAGTAGTTAGACTGCCGTCTCTGACTGCTACTTGGTGATGAGAGCGAACAAAGTTGCCAAATTGGTTAAAAATCGTGTTACAAAGACATTTGTTTCAGTAGAGATGGCATGGTAAAGGCGTTGAGAGGTTGAAGGTGTGGATGTGTGAAGGATGATTCTGAATATGCAATATTTCAGCCGGTCGAGAAAGAGGTGTGGAAAGACTGTTTTTCAGGGGATGGGGGGAAGGATGAAAGTAGGAGTCAGGAGAGGAGAGGGGACAAGACATCCACCCTACAGCCACGTGTTATGATCAGCTGTCAAGCACTCACCTCCCCGTCTCGTCTCCGCTGATCTGAACTGCCTCCTGTTTTACTTCGCTGTCGTCTATTTTCCTCACCTTTCTTTGATGTTTACTCTCACCTCCTCTCTGTTCTCTGCTCTCGTTACACCGACTTCACATCTCCTTGTCTGAGATCGGCTCATTCACACTGCGAATTGCTTCACAAATTAAAAACCTTTGAGTTGTAGTGGCGGAGCAGTGTGTTGCTGCTGCCGTTTGGTAGCGTCTCATTTAGAGAGATTGTTTTGTGATTCAGTAAGTGGTTGATGAGCAAAAAAAAAGTACTTAACCAGATACTGGAAATTGATGGTGTCACACTTTGTGTGTCTGGTACAACAAAAAATGTGATCAATTCTCTCAGATGCAAAATACAGAAAGCTGTCACCATTCCCGACATGTTTGTGGTGTTGAAGACGTTTACGTTCAGCAGTTTCTCCGCTCGCTCGTGACATAAGTAACTCCTGACTGATTTACAAGTGAGGAGAATTGGGCAACAAAAAAAACAGCTTTAGCACTTTTTTGTGCTTACAAAGCCTGATGAAGAATGGAACGGGGAGAGTATACAAAAGTGATAATGAGTCCCCCTTTTTCAGTGATGAGAAACTCATTTGAAACTGCCCAGATTTCTCCTACAAAGAGACACGACACCAAGGCTGGATGTTCGCGCTGTCTCCTCAGAATGTGCTTTCACAGCCTCAAAATCATTCCCACTGAAAAAAAAAAAAGACGTGATTTTCTCCTCTGTCTCTCTGTGGGTAATTCTTGCTGCTGTGTCCGTCCGCCGGCGTCCGTCTCCAACTGAATTGTCTTCAATCGTCTCCTGGACGCCTTCATGGAGGATCCCTCAGAATTACAAACACACACAAATGCAGATGTATGTCTGTTCGTGCAACAGTCAGCAGAGTCAGCGAGTCGATCCGATGGATTTTCATAAAGAAATCATATTTGAAATGAAATCTGTCGAGGGCTGCTTGTGGTAAACACTGTCATGTCAGGGAGACAGCTAAGCCCTACAAGGCTTTTCCGCCTAAAGGCTCCACTTAAAGCAAATTATCATTTACCTTTCGACGCTTGCCAGATCATTAGGCAGGGACATTAAAACCAGCCACCACAGCACCAGAGGGGGCCCGAGTGAACCGCTGCCCGGTACATAGCTGTATGGGAGTGTGCACGTGTGTGTGTGTGTGTGTCGGTGGGAGTACGTGAAAAGGGTGTGTGGGCGCAGGGAGAAGTGCTTGTGTGAGTGTTTTCAAGAAAGTGTGTGTGAGTGTGTGCACGGTCACATCAAAGGGGCCAGCAGCCCTGGGTTTAGCCATGTGCCCAGAATCATTTGACACAAGCAGATGCATCATTAAAACACTGCCACACTTGCTGGCCAGGCGAGAGACCAGGCAAGTCTCTCATATACTCACGCACATTAGCATTTTTGCCCCCCCTCCTACCCCCCCCCCATTCTTTCGACGCTCTCCCAAATTCTGCAAAGACGAGAAAATGCAGAAAAAAGGTCGACGCTTCCAGGACGGGGCCTTTTGCTTTTCCCATTTTCATATTTTCCCCGTGACTTTTCCAGGACAGCCGTGTGAGTTTCGACAAGCGTGTGTGATTTTGGAGGGGAGTGACATGACCGCGGGGAATCAGATGGGCATGTCGAGCGGTGTGTGTGTGTGTGTGTGTGAGAAAGAGACAGTGCCTGCCCTAGCCATGGCAACCCAGCCCTTCTCATTAAATCAGCCAGAGCAGCTCGTGTCTGGGGTCGATGCTGGCCACATAATGCACACACACACACTCACACTCGCAAACAAACACTCGCGCTCGTGCACACGGACAGACAGCGGGGCCGACGCTGGGCCAACGGCAGGCCTGTGATGTGCGGCCAGAGGATAGATGTGGACAGACTTCACCTTCTTCTGCTCTGCTGCTGCTGCTGCTGCTGCTGCTGCTGCTGGGGAACACACAACAGATGGCTGAAGCACAACCGCCTTTCTCCTTACCCCTTTCTCACTTTCTTCTCTTTCTTTCTCTTCCCCTCTGCTCTCAAATGCATCCTTCCTCCCGTATCCATCCATTCTACTACTCTCACTCTCGATCTCTCCTTACCAACGCAACCCGTAGCCATCAAGCTTCGGACATATGGCAGCATAGAAGAGACTAAGTCATTAAAGGTGCTGTATACGATATCCAGAGCATTAATATAGCAACAAACAACTATTATCCATGTAAAGGTATAGAGGAGTAATTTCTACCTGAGCAGAGAATGAAGTCTCTCTCCCTCTGTGTGTGTTGTAATCGGAGCTTCTCCATGCTTTGTTGACATATCCGGGCCGACTGCACAGGTGCCTTTTAGTGCATGTTTGTGCATGTGAGCGCGCTACACTGGCTAGCTCACAGCCGCCGCTATGTACTGCTCTCATACAGCTGATAACGGCGTCCCGACAGACGGAGCCGTTGTGGAAGCGTAGCACCCACCCCCCCAGGTTAACACTGTTAGCTCTGTCAGCATTATTGCTGTTGTTTTCACTCATAGACTATATATAAGAAGTGGACGTAGTCACCATGACATCACCCATTGGTTTGTGGACTGCCGTTTTGAAGCCTCGAGTTTGGCATTTTGTTTTTTTGCTTGGTTTTTTGCAACCAGATGTGACACTAGAGGTTGGAGCTAAGTACAACTGAACAAGGGGCGCTGAATAAGAGTTATTCAGGTGACCAAAAAGGTTATAATTAACTTTCATGAACTGAAAACACACTGTGACAGGGTTAAAGTTGTAAGATGAAAACACGGACAACTCCCAGACCGGACAACGCCGTGGTAGCGACCTGTCAATCACAAGGTAGCCCCGCCCTAAAGAATCCCCTGCTTTATGGTCTATTTGACTCTAAATGGGACCATAATTTACTAAATGAACATCATGCTGTATTGAAGAAGACTTGAAAGTAGCGATCGAGACAATAAACTCATGTTTACAATGTTTACTGAGGTAATAAATCAAGAGAGAAGTAGGCTCACTTTCTCATAGACTTCTATACAATCAGACTTCTTTCTGCAACCAGACGAGTCGCCCCCTGCTGGCTGTTAGAAAGAATGCAGGTTCAAGGCACTTCAGCATTGACTTCACTTCTCAGAACTGGAAGCTGCCGCCTGGTGCTAACACTGTTTTCAAATGTTGATTTATAAATGTAATCCAATAATACTGTTTTGATTTTAAGTACATTACAATTAGGTTGTGAAGCATTAGCTTGAAGCTGAACATGTTTTGAATATTGATAACATTGAAGCAATGCAAACGCAGCAGTACATTTTTGACAGGAGCCTATATCTTTAACTTTTTATATATCTGTAAATATAATTCATAAGAAAAAGTATAAATATTAATGTTAGGCAGTGGAACCACATTGAAAAAAAGTTGTTATATTATATTGAAGCTAAATTCTAGGTAAGCCTACAAAATAAAGCTCAGTTAACTTCTCTATGAGAGCATTACATATTTTTTTAATTAAGGATTTGATATAGCCTCGGTTAAATAATAATAAAGAGTGTCTCTCTCACAAACACACACAACCAAAACTGTGTTAAGACACAAGACATCTTAGAGTCAACATTTTTGCTGTTCCAGTCTCAGCGATTTCCAGAGAGGAAGAGGATGTTTGGTCTTGGTCATGTCTGCTGTCTAAGGAACTATAAATACACACCTAGACACTTCCAGGTGAAAGGACGGGGCAATGCAAACACACAAACACAGCTAGCCAGAGAGAAAGAGTATGGGAGAGCGAGGGAGGGAGGGAGGGAGGGAGGGGTAAAGCAGCCAAATAAAAATCTATTGAGCTTAACAATGGTGTTATAAAAACGTACAGAGGTAGTGTTTAACAATGTGGTGGGAAGAGACGGGGGTAAATACCTCTGGGAACGATGGCGCTTGGCTCAGCATCAAAGCCCTGGCAAGCACACAGCATTGTCTTTAAATTCACACCATTGTCTCCTTTAAACACACGCACACACACACCTCTATACATCTATGATGATGTAGAGGGATATTTTTGGGGCTAAAACCCTTTTTGTTTTGTAACTGTGGATTCTGAGTCAGAGATGCCTCTATAAAGCAGGCGGATAAGCTACTGAAGAGGAGGGTTGCTATTAGACGTATGTAAAATATCGGAGAAGGGTATAGCATATTAAGTTTAGCACAGATTGTCTATGCAATTAGATGTTGTGGGATTACTGTTGAATGTTAAAAAAAAATAGTTCTATATATTCGCTTTCTTGAGTTTGATGATAAGATCTGTCACATATCTGTTCATTAAATATGAAGCTAAAACCAGGACACAGTTAGCTTAGCTTAGCATAAAAACTGAAAGATTGGGGAACAGCAAGCCTCGCTTTATCCAAAGTTAAAACACACACACACACAAGACTTTCAACCAGGAAACCGGTGTCTGTGTGACACTAAACGTAACGTTGACTTATTTTGTCACATCAGTCTTTAGTCACGTGACTCGTTAGTCTAGTGAGACGTTTGCATTGTCAGCCCCGTGAGTCACTAGTTTCATGAGTCGGTAGTCAGTGAAGTTAACCACGACAGTTTCCTAACCCTAATTAAGTGGTTGTGTTGCCTCAACCTAACTTCCTGTGAAAATGTTTATTTTGAAAAGACTCTATGCATGTAATGAGCGTACATTGATACGTCATCCCTTGTCGGTCCAAAAGTAACGTAAGAGGAGTACCCTGCGCGTCGGCCTCCGATGCCGAGGGGCACTGACCATGCGGCGGTATTTGACAAGTTGGGAGTGGGAATGTCTTTACCTACGTTTGAAGTTTATTTTGAAAAGACACTTTATGCATGTAACGGCGACACGCTGTCCCTGACATGTCCAAAACTGATGCTAGAGGGGTACCTAGAGCGTCATAGTTTGAAGCGTAGGGCCACTGACCAAGCGTCAGTATTTGATGAGTTGAGGTATTTGAGAATGTATTGGTCTACCAGTCCCCCTTAACACATTATATCTAGTCTGTTTAATCCATAAAACAAGTGTAAAAACTATATGTTCACTTCAGTTTTTGTACAGACAAATCAAACAAGATATAAGTTGGTGTAAAGCTCTTTTTTTTACGTTTGGAGAGAGCCAGACTAACCACTTCCCCCTGCTTCTTTTCTTTATGCATAGCTAGGTTAACAGTCTACCAGCACTATTTACCTCACAAATATGATAGTGGTATCAATCCTGTTAAGAAAGTGAATAAGCCCATTTCCCAAAATGTTAAACTATTCCTTCAAAGGAGTCACCCTACAGTATGTTGAGACGTTAAACAGAACATTCAGGTCCAACGTTGAGGGGAAAATATTCCACAAACATGCAGGTGAGCACCTGCAAAGTGACATCCAGTTCATACATTAAGCAGTCACAAAGAATACAGGACATGGTCCCAAAAGCCTTCATGAAAGAGGATTATATTCTAACATCCACAGCACCCTCACTTCTGTGATCCTCCAGCTGACTTACCACCATCAGACTTTGCCGAGATGAGCTCCCAGCTGAAATAAAATTGATAAGTACACAAATATCCCCCTCGCATAAAAAGACATTTGGCAGTAAATAAGACACATGAATATTTTCTCTCAGCCCATTTTGCAAACCATACAGAAAATGCTCACAACATACTTGCCACGAATCCTTCAATAGCACCAGCAATAAAGTGCAGATTTATGGCGAATGTTTTCATCGTTTCGCCTCTATCAGTGCCCCTGCTTCAAAATTAATTATTGATTAATCACTTTGCTTTTTAAGCAAAAATGCAGACCAGCAATATCAAACTATCACAAAAAAATGATTATGCCCCCAAATCGCATTTATCTGGCTCATTCATTACTGTGTATTGACAAGGACCAAGTTGCTAATCGCCAAAGCAAAAGAAATAAGAGCTGTCAGCATTTCCGTTGATCGCGCTAAACCAGATATATACAACGGGATGTAAGTTAATGGATTGATCAGAGTGGGAAGGCAGGGACGGCGAGGCTAACCATGCAGAGGAAAAAGGTGCATGTGCATAATCATCACTTTGCTTTAGTCTTAAGTCTACAGCGAAAACAGCACTGAGACATGATGACACAGACACTGTGTGAGTGTGTGTATGTGTGCCTACATATTGAAAGTGCAGCTCGAGTTGCCAGTGCAGGCGGCCAGCAGTAAAAGGTCAAGGCAAAGTTTAGATGGCGTGTACCAGGGGCCTTAAGATATTCATAGCCAGCATTTTAGCCCGGAACATAATGAGATGGAACTGGTAAATATTTGCTGATGGCCTGAAAAATTCCAACCATGCTGGGAACCTATTTTGAATACAAAAGATGTCAGGGGAGGATGATAAGTGAGGATGAGGGGGGGCACCTGATAGCTAATTAGTACATTTGCCCAAATAATTAGAATGAGCGCTCATGGCTGATATCACACAGGAGAGTGGTGTGTGTAGCATTCTGAATGGGGCGAATCTGCATTTCATAGGCTGCTGGTCGCTTATAATCCCGCCTCTGGGGGGCCTTTAATGGACATATTTACCTTTGCTGCATATTGGTTATCTGTGATTAAGATTGGCAGGTTGTTGCTCCAATGAGTTTGCACTTTCTAACCCCCCGAAATCTCCACCTGAATCTGCTCAAAAAATGTATGCATTTGCTATAGAAGGGGATGTTTAGTGAAAGTGGGGTAAAACAATAACACTGAAAAACACAGCTCTGTATGATTCTCCACCCCTCTTCCCACCCCACCTCTCTCTCTCTCTCTCTCTCTCTCTCTCTCTCTCTCTCTCTCCAGGGCTGAAAGAGAGAGGTCCACGTGTCTTTTAACAGCGTCTGGAGACACACACATTACGCTGTGCAAATAGATACTCCGTCTCATTATCCTGTCCTTTAAGGAAAGGCCGAACATGGCTGTTTGTGGTGCCCCTATTATTATTACCCCTTCACTTCTAATTCAAATACGGACTGTCGGGGAAATAGAGGAAGACGGAGATGTGTGCATGGAGGGAAGGGAAAAGAGGATTTAAGAGAGAGAAGAAGAAGAAGAATCGGAGGCACTTTTTTGCCAAGTGCACAGGATAAATGTGATGGGGTTTGTCCTTAATGCAGACACAGCGGGACCTGACAGCTTTACAGCCTATACAGACGCATGTTAGAAGAACAACTGGGCCTCGCATTACTATAATATAGTGGAAGAGTTTTTCTCTGACCCCATCCATAGTGAGGTTAGAGGTCAGAGGTCAGGGTAGTGATTCAGTTTCTGGCTCGAAGACAGAGTAGATGCTTGGCAACATCCGGATTGTGTTTTTATTCTGTCTATGGGTGAGCAACATGACATAAACCTCACATAGGAGAAGACCATCGGACTAGAGAAAGTTAAACCTCAGTTGTCGGTTTAAGGGCCCTATTTAAACGATCTACAGGGCATGGTCAAAAGTTGATGGCGCAAGTGCTTTTAGGTCATGTCCAACTCCACTTTTGTGAGTTAAGCGGCGCATAATCTGGGCGCAAAGTAAGGCGCAAGTGGGCAAAGGGGTTGTATTTAGTCTCTTAATTAATCATAGGTGTGTTTTGGGCGTTTTGCAGATTTGGCAAATCGGAGAAGCGAGACGTTTTCTGCTGAGGAAACGGATCTGCTTGTGCGCGAAGTGAAAGAGCGCAAAAAGATGTATGTGGTCCTTGGCCGGTGGACCCTCTTTCTCCACCGTGTCCCAATCCTCTGTCCCATCAACACCTCCATCTGACTACATCATGAGCAAATGCACCGATAGCGTATTTAACCGGTGCAAGCGGGGCAAAATTCATGATACGATAATAAGCACTGGGCTAAATATGATAAACATGTATTGATAAATAATGAAAACTGTATTACTTTCCGATGCAGCCCACGGGTGGGGGGGGGGGCACGAACGAGCTGAGAGGAATCCTCCGGAGATGCATCGCCGGCAGTGCGTAACGCGTGGATCCATCAGCCTCAAAACGCCGCCGTTTAGAGGGAGAGGGCCCATAAACTTCAAAGTAGCCTACGTCTACACTCAAAACACACAGAGGGATGAGGAGAGGAGACGCCACAGAGGCGTGTGTGCACCGTGGTCCCTCTGGTCACGCCGGTCACGCCACTGACTGCGAGGAGCACGCTGCAGGTTAAGCAATACAGAATGCCTGTTCCATATATTCAATTATATTCTATATATAAGAGGTTGGGATCATTCACTGCGAGCCGCTGCACTCAAGTCCGCTTGTGTCTGTCCTTGTCTCAGACCGGATTGGCTATCATAACAGGTTGGGTGGTTGTGGGTTTTAAAATACCCTGATTCGCACATCACTAATGCGTGAACATGCACTTAAAGCAATAAAGCACGAAGAAGCTCAGATTACAACATACACAGAGGGAGTAAGACTTCATTCTCTGCTCAGGTAGACATCGTATAGTGCACCTTTAAAAACAGTTTGATGTGGGAAGTATAGGGACTTGATAGCTCCTTCTGCTGCAAACTCTGGCCTCATAACATACCAGAGGATTAAAGCTGTTCCGGCTGCAGTTTGTGGTCCTACTACTCTGTGTTACTTGGCGTTTCAGCTATTTTGTTCAGCCCCTTCTTTACACAGAAAATCAGAAAGCTGGAAGCAGAGTAAGACACATGAATGATGTCTGCATTGCCACATCTAAATGGTTGGTCTGAGGAGAAGAGCATACAGAGATGTGAGGTGAGAAGATGAGGAAGAGAGAAAAGAGAGAAGAGCAGGAGGAAGAGGAGAGGACTAAGTGGGAGGGCTGTGTGAAAGGCTTCTTATTGGGTTACTGTAATTTAGACCTGGAAAGTTTTTCAACGTCCTCTGCGAATCTTCACCACTTTGTACAAGTCATCAAGCACATCTTTTTTTTCCTAGCGCAAAAGAGGAGGAGGAGGAGGAGGAGGAGGAGGATATGGGGAGTCAACATAACTGAAATAGAAATCTGAATTGGAAGCAAGGATACAGATCAAAATGTAATCCTTCTTATGGCCCAGCTGAGGAGAGAGAGAGAGAGAGTGCGAGAGAGATTATGTGACACTTTACCCTATCTTTACAATTAGTTTCCTACAGGTGCCGCACACTCCGAAATCACATTGAGCAACTTCTCTAACAGGGTCAAGGAAAAGATGATTTAAGCCTCGACTATATTTACGTGCGGGGCTACAACAGCATGCCGCAATTTGTCTCTGTCTCGCTGTGTTTTAGCAACATCTGGCGCCCAGAGATTTAGGTTAGACAGGTAATTAGTGGCACATATTTGTCCGAAAGACAGGTGTATTTTCATTTAAGAAACACTCCATCACTTCTCTCGGATGGGAGCCATGTTTGGTGCGCCTCCGTCTGAAGGATGCACACGAGCTCTGCAACCCGCAACGGACACAGAACGCATCCATAGGCGTGTTCAATTTCATTTAAATGTTTTTACATTTAATAATGGCAGAGACACTTAAAAAGCAATATCCCCCACGGGTCCTTTGCTACATGCCGTACATGCACCGCTAAAGCCCTACTTTCATTACACAACCTTTGCATGATTGCGAGGTTTGGCACCGACCATCCCAAAATGTTTTCCTGCTTAAGTATGGCATTACTCTATGTTAACAACTTCACACAGGATTAAATATCTAATATCAATGTGCCGTCTAAAAAACATATTTTTCTCCATCTCTAAATCTTTACTTGCTCTCTTTCTGCATCACAATTACCCCTTCTTTCTTTTTTCCCCAGCAGCCATACTCATCCCTGTGTTAGGTTTAGGAACATAAAGGAATATAATTTTTAGTGCATCTAAAAATGTTTTTATAATATCTCTCAAATTGTATGTATTTCGTTTTCTCTCTTAATCCCTGTTTCTCTCCGCTCTTTAACTTCCTTCCTCCCTCTCCAGATGAAGCTGTATAGTCTTTTAAAATGGAAATGCACTTCATCATGGTCACTTGGCTCATGGTTCTAATAAATCAAGGGCCGTCCACCATTGCTGCTCCTCTCCGGAAAACAAACTGCCCCTGGATGGATCTCCTCAGCTGCTCCTAATGGAGGTCACATTCACAGAGACACATTTACCCACACGCCCGTAGAAAAAAAGAGAAGAGCACGCACAAACACACTCGTATGTTGTGCCCTGACTGAAAACAATGTCTTTGCATGTAAGCATAAAGTAGAGGAAGTGTCCCGCCGTGAGAACATACCTTCACATGTGGTACAATGCAGTGAAAAACACATTATTACTTTGATATTAAAGGACAGCCCAGTCACACAGCAGTACGTGAAATAGTCACAAAATTGAATGTATTGATTCGTGTACATAGACAATTTTTTCGTGATGGTCAGCACAAAATCAATTCGTATGTAATCCACGTAATGTGAACCGGGAAGTATAAAGAGCGGCAAACGCCGCGTAGGAAGGAGGTGGAGGTGGATGGGTCAAAAAACACAGGACATTCACCACGGAGACCGGTGTTAAAGTCAAAGTTGATTTGTCACGTAACTTCCGTACTTAATTTACAACTCTTCCGGAGTTATTTTAACCCAAACCGCGATCTTTTCCTAAACCTAACGAAGTAGTTTTTTACCTAAGCTTAACCAAGTCAATCTTTTACTAAGCCTCACCAAGTAGTTTTTTACCTAAGCCTAACCAAGTCAATCTATTCCTAAACCTAAATTGTTTTATTTTGAAAAGACCGGAGCGAAAATTGACACGTACGTCACGTGTTGCTGGATATTCGTAGGAAAAAGCATGAAAAATATGTTGTTGAAAGTCATGCTAAGCATCACGAAAAAAAAAAAGGGAAATTCATGTCTATGTACATGAATCAAAGAGATCAAATTTCGTGAGTATTTCACAAACTGCCATGAGACTGTGTTATAAAGGAAAACTTCACCCACAAAATTACCATTTGTATATCAATGACTTATCTCATGTTACCTTGAATTCTAGAAAAAAAAAATTCTTACGGTGAACGGAGATCCAACAGAAGTCATTTATCCAGTCGTATGCTCACTACTTCCCAAACACATGCATCTTCACTAAAACCTTACTGTTTAAAACATACACTCGGGATGTACTGAACACACGACTGGTTAAATGAGACTTGGATTACCCTGCATGAGTTGTGAGTAAACGGATGTTTTGCTGTTGATAAACGCAGCCCCCCATTTACTTTGAGTCATCAAGACTTTCCTCCATTTTTTGATCCTCCGTTCGCCGTGAAGGCATGCGAGAAAAACTCTCAAAACTTCAAGGTAACACGGGGTGAATAATTGATACACAAATGGTCATTTTGTGGGTGAAGTATTCCTTTAATATGGACAAATTGGGTGTGATTGAGTAGCACTAATAAAAGCCTCAGTTAAAAAATGGCCTATTCATACGGCGTGAACTACATTATCATCGTCCTCCGTATGTTATCTTTGAAGGGTGATGCAGCTGTGAAGTTCACCTGCGTCTGATCATGCATATGCAGATGCTCCACGTATGCCATATGCAAACTTCGTATGAAACACATGTGCATTCATTTACTACAATGTAAGCTCATATTCAGTTTCCTACGGTTTGTTTTACGGAGACGTATTTAGTGGCTTTGGTGTATAAAACATCCTTCAATAAGATCAGTTCATTTATTTTTTTTGAAGCCTTAAAGCCTTAAAATTATAATTATGAAAACTGTCTCATGGATAAAATGTTTGAAAATAGTGAAAAATGCCTGTTAAAATGTCCTAAAGCCCAAGATTCTTCAATTTCAGATATTCATATTTTTGCTATAAAAGAAAATGATCTATTCCACTGCCATGTTTCACATTTTAATTGATGTTTTCCCTCCAAATCACACTGACCAGTAGTTGTTTCATATCCGCAAAAGCCACCTTTACATGTGTTGTGCAAGAGAAATGTTAAAATGCATTTTGTTTAATGGAGGTAAAGCTCAATTTGAGGCTTACATCTGTAAAGCAGCACAGTGCGAATAGTAACATATAACCAATTACAATATCTTATTTCCTGAAATTAATTAGAGCTCCATCACAGTCCTCACCTACATGGTGATATAGGTCATTACGAGGCATTAAAGGTCATTACAGTAATCCTCGTGATGCCGCGTGTTAAGTCAGGTTGCCCGTATATCCATTATAGTGTATACGTACATACAGTAGCTGACGATTTAATGTCGCCGCCTTCATTACGGAGGCTTTTTTTTTTCTTCAGAAGTCTCAAACTGCTAAATGTGCTGGCCTGCACAAAACAATACCCTCTGTCGCCACTTTATCCATAGAAATATATTCCTCCACATTTAATTGTAAGTGGTGGTGGGGTTGGTGGTGGTGGTGGTGGTGGAGGGGGAGAAAACAACGAGATCAATTGTGATTCAACTCATTCCCCCTGAATGGAATTATCTGCACACACAAAAAAGAAATTCAAAAATGTCTCTGCTGTACATGCTCAATCAAAATATTCTGATCCTAGTTACAGAAACTGAATATGTATGAACAGCTCAAATATGCTGAATTTATTTTGAATATTTAATGAGATATAAAATATAAGTCTATTTCGGCAACTAATAAAATCAGTCTTGTATGAATGTGCCATAGATTGGAAATGAATGGGGAGAGAGGGGCGAGACGAGGAGGAGAGGAGAAGAGGGGGAGGAGGAGGAGGAGGAGCGGAGACGAGGGAGAAAAACAAAGGGTGTCAGAGCTTCATCAACATGCTATAACTGAGTGGCACGGCCATATTTTCCAGCATCAAGATCAGTCAAAATACCAATGTGCAAATCGGAGCACCTCCTCCCCTCCATCTCTCTCCATCTCTCCATATTCTTCCACCCTCTACTCCGCCTCTCCCCCTCTCTCCCTCTATCTCTCTGTGTGTCCAATCACACGGCAGTCCTTCTCAATAAAACAAATTAACTGATTAGACATTTTAATCTCAGTTGTCTTTGACCTTGTAGAATATATTACTGATGTCTACATCGCTGAGAGCAGATAATGCGGCAGGCAGCTGCTTTTCTTAAAGACAAAACTGCCCTTTTTAAAGAGGCGCCAGACACACAAGCTAACAGGTTGGGGGCAGAAATCACCCTCCTCCGCCTCCTCATCGCCACCCTCCCTCACCCAACACACACACACACACACACACACCCCTACTTCACCACACACGCACACACACACACACTCTCCTCCCCTCCCTGCAGGCAGCCAGCGGGGAATGGGTTAAGGCAGAATGCATTAACAAAAGAAAATTATAGCGTAAACAGTTCATAAAATCTCACAGCCCCTGATGTCGGGGCTAGATCATTAAATTTCTGCAACAATTAGACCTTTTCTCACGGCGGCAAATTGGAGCCGTTGCCATGGCAAATCCGAGCCCTTAAGTCATATATCTTTGATTGCGGAAAGGTCAGGCGCAGACAGCCTAATAACTCAGGGAGCTGTTTGACAGATTTCATCCAAGCATGATCACATAACAGAGCCAAACTATGTCGGCAGTTGTTAAAAGCAAGGGAGGGGTCAGCGGGAAGGTTGGGGTTATGGAATGCTTCTGCTCGGCTGGGCCCAGCCTGATAATGTTCCTGACTGACTTTAAATCCACTGGAATAAAGAAGAAAAAGAAGGAAAAAAAGCTTATTTCTTTAACTGTGGATCAGTGGGGGTTGTTTTTTTTCACTTGACCAGGCCCGGATTAGGCTGTAAAGGGGGTGATATTAGGGGATGGGTGATTTAATGCCTGCATGATTCGAGAAAATGTCTTTTGAAAATAGAATAGAATTATTAAGCAGAGCAGAGAGCTAGGAGGGAAAACAGAAAACCGTGATGAGCGGGAGTGACTGACAGTGTTTTGAGACACCAATGATGAACCATGATTTATTTCCTGTTCAAACACATATGTTGAGGGAATTGAGATAGATGTGAGCTCCTGGTACGGCGTGGGATCGAGCGGCAGGCTGCAGCAGAAATCCCCGTCATCGACTCGTTTAACGACCCTGACACACAGAACTTTGAATAACAATCAGCTTCTCCTGACTCCGTTAAGACTACATGCCTGATACTGCTGGGTTGTTTAGACCCCCCCTATCCTCTACACCACCTCCTCTATCCTTCTGTCTCAGTAGGCAGTGCTGGCATTTCAGCTGTCTATCCCAAAAGGCCCCAGCTGAGAAACAAGTGCTAATACCACCCCCTGCTGGAGGACAGCAGCTACTGGCTCATATCGGACTGCTTTGGTTCTGGTGCTGTTATTTTGTCCACCCCCTTGTTAGGGCTGCACAATTATGGCAAAAAATTATAATCAAGATTATTTTTGATCAATATTGAGATAACGCGGTAACACTTTACATTTTACAGGTCTGCAAATGTCATGGTAATTATGTGATAATTAGCAAGTAACCTATTTGAAATTTCTTTGGAATTACTGCCAAATTACCCCAATATTTACCTCAACATTTATCATATTTATTAACATTATTCAATAATTATATGCTAAAATAGCATATAATGGTTAAAATAGGGCCCCTATGCTTGAGAAGCGGCTGCTCATCATCAAAGGAGGAAAAACAAAATAGAAGACACATCTGATCAGACACAAATCTCACCATTGTGTGACTTATTGTCGACACAAATGTAACCTGGTAGCTAATGTGATGATTAAGGGATTTTTTTTTTAAGAAATTTCAGTTATTATGCTAATTAGTATCTATTTACCAGCAGACATGGAAATAAAACATATCAATTAACTTTGTATTATTTTTCCTGGAAATGTATTAATTGAATTATCAGCTATTTATTACTGCTTGTTGGGAAATAGCGGAATATAATTATTAAATAATGTTTATTAATAGATATAAAATAATAATAATAAAAGTCCAGAGTCAAGTCCAAAGTCAAGACAGCCAAACAAAGTCATTTTTGATGAATTTTGAGGTAAATATTGGGGTAATTTGGCAGTAATTCCAAAGAAATGTCAAATATGTTACTTGCTAATTATCACCTAATTACCATGAAATTTACAGACCTGTCCCGATAACGCTTATTTATCACAATTATTCATTGATTTAGGGACAAAATGTTTTTATTGCACTTTCAAAATTTAAATAAACAGAGCGCTGCTCCCACTTCAGTGTTGTGCTACATTCCTGCTAATGTACAAATCTATGCATCAAAATAAGACTGGTCCTTATTCACAGTGCGTCTTCTTGAAGCAAAATAGAATTGTACCAAAACTTTTTACCCAAAATGAAATCAACAGAGCGCTGCTTTCTCTTCCACGTTGTGCTATATTCCTGCTTAATGTACAAATCTTTGCATCAAAATAAAAAATGTTCTTCATCTGAATTCTGTGCATTTTTGATTTTGGAGTAATCTGCAGTATATTACGGGGTGGGAACCACTAGAGGCCCTGCAAGGTGCCAACCTGCACATCAGGATCTAATCTAAACACTCATTCACACACACCGATGGCACAGCCTTCGGGGGCAGAAGTATCTTGCCGCTCTACCTCTGAGCCACAGCCGCCCCCAACCGACCGAAATGACGTAAATAAAGTGAGTAAAGGACCGATGGTGTGCAGGATATTTTGCTTCTTTCACAGTCAGAGTTTTTGCACTTTCTTGAAGAAATTTGTTGTGTGTCATGGACTTTCCAAAATTAGTAAAAGGAGAAAGAACTCATTCTACAGTACATTTAAACCAATTGACATGCAGTGAACCCGGAGCTTTTAGAAGCCCGACCCCCTGGTAATTTAGCCTGTTTAAAAATACTGACCTCTGGAGGGGCAAGTATTTAACACAGTTTTTCTTCTCAATTAAATTGATTATATACAGATGACCAAAACATTTTTGATGAATGATTTCACTAATAATAATAAAGCCCACAATTGCATTCTTACTGAAAAGACAACAAGGAGTGTTTTGAATATGTTTGAAAGCTAAGATGAATTAGAAAACACATAGTCCACACAGTACTTGCACATAAAGTACAAAGAAATAGTAATATCTGCAATGAAGTTGAAGTATACAAAGCTATTATCAGATGTTTAATTAACTATTAGATACAAATCTGCCACAAGTAAAATCTGTAGGACAAAAAATGGTTAGATATTAGACAGTTTGTCGTGTAACAAAGGTCCCAAGGTCGGAATCGAACCCGGGACGTTGCTGTTATACGGCATTAGCTGTAACCACCTAGCTGATCCGTGTCTGTCAGCACTACCCCTTTCCCCTCCCTTCTTTCAGTGGGGACTGGAAGAGCAAAGGCCACTGGGACTTGTAGGACAAAGGAGAGGGGCTGGATGCTGGAGGCGAACGGGGAGGAGGGCTCAGCTGTGACACAAATGTCTCTCTGGCAATGAAGTCTTTAATATCCTCTCCCAGAGTCCCACCAGGAGTCAAAGATCTCCTATAGAGCGCCTCATAGCTCCTCTCCTCCCCTGAATTCTGGTCCCACAGTGGATACGCGAGCCTCCAGCCCCAGAACAGACAGCACCTCCACATCTACACACCGTCTGGTGGGTTTTCATTCGACAATGTAAATGTAGAATTCATAAAGTATTAACATTTCCTTACCTGCACACAACATACCATTTCAAGTCTGATGGCCTTACAGAACCAATACACCAGTTCCAGCCTGTGGCATGAACTAGGCAATCGCCTCCTCTCGTTGGGTCACTCACAACAGCTCCATAGCCAGAACAAATCGACCAGGGGGGCATGCAACTCTCAAAGGGGGTCCGGACTTTAAACATGGTTGGAAACATGGTACAGTAAATGCCAAATATGACAATGAAAGCCCAGACTGCTGATAATACATCAGTATTAAAATTGTGCTTAAGTTAAGTTTGATACAAAAACAAAATACAAAATTGCAAATCACAAACTCACCTTAGCAGAAAATACCTCAGCGCAGCAAAAACATTTTCCAATGCAAATTTAATAAACAAAAGCAAGAATGTTGCTCAAGCAAAACTCAATTAATTCCACAACATTACTTATAAAACCTGAGTTTAGGCTTCTGTTGAAGTTCTCAAAGGGCAGCTGCTCTAGCTGCACCTAATGTGCATGGAGCATGGGCCGACGCTGGTCAATCAAGACGTTCCTCAATGAGTCCCTTTCGAAGGACCCTATAAAAGGAAGCTCATTTTGGCCACTCATCTCATCTCATTCTTTCGGTCACTACCCAAAGCTCATGACCATTGGTGAGGGTCAGAACATAGACGGACCAGTAAATCAAGAGCTTTGCCTTCTGGCTCAGCTCCCTCTTCACCACAACGGTGCGGCACAACGCCTGCATCACTGCCGACGCCGCAGCGAACCGCCTCTCCATCTCACGCTCCATTTTACCCTCACTGTTGAACAAGAACCAGAGATACTCCCTCGCTTGGGGCAGTGACTCACTCCCCACCCTTAGAGCGTAATCCAATGATTTATATATGGATCGTATACTGTAAATCATTTTTGGAAAAGTTTTAAAAGGCACTGACAAATGTTTTGGAAGGTTATTTGTTTAGTTTAGAATACGTTATTTTTCGGTCGCAGTAAACACGTGCTTAATGCTGTGAATTCAACAAAAACACTTGCTTAAGTTCAGGCAATAAAACCACTTAGTTAGGTTTAGGAAATAACAACATGGTTGGGCTTAAAACTACCACATTTGCACAGTGAAAATATGACTTCACATTGTGAACACGGGAAATGAACAAACAGCTGATTGAAACATGAAAGTGAAACTGAATGCATAAGACACAACATAATATTGACGCGAATGGGTTTACATTGGAGTTAATGTAACGCCCGGTGCGACTCATACGGACACTAAAGGGTGCCTTGTGCGTCGGTATCTAACGCCGAGGGCCGTGAAAAAGCATCGATATTTGACGCCCTGCATGGGGATGAGAACGGGCTGCATATTCATAATGTTAGGACCCAGAATCCAAAGAAGAAGTTGATGATAAAGACTGCAGAATCACGATGTATCTTTTTAAATTGTGGTATTCAAAAATATGGTATCTTTCATAACATGCCAACACAGAAAACTTCACTTAGGGGATCAAAAATCATTTTTTTCCGCTCGGTGACTTCACAGATCTTGGAATTGCCCTTTTAACTTTGCATATATATTCTGATTGTCAAGCAACTATATATATAATAGGTCTGGAATTAGTTCCAAGGGCCGGGTGCCCCACGCATGCTTTAATTATTTTTAGTGCAAAGTTTCTCAGTCATTCAGTGAGCTTCCTGGTGGTTTTCTTTAAGAGCCTCTCAGGAGGAGTGTTTGGCTCCAAATGAGTTGAGCTGATTCACTCTAGACATTTAAAGACATCACAAGATTACACTCAAAGAAGTTATGTAATATTTCAGACAGCCTATTCGGCCACAAGTGTTCGGATAAGTGATAGTCGTAAGTCATGCACCACAATGAGGCAGATTGGACTGGAGCTCCTGCTTCCACAGGATCACTCAGTAAAACTACTCAACTCGCTTGTCGAACAAAACCAAGATAACCAGTTAGGGACTTAAGACACGTGGATCATGCTTGCCAACCCTCCCGATTTTCCCTGGAGACTCCCGTTTTTCATTTCCCTCTCACGGTTTCCTCCCGGGGTCACAATTCTCCCGATTTTCACTCCTTTTTTTCCATTTCGAGCATGTTTAAGCCCTGCTGTTTCCATTCGGACGACAATACAGCTACACCTTTATCGTTTCCCGGTGGAAGAGAGCTGCTCTCAGCCATAGATCATACACAACATTAGGATAACATGGGCACCCTGTCCGGTCTGCAGCTACGCAGCCCCATACGCAACAAACTGCGATGCACTGTGTGTTCTGACACCTTTCTATCGGAACCAGCAGTAACTTTTTCAGCAGTTTGAGCCGGTTTTCCTTCCTTGGACCACTTTTGGTAGGTCCTGACCACTGCACACCGGGAACATCCCACAAGAGCTGCAGTTTTGGAGATGTTCTGCCCACTTTTTCTGCTTCCAACACAAAGTTCAAAATGTTCACATGCTGTCTAATACAGTATATCCCACTCACTGCCAGGTGCCATTGTGACAAGATAGTCAATGTTATTCACTTCACCTGTCAGTGGTGTTAATGTTATGGCTGATTGGTGTATATAGCCTATACTCGCGACCAACATTACACGGTTTGAACTGCGCTCTCCGCACATCACGACGTGCAGCGCCCAAGTCGGGCTTTGCTCGACAGACGAAAAGCCGCCCTGGTGTAAAACATTAAAAATAATGTTTTTTAGATCATAGTGGTGCCGTTGCCCCATTTTGAAGGAGAGGGAAATGCTCAAGCAAAAAGGGGCAAAACATGAAGGAATAAATAAAAACTGATTAGTTTAAACCAGAGATTCACACAAGTTCACGCCAGAAGAGTGAATTATTCAGTTTTTTTTCCTGAGAATTAAAAGTAATATTAAAAGTAGGCTTATTTAACATAAAAATGCTGCTGCAGTGTCTTATTATTTTTGTTATTTTCATGTTTTAAAAGTCACCAGAATGCAGGAAACAAAGTCTCTGAAACATTTGGTTTTGAAATCCTCCCTTTTTTTGAGGTGTCAAGGTTGGCAAGTATGACGTGGACAGTGACACCTCTTACAATAGGGAGTAAGGTTGGACTGGAGGGGAGAAGTGTGTAGGAAGGGGGGGCAAATAATTAATAGAGGAATTTTAAAGAGAGCACATATCGCTCCTACATACTCCAAAAAGCAGCTTACCATACACACTTCACCAAGAAAGTGTATGTGTGTGAGAGAGAGAGGCCGTCAGTGAGGAAGGAAATGTCCATGATTGTGTGTTTATATGTGTGAGAGAGAGAAATAAAACGAATAGTGGAGAGTAGGATCATGAGAGAGTACGAGGAGGTGTGTGTGTGTGTGTGTGCGTGTGTGTGTTGCTCCTCCACAGGCGGCCCGGCAACTCTCTTCGATGAATGTTGCCTGAGGTTCGCCGGGCCTCCCGCTGCTCCCCGGCACTCCAGGCGTCAGTGAGCAGGGAGGTAATTCGCTGACACTGTGTCACTTGTGATAATTGGGGAACGTCAGTGCGCTCGCTCACCTGTCTCCGCGCAGGTGCTGGGATGTCATCGCCCACCGGAGAGGAACAGCTCCTCTTCCTCCTCCTCTTCTTCTTCCTCCTCTTTTTTACTTCCCACCAACCAAACAGCTGCTGTTTATGTGATTGAGAGAGGGACAGGGAGGGGGCGGGGGAGCTCATTTAAAACTGTGTTTAGTCATTTATTATCTTTACCGTCCTCTACCTGTGACCGCTGGGAAGTGCAACAACACAATTTAAGGCTGATTTATAGTTGTGCGTTCGGGGGGTTCAGCATCGCTACAGAGCCTACGCTGTAGCAGACATGGGTCTCCTCAAAATCGTAACACGTCGGGGCTATGGAGCAACTTAAAGCAGAGGTTCTCAAACTGGACCCCTTATAGGGGAGAAAATGTCCTAAGGACCCCCTCATAGGCTTAATCGTAACAACTAATTGTAATTGGCAATCTTAATTAAGCCTATGCTTAATACCATTTGTAGTCTTAGCCATTTAATTGGAACTATTTGTATTTGTAACTTTTAAATTGCCTGCTTCAGATCCGTTTCATAGTGATAAACAGAAACACATTTGAATCATGTTAATGCCACTTACATGTATATACCTTTAAACAGAGGGTCATTTTATTCAAATGGCATTTGGACTCAACTAGACAGCATTTATTCAAGTGATTGATTTTAAAAGCTTTCAGAAAATGAACAGTAGCAAGACTGGCATAGTCCTAATAAATCCAGACAATTAAACGTACCAGTCTAAAGCTGACTTCTCTAAAGCAGTGTTTCAACTTTAAGATAATTAACTTATTGCTCCTTATTCAAATCATTGGCAGAAAACTGAACAAATAAAAACATAACTTATCAGAACGGTGATGCAGAACACATCATATGGATTAAGCATATTACTGCAGAACATTTTGATTGGAATATTTGCATTAGAGTGAGTGAAGTGATTCAGGACAGGTTGACGTAATGTGTCACAATCATATCAGAGTTTCTATTGGTCCAAAGCTAACGTGGGTGGGATTAATGGACACAATATGCTTGTTGTATTGGTGCAAATGGTCCCTACCTGTAGATATGCCTTTCTTAATGATACAGCACAATTTTATATTTTACAGAAAATTATTTTGCGGACCCCCTGGAAGAGTGCCACGGACCCCTTGGGGGTCCCTGGACCCCACTTTGAGAATCACAATCTTCTCCTTTTCAGCAGCACACATCCAGCATCTGCCATCAGCACTGTAAATTGCAGCTCTCTGTTATAATCAATGAAAAAACTTAAACACGGCCGCTGCACTGAATGGTCTCATTAACTAGAAAAACAAGGCGGACCTTAATACTGTCGCTTGTATCACAAAGTAAAGAGTTAAATTAGATACATTGCATAGATGTTGAATGGTGATATCAACAGGAAAAACTCACCATGGAACTATAAATCAAAACCTACACCGCAGGAATCAACGGTGGATAGTAGTGATGGTTATTGCAAAATAATAACAAGTATGATGACAGAAAACGAACAAATATCTTATCATATAGATAAAAGCACCGGGAAACGATCATTAATGTTAAAGCAACCGGATCTAATGAAGGCATATAACTAGCATGACATTACAAGGAGATTCCGCATGTCATGACAAGGCATTTTAGCCTTTTCGCGTCTCATTATGTCTCTTTTCGTTTGTCATTTTTATACCATGCAACAAAACTATGGTAACATCTGCAGTTAGGTTTAGGCAACAAAACCACTTAGGTTTAGGAAAAACATCATGGTAGGGCTTAAGATAAGTACGGAAACTACGAAAAATACGTATGTAAACAATGCAGCAGACGTACGGAAAACACGTCACAAACGTCACTACTGTAACTTCAAAATAACTCAACACAAACACTGGTCTCCTGGTTGAAAGTCCTGTGTTTGTTGGACCCACCCAAATAAACCCTCCCACCAACCATTAGCAGTCTCTCTCACTATTTATTCAACGTCACCAGCACTGAGTGTAGCATATTTACGCAGTTGCGTTTACATTGCAGTCATTAACAGACTACATGGTGTACAAATGACACCCCAAAAGTAAGAACGGTGTTTTTATTTCACAAAAAATAACTTGCAAATAACAATGTCATTCATGAACAACTCAGTGAAACCGGGCTGGTTAAAGAATAAGAAAACATGTCATTTAAACTTGTTTCTTACTTTTGTAGCTTCAGCCATCGTTTCTACCTGTTATGATAATTTAAAGTACTTGCTGAGACCTGGGAACATGGCGACATGATCATTGTCAGACAATCAGGTTGTAATTACGGCAACAGTTAAGCCAAATTAACTAAGCCACTTTATTTAGAGGTAAAAAATGGTTGACTGAACACACTGGAAATGTTGCTCTGTACGGCAAGTACTGTACAGTTTAGGTCAAAATTGAACTAGGAAGTCTACAATGGATGTTTATGTGACCTGCCCAACTGGGGGGGATAAGGAACTGTCCAGTGGCGGCCCATCAAGTGTCCAATGCTGAGAAGCGAGGTGATCCATCGCAATAAAAAAACACCCCTGTGGACACATACCATTATGCCAAGTGATGTTGATCCACTCAATCAGCACTGTCCGCATATATACAGACAGAACTGATTCATACATTTAGAAGGTACAAAGCTAAATAGATTTAAGACATAATGGGGTGTTAAAGATGAAAAAGAAGGGAGGATTGCGCCCTCCGGGTTGGGAGTGAGTCTCTGCCCCAAGCTCGGGTTCTTGTTCATGAGTGAGGGAGAAACGTCAGCAGTTATGCGGGCGTTGTGCCAGACCGTTGTGGTGAAGAGGGAGCTGAGCTGGAAGACAAAGCTCTCGATTTACCAGTCCATCTACGTTCCAACCCTCACCTATGATCATGAGCTTTGGGTAGTGATTGAAAGAATGAGATCGCGAATACAAGCGGCCGAAATGAGCTTTCTTTCGTAGGGTGGCTGGGCTCAGCCTTAGAGATAGGGTGAGGAGCTCAGACATCCGGAGGGAGCTCAGAGCAGCTGAGGTGGTTCGGGCATCTGATCACCTCCTGGACGCCTCCCTTCGGAGGTTTTCCGGGCACGTCCAACTGGTAAGAGGCGCCGGGGTAAACCCAGAACACGCTGGAGAGATTATGTATCTCGGCTGGCCTGGGAACGCCTCGGGGTCCCCCAGGAAGAGCTGGAAAACGTTTCTGGGGAGAGGGACGTCTGGAATTCCCTACTAAGCCTGCTGCCCCCCGCGACCCGGCCCCGAATAAGTGGTTAGAAAATGTCTGGATGGATGAAAAATGGAGACATTAATTCTGTGAGTATGAGCAATGCGTGTTATGTCATGGCTCAAAGAGTCGTCTTTGTGCAAATACTGAAACCAGTCCAGAGCTACAATTTGATCTGTCAGGAAAAAGACAAAAGCTAGAACAAAAAAAACAAATGTCAGATTAGGGGGAAAAGTGAAAGAGAAGGCGAGGGGGCCACCCACAGAACGAGGCAAGAAGGAGCAACAGCCAAACCACTTGGGAGTAATGGTCTGTGAGGCTAATATTTCCTCTGTCTCTGCTGAACCCTGAAGGAGAGGGGAGGGGGTGGTGGGGCGCTCACTTGTTGTCGGTGTGATGTCGGAGGGAAGGAGGGGGGCAGGAGTGGGTCACCTGTAATGGCGGAGCGCTAGATTGTGGCCATTCCACACTCATTACACCATTTACAATTACTGCTACCTATCACCCCCCCACCCCCACCCCCAAACTCCCCAAGAGGCCAGTCTCAACCATTAGCACCACGACTCAAATGAAGTGGATAATTGTGTCTCTCTGTGGCATATCATGGGACAAGAGAGTCAGACAAGAGAGGAGGAGGGAGAAAAGAGAGAGGGACTAAATGAGAGAGAGAGAGAGAGAGAAATGTTGAGACAAAGAGGTGTACAAAATTAAAAAAGGGATTTGTGTTGTAATCACAGCCGATAGCTTTTATACAGCACTGTGCACGTGTGATGTATGCGCTTTACTTTAATATAAGTCAGATTGCGGTGACTAATTTTGTGTTAAAGTACATTGCAAAGGTAACGCTTTGAAAAATCAATGACAATCATCTTGTTTTCAGTGAAGTGCAGAATGAAAATGCTGGCTTTATGATTAATGATATTAATGAATGATTTGAACCTCTCTTTCTTACACAACTACACTCTTTATGTATACCACTCACTCTGAGGAGACTCTAACGTATGCCCCGTTTTCCCATTTGTACAATTTGTTGTTCCTTTCTATGACAGAATGCTTTGCAGCCTGCCTTTGTGTGTTGCCCTTCAGAACAGGTATTAACGCTTTTTCCTTTAGACTTGGTCAGAAAACACATCTGACAACCTAGTTCCTTTTAAGCATACTTAAGGCCCAGACACACCAACCCGACATCAAAGAAATAGCGGTGACGAAGGCCGACCTTTGAGTCGCCTCACGACGCCTTTGTCTTGGCCAAAAAGTTGCACTCGAACACACCGCAAAGACTACAGCCGACGACCAGTTACCACGTACGTTCTGCGTCTGCGTGAGATGCAATTACTCTCCACACCAGCAGGCAGCGGTAGTCTGTATTCGTCATTCAAAAAGGGAAACCGATAGACCAAGGACGGCGGATATACAAGCTGTTGTTAGGATACGTACATTAAACCATTTTCACACCACTCTCTTTCACACTGCAAAAACTAGACCGACAGACGCTCACCGACGGTCCCAAACTGTCCGACGGCCGACCGTGAGCTTGGTGCATCATCAGGGCCTTTAGACATTAAAAGAAATAGTAAACTGATTCTATCGAATCTGAACGATTTTATCGATTTAGCCTATGGTGACTAGCAACGGACAATATTTCTGGGGTTCCGGTATAGCCAGCCAGGTATCCAAGACTTCCTCTTCCATGCGCCGGTCATTGTTTAATAGTCGGATTAGCAACTTGAGACACGAGAATGGAGTTGGAGTTGAGAGACGACGTCAATGACTGGATTGTCTCACAAGTAGCCAAACAGCTAAGCTAATAAAAAAGTCATTGTCAAGGCCCTGACACACCAAGTCGGCTTCTACAGTATAGCCGCAATCCTCGGTCTTCCGGTTTCCCTTTTTGAATGACGAATACAGACTACCGCCACCTGCTGGTGTGGAAGTTATTTCATCTCACGCAGGCACAGAACGTACGTGGTACCTGGCCGTCGGCTGCAGTCTTTGCAGTGTGTTCGAGTGCAACTTTCTGGCCAAGACAAAGGCGACACCGCTAGTTCTTTGATGTCGGGTTGGTGTGTCTGGGCCTTAAGACAATATCTGATTGTTTCCCAGTTTGCATTTCAGCCAATGCATTCCGCCTCTTTGCTCTCCAAACTGACTGTTTACATGCATTCAACCAAAGCCTGCTAAAACGTGATTGGTCGATACTACTCGGATTGCAAACGGAAACCAGAACACTTCCAATACCAACATATTGTCCCGTTGCCTGCAGAATCTGCATTCATGTGCAGAATCTGTTTATAGAGATTAACTGATTATTGGCAGAGCTTAGATGAAAAGTGACTTATTGGAAAGCAACCATATTTGATTGCACTTAAGTACAATTGTTTGATCCAGATCTGCAAAGAAACAAATGAAGTCAAACAGACATAATAGAATCACCATTTATCATCTCAAAATGTTGCCTTATATTCAAAGACAAAGATAATAAAATGCTGCAAAGAAATGAAAATCAAAGAGTTGCCAGATATGCTAATAGTAGGGTGATATTCATTTCTAAAGCACAATGAAGGCCCAGGATATGATGGGCTGGCAGAGCGTCCCTCAAGTGCCACAGAGGAAAGGTGGGGTGCTTGCCATCGAACCTGCTGCGCCTCGTCTCTGGAGATCTCCGAGTGGCTTCGGGGTCTAAGTGTTAAGGACTGATGTGGATCACAAGAGCAGCCTCCAGATCCTGATGGGCTAATGACAGTTACCATCTCCAGACGGGAAGCCTACCACTGTGCATCTTCATTCAAAATGGAACACTTCTTATATTTTTGCACATATGGGTGGGAAAGCAGAACTCATGAATAGGAAAGTGAACAAAAATAGAGATTCATCTCATGGCGTCTCTTGAATGCTAAATATAAGATGAAGGCCAATGATTTTTGAGCAAGCCCAGACAGACTTGTCAAACTTTGTGCCATTACTATCCCTTTGTCTTAGCACAGTTGTCATGTACAGCCTGTACCCGTATGAAATATTAATTTTGCATAATAACTTTCAAAGGGGAATAAAGCACAGAGTTAATAATTAATAGCATGTGTATTCAAGGCATCTCTCTTTTTTTCAGACGCACCAAAATATTGCGACAGTTGCCACTCGAAGGAAGAGAATCCCCATAATGCCGCGCTCAAGCAGAAATGACAATCACTAAACACTGATGCAAGTTCCACGAAACATCTAACCTACATTTCACAGGTATCAGTGGGAAATTCACCAGCGCTCTGCACTTTCTTCTTCTCAGCTGAGTGTTAAACTGATACACATATAACAGCAGTTTTGACATTGGCCAGACTCCAGGACACATTACGAGATTAGCATGAAAATGGTCCAAAGAACACATTTAGACAGCCTCTTACGTGAGTCAGTTCACCCAGTTCAGAAGTATAGTATTTCTTCTTTTCTATAGGCCTACTTAAAGCTCAAAGATTAGGGCTTTCAATCGATTAAAATATTTAATCGCGATTAAATCGCATGATTGTCCATAGTTAATCGCGATTAATCTCAAATGAATCACACATTTTTTATTTGTTGAAAATGTACCTTAAAGGGAGATTTGTGAAGTATTTAATACTCTTATCAACACGGGAGTGGGCAAATATGCTGCTTTATGCAAATGTATGTATATATTTATTAATGCAAATCAATTAACAACACAAACAGAACCCATTTTCAGTCACATATCTTGAGGTCAGAGGTCAAGAGACCCCTTTGAAAGTGCCCATGCCAGTTTTCCCTCGCCAAAGTTTAACGTAAGTTTGGAACGTTATTTAGCCTCCTTTGCCACAAGCTACATATGTAACATGTCAACACAAGTCTGACATGGTTGGTTAGGTTTTCCATTTTCATATGATACCAGTATCTTCACTCTACCTTTAAAACTGAGCCCGCTACAACCTAAAAATCGTAAGTTGCGTTAATGCATTAAAGAAATTAGTGGCGTTAAAATTAATTTGCGTTAACGCGTTATTATCGCGTTATTATTGCGTTAACTTTGACAGCCCTATTAAAGATATTTTTGGCCACTGTAAGGCAGTAGAACATACTGAAAACACAACATTGACATATTGTCATTATTATTATACAATTGTTATTGCTAACATGTTAGCAAGCAGTAGCCTTGTTACACATCCAGCAGACACAGAGCGACATTAGCCTTCATCTGAAGTCTAGCTACCTAAGTCCAATATTAAAGGTAGGTTTGGTCATTTTAAGAAACTAGCTAGAATACGCTACATTTTTTTAATTATCCAACTTAAAAACCCAGCCTAGTGTTGCCAACTCTTTTCCAATGAAAGTCGCTCGCAGCATTAGCTCCGAAAGTCACTAAATCTAGAGAGAAAGTCGCCAAGCCGGCAACACTGGCAGTCCATTCGGGTCGAATGAAATGATTGGATGTGTTTATTACAGTCCTGCATGCGACAACCACAGACACCGGATTTTTTTCTTTATTTCGTCAGAGCATTTGATTTATTGCATTGCTGTCGGGATGTAACGAGAATTTCAACAAATATAACAAAACATGTTTTTGAAGAAGATTACCAACTCTGGTTTTAACTCCTTTTCGCTCTGTTTTGGTCTCCAACAACTCTTTATAATAATATCTGGCAGCTAAATGCTATAGGTTGCTATGTTCACTTGCTAACTTGTTAGTCGCTAACTTTGTCTGTCTGCTCTTTGGTTCTGGACATGTACAACGGGTTTGTCTGCTGTGTCTGAAAACGGCGCTCATTGATGAGAGCGGTAAGAGTCAACCAAAACAGTAAACCTGCAGGCCGTAAGACCAAAATAATTAACTGAAAGATGCTGAAATTGAGGCAAACTGCAGGGTAGGCTTTAAGTTGTCTGTGGGTTCTTCACTAACTAGCAATTCCCTTTACATCAAACATAGTCATTTGATCTATTTCTAATATGAAAATATTAATTATAGCAGCTTTAAACACCTGCCACTCAGAACAAATGCTACTTTTGAGATTTTGTGAACCATCCTTTTTCTTGGTTATTTTTGTCATACAACTATACAATGAAACAAAGAGCTAGTACAGATTTTAGATTATTTTTTCTTGGGTACAGTGTGTGTGTGTGTGTGTGTGTGTGTGTGTGCGTGCGTGCGTGCGTGCGTGCGTGCGTGCGTGCGTGTGTGTGTGTGCAGACAGCAAGGCCAAGGTCAGTTAATTTGAAGTGGCTACGTCATAAACCCATCAGGCGTCAGTAGGGGAGGAAATCAAGCAAGCCGCTCTGATGAGGGGAAATGCTATCTGCTAGACAATGGATATCTCATTTACTGCATTTCTGTCCCATTTCAACACACTTTGCCCAGAGCCCGTTAATATGCACGTTATCCGACTGCGCTGAGGGGGCGTATGGAGCCAGCGAGAGGGGGGGGGGGGACGGGAGGTTTAAAGGGGGGGGGGGGGGCGGCTGAGGCGAGACGGACCATTTCAGTGTCAATTTACAGCAATTCCCGCCGTCAAAAATGAGAGGGAAAAAGTGAGAGTACTTCCCATTTTCTTCCCAGATCTTTTAGTTTAATTCAATTGGACCTTTCAATACCTTATTTATGACACACAGGAAGCATTCGCCCTATTGCATTATGGGGGAGTGGGGGAGAGATAAAGACGCTGATTCTTTAAAGCTCGTCGGCACAAAAGGAGATAAAAGCAGATAAAAAGAGGAGTGTGTTTTTCATTGTGTTCTGTTCTGTGAGGGAGGAGAGGATTAAGTCGCTTTATAATGCTGCCTGTCTGTGTACAGGAGACAAAACACAAGCTAACACATTTAACTAGACTCAGACCAGGCTATATTTGACTTCTCCTCATACCATCAAAGTGACGACACACCAAACTTACACCTAGAAGTTATCAGGCTGATGATATACAGAACGTTCTAAATAAAAGCTACCTTTGGTATCTTAAATAAAAATAACTTTTGTTCAAACTGTCCAACACTTTCTCTCCCAACTCGTCACATACTGACGCTTTGTCACCTTGCATCATTTTACGAACAGAAACAAAAACACAAGGTTTCGGCAACAAACCCACTCAGTTAGGTTTAGGAAAGAAATACATGGTTGGGCTTAAAATTACTATGTAATTGAAGTGAAAAAGAAACCGACAACTGAATGTTAAGTGAAACTTAAAGTGGCAGCAGGCAGTATATTTTTGGCATCATTGGGCAAAAATTCCATAATAACCTTTCAGCATATTGTAATTCAAGTGTTCTGAGAGAAAACTAATCTCGCCTACTTCATCTGCTCCAATCTCGCCTACTTCAGCTTTAATACTACATCACTTGCTCGACCGTTGAATAACGCCACAGGTGGGTTTACATTGGAGTTAGTTCAAAGCCCGGTTCATCACATAATGTTGCTAAAGAGTGCCTCCATGCGTCGGTTTCCGATGCCGAGGTGCACTTACCAAACGGCGGTATTTGATGAGTTTTAAGTGAGAATTGGTTGCCTTTTAGTGCTCCCAATGGCATTTCTGAGATTCCACCGTGCCCGAAAGAGAAGAACCAATCAGAGCCGAGGAGTTTCCACAGCAGCTGTAAATCACTGCTCGTGAAGTCCTGAGTCTGATTGGTTGTTTTTCTTCAGGCGCGGTGGAATTTAGGCGCGCTAAAAGGAGGCAGAGGAACCTGATTTTTTCACAGATTAACTGTCTCATGTATTACTGTCAGGATATAGTGACAGTTTGAGCAAATATGACAAAAAGTTATTATTGTTAAAGTTACCAACTGCAGCTTTAAAGCCTTCTCCTCAAGTCATTCTTTAATATTAGCCCATGTAATGGACAAGAAAGTGATCATTTTCAGTACACTGATGAGTGTGAATCCCTAAAAACGCCGAGGGGAATCTCGCCAGGACAAAAGCAACAACTGTAGCCCCGCCGCCACACATGAATAATAGGTCAGATGTGATCGAACAGCTCCATCTCCAGCGATGGCGAGCCGGCATATCTCTTCTTTTCCAGGAATCTCAATCAATAAGCAGTCACTAATGTGTTTGACTGAGTGAGATGCCTGAATCCATATTTAAATCATTGTTGCACACATCATCTCCCTCAAGTTATATGTGATTAGGCACGACTGCATTCACATTTGAGCATATTTGCTGTTAATTATTGACTTTTTTCGTCACAGATTCGTACTGATTGCGAGTGTCTTTAACCCCAGTCTTCCCGGATCACAACCCCAGTGAGCTCTCCCAACGCAGCGAAGCACAGAGGGAGGTTGCCAGATAAAACATAATAAAATGACACATTCCCTCACTGAGTAGCACCACCATGATGGCTCCAGGCGCTACCTTTGTCTCCATCACAGCGATGACGAAAATCAAGCATTGTAACGCAACACCCCTGATTTCATGCAATGTGGTGGATTATGGATATGAATTGAACGCTCAGCTCTTTTTTTTGTGTTCCAATTTCCAAATTAGGATTTTCTGCCTTCATAATGACACAAAGCATTCTCTTAGTCAAATCAATGGCAGCTATTTATATGAGCGGTAATCCCTCACCCAGCACTGAACTGCCAGAAAAGAGGGATGGCTTTTAAAGTAATGCTGCTAAACAAAAGGAGACACTAAATGAATGCAAATTGGCTTCTCTGTCACTCTGAATGTCCATCTCTGAGAACATGGTTCAGCCGGCCAGGAAGGGGAAACAAAACAGCTGTTTAAGACAGCTCATTTGGTAAATAACCCATAACGCCGTGTTCGCTACCAGTTAAGCTTAGAATAAAATGTTCAAATAAGCACCCCTCCCCTCCGCTATAGCAGCAGCGGCAGCTCATTCCTCTCTGTCTTGCATTTCAACAGAACAGGGCATGAATGCCTGACAAGTAGGCTATCATCCAAGAGATCATTAAGCACAAGGGTTGAAGTGCCATCTTCAGTGCCATGGCAACAGGGTTGAGAGATGAGATAAAAACAATGCGAGGCAGGAGGCAGGAGGCGGGGCGGGCGCTCAACGATCGCCACTGATCGATGGATCTCTCTCTCCCTTTAGAGGCCAGGCACAGGAAGGGGAGGCTGGAACGGGGAGGACAGCGAGGGAGAGGAGGAGGGGGGGGAAAGGCCAAGCAGCTTTAGGGCTTCATAGGTGCACTAACAGTGGGAACTGTCTCCCTTCAAAGCGCCGATCGTTTTCTTCACAAGGGTCTAATTGAACATGTCAAACAGTGCAACATTTGCATGGGAATGATTATTTTTACTTTGTAGCGAGGCTGAGCCAGAGGCTTCGCATCTGTACCGGAGAACGGCAACTCAGCACTCACACACATGGATCCAGTCAGCGTTGTGATGTGTGAACGCTCCTAAATCATCAAGTCACCGATTCCAAACCAATATGGCTGATTATTTTACAGCTGTTTCTAAAAATGTCTCACAAATCTGCGGGTTGCATCAGACGAATCCAAACAGATCAGCCACGCCGCGCTGTAGGTTTGTGAAGCATAAGCACTTTTTTTTTTTGTGTGAGTGCGTGTATGCACACAGTATCTATTTACCTCTTCTCTTCCTACATAACAGGCGTTTTCGAGTATGATAGAGGTGAGCTGGAGAGGAGCAAGTGTATTATCTTTTGCAGCTGTCAGCACTGTTTGCAGTTTTGTGCCAAAGCTCCGCGGGGCTCCCGCTAAATGCCATCAGGTTACGACTGTGGTTGTTTGCTTTTTTAATTATAGCAGGAATGCTTTTTGAAGCGTGCGATAAGCACTCCACGACTCCCCCTTACTCCGGGGTTGCATGCACACACCGTGCACCCACTAAACAGGCATGCAAAACATACACAACCCCAGTTTGGGTAGTTGTCTGTCTCACAACATGTGCTAATCAATCTGTTGAGAGCAATCTGTCAGGAAATCTTTAGCTTTAAACAACCCAGTGTGAATAGGGATGAGGCCCTTTCCATGGGGCAGGGCACTGCAGGGACTTAGCAATAGCTGCCTTTACGCATCCCGGAGTGTCAATAAGGATTAGGAGCGAGCTTTTATCTCTTCAAACACACAGACCAGTCACTCATTTAAATGGATGAACAATTCAGGTCTGCTCAATAAATAAAAAAAGAATATACTTCCATAAATACATTCAAATCCCAACTCCATTCAAATTCCGGCACCATATGCTTAATTTAAGATCTAATCTCCCGTTTTCTATTTCCACCAATTCACGGAAGGCAAATCTTTGTACACATAGTTGTTTAAGACCTCAAAGGATAAACACAGACTACCTATTGTTGATGGCAATGCACCTTTATCCTCAACTTAAGACCCACAGTTCCTTTGAGAGTGCTCCTGGCAGATGCCGTATGCAAAGCAGGTGCACTGAGGGAAACATGCCCGACAAAAGAGACATTATTGCATTTCACAACCTCCCAAAAAGACGAGCGGAATATTAAAGGTGACACAACTGTATTTACACATCATTTCAATAGACCTAAAATAACCTCATTTCTATCTTGCTCTATCAAATAAAAGGAGGCAATAAAAATCTGCCAAGGGAAGAACAAATAAAAGCAAATTTTGACATTTTGCTTTTTGACGCCTTCCATTTATAGGTCAGAGGAAACACCAGCCGACCTCTCATTGTTTTTAAATGCCATTTTGTAAGGCTGGGAAGCAGGAATTAATTAATGCGTGGGTAGCTGCCACTGTCAAGAGGCGGCACATTAAAATCAATGATTAATAAATTCAAAACACACAACAAACTCAGCTGGGAGATGAAAATAGTATTGTGTGCTCCATAGGAAGCAGCCCCAGTGCGGGTCCTCCCACTGAACGAGGCGTCCACTCAGATGGCTAATGGAAAGTAGCCGGTGCCAGCTGTGTGCCTGTGAATAAAATCACTTTAATTAAAGGAATTACAATGGAAAAGGAACCGGGGATGTGTGGAGTAGTATCGACAGGAAACGGCCTCTCATGTGTGACACACACACACATATACGCATTATGAAATCCCATAAAGACTTAAAAGAACAGAGTGTCTTTGTGCTCGCATTATTAAATAGGCCTAATCCACACATGCTCTATTGTACTATGCAGCTCTAAGATTTACTCCAAATATGTCCCGCTCAGTCTAAATTGTAGGGGAAGATACAGATACTTTAGTAATGTCTGGGAGCGTGACACCCACTGAAAGAACAAACACAAACGTGTCTGGAACAAATCCCTAAATACGATTTAATAAGGTATTTGTTTGCTTGAGCAAGGACAACACAAATTAATGACAGGCAAATACTAGATCCTGCCGGTTCGTCTGGGGGTAAGTGGTAATAAGAGAGGTTTTATTTAACCTTTTGTCAAGCATGACGTGAGAATGGAGCAGGATTCTTTAGAAGTTCTGGGTCCAGAAGCAAAAGCAAAACATTGGCACCCAAGTAACAATGTCCAACACAGTCTCACAGCAGTTTGTGAAATAGTCAAAAACTTTTATCTATTTCATTCATATACAGACACGAATTTTCCTTTTTTCTGTGACGCTCAGCGCGACTTTCAACAACGTATTTTTCGTGCGTTTTCCTACAAATGTCCAGCAACACGTGAAGCATGTGTCAATTTCCACTTCAGTCTTTTACCTACTGAGTTAGGTTTAAGAAAAAATCGACTTGGTTGTGCTTAGGCAACAAAATACTGAGTTAAGTTTAGGAATAGATTGACTTGATTGGGTTTAGGCAACAAACTACTGAGTTAGGTTTAAGAAAAAATCGACTTGGTTGTGCTTAGGCAACAAAATACTGAGTTAAGTTTAGGAATAGATTGACTTGATTGGGTTTAGGCAACAAACTACTGCGTTAGGTTTAGGAAAAGATCGACTTGGTTGGGCTTAGGGAACAAACTACTAGATTTTCCTCGCCAAAATTTAGCATGAGTTTGGACCGTTATTTAACCTCCTTCGTGAGGTAGCTACTATGACATGGTTGATACCAATGGATTCTGAAACTGAGCCCGCTACAACCTAAAAATCACAACTTTGACAGCCCTATAGCAGCAACCTTTCCCATTTCAGTTACCCAATCCTGAACAGCAGGTGTTCCAATAGTAACTATCAGTCTTATCCCCAAATCCCTCGACACGAGAATTGCCACAAATTTGAGCCCATGTATCTTCATCAAATGATGAATCTGCTTTCTTTCCCAAACACTACACTTCAGAGCTGCCACACTTTTATTTCCCCATAGGACACTAACATTTTATAATATTTGGATGCCTCATGCCCTTCACCAAAAAAACCTTCAAGCTTTTTCCCAAATCCTCCTGAGACATGACCCATCTTTAACGCATGACATAGTTGTAAGTATCTCCAGAACTGAAATCTAGACAAGCCATATTGTAGCGATAGGCTTTCAAATTATTTCTGTGTATCCTCACAATACAAATCTCCCAGTATCCCCTTGTCATACCACTCCTTCCACAAAAAGGAGAGTTTATAAATGCAAAGCTTTGGGTTCAACCAAACACTAGAAACGTTATTCAAATAACAACTTCATCATCCCTGCGATTCTTTTCCATACGCCCTGAATATGAGATATAAGCAGAGAAATAGGCTTTACAGTAACAGAATATTAGTTCACATTCGATCAGCGCTCCCTAGTTTGAACGTTTGAGCCGAGTTCGCGAGTGATTGACAGCTGTCTCCGTTGAATTAACAGCCAATGGGAACGCTCTCTCTCTCTCTCTCTCTCTCTCTCTCTCTCTCTGAAACGACCTGTGATTGGTCAAAGTCTCCGGTCACGGGCTAGATTTTTTAAAAGCCTGAAAACAGAGCCAAGAGGAGGTGCAGAAGTATCTCTCAGAACACTTGAACTACAATATGCTGAAAGGTTATTATGGAATTTTTGCCCAATGATGCCAAAATATCCTGCCTACTGACTCTTTAATATGTTTTGAAGATTTACTGAACAAACGGTGCCATAGGAAGAGGAGCTGAGACAGAATAGTGTACCATGGTGGAGCCCTCTGTGGAGGCAATGCCCAGTGTGCAAGGTGTGTCAGACTAAACACATAATAATAAAACAGAAGTTTTCAGGATCCCCTAAATCTCCCTGTTGGACTGGATACTGTAACTTTCTTAGATCTATACATGGACGAGATTTTGGGATAGTTAATGGTATGTTAAAAACATTAATTTCTCTCTCAGACACACATCCCAAGTCATACAAAATGTTTTCCATGTGCCGTCTCCGAAGAGAGAGCATGAGGCTCCTGTGGGGGAATTTGTGGTTCAGCAAGTGGTCCTGCATTTAATTAGAATAGCCACAAGAGGGAGGCAGACACACATTTAAAACAGCATGGCAGAACGACCGGCATGTACATCAAGAGTCCCTGAGCATTTTAACACACAGACATGTCTCTTACAGTCTAAGGGTACTTCAGGTTGTCTGGAGGCCCCTAAACAATCACCGGCCCTTCAGAAACTCAAATTGTTCAACTGGAAATCATGTCGGATTTTCATAGTATGTGCTGCTGCCGTCCATGTTTGTGATTATACACCATAAGCGTTTTTGAAAAACAGCAGTCATAGCCCTCGTTGTAGTCAATATCTCAGTCTGCTGTTGTGAATTAGCCTAAGTCGATAAAATATTTAAGAGTAAGAGAAGAGAAACTAAGTCAGCAGTGACATCAAAGTGTCTGCTAATATACACTGTCGCAACTTGTTTACATGGGACGGTGGCAAGGCCCTGAGGGAGGTCTGGCCTGGTTCTAACGCTGCTCAGCTAGAGCAAACAACAACCATCGGCAGCGTCAACATACAGAGAAGAAACTAACCACTGGAGACAAACAAGTCTAGATCTGGTTAACAACAACCTCAGAGTAGTTGCCGGTCTAGTTTCTGTGTGGCTATTCACGGTCTCCAGTGCTCGATTGTAGAGCTGCTTTCTGTGTGGCAGTTGATCAAAGGGGTGTTTCGTAAAGGTGGCTCAGAAAAGCGGGGACTATTGGGAAAAGCCTGTCGATGTTAGTTAGTCCTCATAGTAGCCATTTCATTGTAGTGAGACCATTTTTTTAAACGTGACCTCACTGTATAAAATGACCTGTGGTGACCTCTAGGATAATCACGGCCTCATGAAACTTTACAGACACAAACTACAGACCTAGAGCATTCAGAGGATGGATGGCTTTCCTAGCTAGATTGACAATAAGGGGGTTTCTGATCAGTTTCCAGAACAGAAGCACTCGCCATCCATTCACCGAAAAATGCAATTCTTGCAGAAACCTCCAAATATCAAAAGTTTTTTAAACCAAATCACAGCATGGCTTTTTCTATGGTGTTCCTCAAGGTCTTGGGGTCCTAATGTGGTATTTTGGAGGGACTATTGATCATATTGATCAATTCTGGAGTGGAAAAAAATGCACTTTCAGAATTCATTTTAATTCATTCATTCATTCATTCATGTTTATTTCAGATTAATGACTAGAACATCTTGACACACAGTGCTGAGCTGCATCTCAAACTAATCTTGAGGTTCTCAGCTTTCAGATGATGTACACCACTTCTATGTGACATCTACTGTTGACCTGCTATCTCCCCCTGAAGACCCCCTGTACCCCCTAAAAAAGACAAAAATGGGTCTAGTGTGGGTCTCAGAGGGTTAAACAGCATCACACTTCCACAGACATAAAATTATGTAAATGACAGCTACAAAGTTATAGCATACAAATGTCACATTTAAATGATATGTAATAGCTGTAATAACATTGGCAGTGTTCACATGTAAAAGGTATAAAAGTATAAAGTATTTAAAGGTTACTTAACAAAATACATTACATGACACTTGTGTACTATTATAATTAACTGTACGTGTAAGTATAACTTACAATCGAAGCTTTCCGGGGCTCAAACAGAGGAAAGAAAGGATAAAGTAGCTGAAAAGAATAATGAATGACCACTAGAGGATGCAAAATTCTTACAGAATGTGACAATCCCCATCTGGTATTGATTAAATACCACTATCAGAATAACTATAACATGTCTGAACACAAGGGGAACTAAGTTCAGTCCGTTTCCTCAGCACTCTTGAGAAGAACTGTCTCAGAGACAGGCCTCAGGAAGGTCTTTGCTGACCCAGAACTTGTGAACTTGAGTTCGACCTTCCTGACTTCATCATCTTGGTCAAGGAATGTCTTTGTGACCACAGCCATGGGCCACTCGTTCCACTTCACCTGGTTATCTTTAAGCAGGACAAGGTCACCTTTCATGATATTAAACCGTACATGCTGCCACTTGCTACGATTTTGAAATGGAGGAAGGTACTCACGTTTCCATCTGTTCCAAAAGGTAGTGATGTTACGTGTTGTGCCGAGGCTTCAGAGCGTGTGCCGAGTAATCTAGGAAGTTCTCCGCGATGCGCCTATAGAGGCTTGTATCGTTTTAGACCAATGACGTCATTGATGACGTCCGAAGCCTCGCTGCCCGGCCATACCGCTTATAGTTAGTGATGTTACGTACTGTGCCGAGGCTTCGGAGCGCGTGTCGAGTAATCCAGGAGGTTTTCCACGATGCGCATATCGAGGTTTGTATCGTTTTAGACCAATGACGTCATTGATGACGTCCGAAGCCTCGCTGCCCGGCTAATACCGCGTGACTGTTTCAGGAAGTGGTTCAGTTCTTCACTGGTTGAACCAATAACACAGAACACTAATATTACCCCTCCTGCCATTATTATATTATATTACACTACATTACATTATTGACCAAAGGATTGGTTTACACACATAAGATGCATTACTCATAAAACAATTACAGTTTATTATACATGTATCTTATATACTCATAATATACTTACTAAATAGACATTTTATTATATATGATATAGATATAAATGGATTACATGGTAATATATATTTTTTTCATTGTTTATAGTCATTCCCAACAGCCTTTACTGGCTCTAAATACAGAATATCACAGATCTGTGGTTCCAGTAGACCACATCCAGCACTGCTCCCAGTAGACCACTTACACACCAAAAACTGACAAACTGACAATAACCCGAGATTTTCAGGTGGAATTTCATTCATTCATTCATTCATTCATTCTCTCTAAGCAATATCATTTTCCACTTGTGCAATTTTGTTAATAATGTGTTTATTGTCAATACTGTATATACTGCTCCCATTTTATACTTCCTTCTATTTAAATGGTTCATATTTTGTTCCACTTTGTTTAGCTATTTTTTTACTGTGTTAGCTGATGCTTCTTGTTTTTTGCACTACCCCCTTTGCTGCTGTACACTGCACATCTCACCCTGCGGGATTAATAAAGGAATATCTGATCTTATCTTATCACATGGTTAAGATCACATCTGCCTATTTTACACTCTTTGACCACCAGGTGGTTGCGTGTGCACATGAAGCCTCGAGAAATTAACCCTTTTCCGAACCAATTTGCTGGAACGCTTCAATGCTTCATGAAGCTTCAGCTCGCCATCACTAATTTCAGGATTTATGTTTTATACAAAAATGTAAAGTCTCCTTGGAGACTAACAAAAATTGCAAAAGCTGACTATATTTCAAGTCATCTCGGCGGGGTATTGGGTTAAGTTTTCAACTAGCAATAATCACGTCTCAGATAAACTTCATAGACTATGAAATTGCCTCTGCACGAAAATGCCAATTGGTTCGACAACATTAAACCGGACCTGGTTCAACCCTCACAACACATGTGGTGCATCTTGCCAACCGTACAGGGTGTACAGCCATGTTGATGGTGCACGTGATTGGCTTGTTCACGCCAAACCACACCCTCCATGTAATGGCCATCATGGCTGAATGGGGAAATGCTAGTAGGATATCCTACTTTGTGAGACGACTGTGGTTAACCAAGATGACAATGGATAGGCATATTTAATCAACGCATCCAGGCTGTTAAATATTGGTTCACTGTAGCCAGACTACTTCAACACAACCAGAGAAAACTTGAATCTTGGCTCTATTGTTCAATACAAATGTTAAATTACTCACACAACTAATATTTCAGGATTTATGTTTTATACAAAAATGTAAAGTCTCCTTGGAGACTAACAAAAATTGCCAAAGCTGACTATATTTCAAGTCATCTCGGCGGGGTATTGGGTTAAGTTTTCAACTAGCAATAATCACGTCTCAGATAAACTTCATAGACTATGAAATTGCCCCTGCGGAAGGATGCCAATTGCATCGACAACATTAAACCGGACCTGGTTCAACCCTCACAACACACGTGGTGCATCTTGCCAACCGTACGGGGTGTACAGCCATGTTGATGGTGCACGTGATTGGCTTGTTCACGCTAAACCACACCCTCCATGTAATGGCCATCATGGCTGAATGGGGAAATGCTAGTAGGATATCCTACTTTGTGAGACGACTAATATTTCACAACTAATATTTCAGGATTCATGTTTTATACAAAAATGTAAAGTCTCCTTTGAGACTAACAAAAATTGCCAAAGCTGACTATATTTCAAGTCATCTCGGCGGGGTATTGGGTTAAGTTTTCAACTAGCAATAATCACGTCTCAGATAAACTTCATAGACTATGAAATTGCCTCTGCACAAGAATAGTGATTGGATCGACAACATTAAAACGGACCTGGTTCAACACTCACAACACACATGGTGCATCTTGCCGTACAGAGTGTACAGCCATATTGATGGTGCACGTGATTGGCTTGCTGACTCCAAACCACGCCCTCCATGTAATGGCCATCATGGCTGAATGGGGAAATGCTAGTAGGATATCCTACTTTGTGAGACGACTGTGGTTAACCAAGATGACAATGGATAGGCATATTTAATCAACGCATCCAGGCTGTTAAATATTGGTTCACTGTAGCCAGACTACTTCAACACAACCAGAGAAAGCTTGAATCTTGGCTCTATTGTTCAATACAAATGTTAAATTACTCACACAACTAATATTTCAGGATTTATGTTTTATACAAAAATGTAAAGTCTCCTTGGAGACTAACAAAAATTGCCAAAGCTGACTATATTTCAAGTCATCTCGGCGGGGTATTGGGTTAAGTTTTCAACTAGCAATAATCACGTCTCAGATAAACTTCATAGACTATGAAATTGCCCCTGCGGAAGGATGCCAATTGCATCGACAACATTAAACCGGACCTGGTTCAACCCTCACAACACACGTGGTGCATCTTGCCAACCGTACGGGGTGTACAGCCATGTTGATGGTGCACGTGATTGGCTTGTTCACGCTAAACCACACCCTCCATGTAATGGCCATCATGGCTGAATGGGGAAATGCTAGTAGGATATCCTACTTTGTGAGACGACTAATATTTCACAACTAATATTTCAGGATTCATGTTTTATACAAAAATGTAAAGTCTCCTTTGAGACTAACAAAAATTGCCAAAGCTGACTATATTTCAAGTCATCTCGGCGGGGTATTGGGTTAAGTTTTCAACTAGCAATAATCACGTCTCAGATAAACTTCATAGACTATGAAATTGCCCCTGCGGAAGGATCGACAACATTAAACCGGACCTGGTTCAACCCTCACAACACACGTGGTGCATCTTGCCAACCGTACGGGGTGTACAGCCATGTTGATGGTGCACGTGATTGGCTTGTTCACGCTAAACCACACCCTCCATGTAATGGCCATCATGGCTGAATGGGGAAATGCTAGTAGGATATCCTACTTTGTGAGACGACTAATATTTCACAACTAATATTTCAGGATTCATGTTTTATACAAAAATGTAAAGTCTCCTTTGAGACTAACAAAAATTGCCAAAGCTGACTATATTTCAAGTCATCTCGGCGGGGTATTGGGTTAAGTTTTCAACTAGCAATAATCACGTCTCAGATAAACTTCATAGACTATGAAATTGCCTCTGCACAAGAATAGTGATTGGATCGACAACATTAAAACGGACCTGGTTCAACACTCACAACACACATGGTGCATCTTGCCGTACAGAGTGTACAGCCATATTGATGGTGCACGTGATTGGCTTGCTGACTCCAAACCACGCCCTCCATGTAATGGCCATCATGGCTGAATGGGGAAATGCTAGTAGGATATCCTACTTTGTGAGACGACTGTGGTTAACCAAGATGACAATGGATAGGCATATTTAATCAACGCATCCAGGCTGTTAAATATTGGTTCACTGTAGCCAGACTACTTCAACACAACCAGAGAAAGCTTGAATCTTGGCTCTATTGTTCAATACAAATGTTAAATTACTCACACAACTAATATTTCAGGATTTATGTTTTATACAAAAATGTAAAGTCTCCTTGGAGACTAACAAAAATTGCCAAAGCTGACTATATTTCAAGTCATCTCGGCGGGGTATTGGGTTAAGTTTTCAACTAGCAATAATCACGTCTCAGATAAACTTCATAGACTATGAAATTGCCCCTGCGGAAGGATGCCAATTGCATCGACAACATTAAACCGGACCTGGTTCAACCCTCACAACACACGTGGTGCATCTTGCCAACCGTACGGGGTGTACAGCCATGTTGATGGTGCACGTGATTGGCTTGTTCACGCTAAACCACACCCTCCATGTAATGGCCATCATGGCTGAATGGGGAAATGCTAGTAGGATATCCTACTTTGTGAGACGACTAATATTTCACAACTAATATTTCAGGATTCATGTTTTATACAAAAATGTAAAGTCTCCTTTGAGACTAACAAAAATTGCCAAAGCTGACTATATTTCAAGTCATCTCGGCGGGGTATTGGGTTAAGTTTTCAACTAGCAATAATCACGTCTCAGATAAACTTCATTGACTATGAAATTGCCCCTGCGGAAGGATCGACAACATTAAACCGGACCTGGTTCAACCCTCACAACACACGTGGTGCATCTTGCCAACCGTACGGGGTGTACAGCCATGTTGATGGTGCACGTGATTGGCTTGTTCACGCTAAACCACACCCTCCATGTAATGGCCATCATGGCTGAATGGGGAAATGCTAGTAGGATATCCTACTTTGTGAGACGACTAATATTTCACAACTAATATTTCAGGATTCATGTTTTATACAAAAATGTAAAGTCTCCTTGGAGACTAACAAAAATTGCCAAAGCTGACTATATTTCAAGTCATCTCGGCGGGGTATTGGGTTAAGTTTTCAACTAGCAATAATCACGTCTCAGATAAACTTCATAGACTATGAAATTGCCTCTGCACAAGAATGGTGATTGGATCGACAACATTAAAACGGACCTGGTTCAACACTCACAACACACATGGTGCATCTTGCCGTACAGAGTGTACAGCCATATTGATGGTGCACGTGATTGGCTTGCTGACTCCAAACCACGCCCTCCATGTAATGGCCATCATGGCTGAATGGGGAAATACTAGACCCAATGGACAACATACTTTGTGAGACAACTGTGGTTAACCAAGATGAGAATGGATAGGCATATTTAATCAACGCATCCAGGCTGTTAAATATTGGTTAACTGTAGCCAGACTACTTCAACAAAACCAGAGAAAGCTTGAATCTTGGCTTTATTGTTCAATACAAGTGTTAAATTACTCACACAACTAATATTTCAGGATTTATGTTTTATACAAAAATGTAAAGTCTCCTTGGAGACTAACAAAAATTGCCAAAGCTGACTATATTTCAAATCATCTCGGCGGGGTATTGGGTTAAGTTTTCAACTAGCAATAATCACGTCTCAGATAAACTTCATAGACTATGAAATTGCCCCTGCGGAAGGATGCAAATTGCATCGACAACATTAAACCGGACCTGGTTCAACCCTCACAACACACGTGGTGCATCTTGCCAACCGTACGGGGTGTACAGCCATGTTGATGGTGCACGTGATTGGCTTGTTCACGCCAAACCACACCCTCCATGTAATGGCCATCATTGGGGAAATGCTAGTAGGATATCCTACTTTGTGAGACGACTGTGGTTAACCAAGATGACAATGGATAGGCATATTTAATCAACACATCCAGGCTGTTAAATATTGGTTAACTGTAGCCAGACTACTTCAACACAACCAGAGAAAGCTTGAATCTTGGCTCTATTGTTCAATAAAAGTGTTAAATGACTGACACAACCAATATTTCAGGATTTATGTTTTATACAAAAATGTAAAGTCTCCTTGGAGACTAACAAAAATTGCCAAAGCTGACTATATTTCAAGTCATCTCGGCGGGGTATTGGGTTAAGTTTTCAACTAGCAATAATCACGTCTCAGATAAACTTCATAGACTATGAAATTGCCTCTGCACAAGAATAGTGATTGGATCGACAACATTAAAACGGACCTGGTTCAACACTCACAACACACATGGTGCATCTTGCCGTACAGAGTGTACAGCCATATTGATGGTGCACGTGATTGGCTTGCTGACTCCAAACCACGCCCTCCATGTAATGGCCATCATGGCTGAATGGGGAAATGCTAGTAGGATATCCTACTTTGTGAGACGACTGTGGTTAACCAAGATGACAATGGATAGGCATATTTAATCAACGCATCCAGGCTGTTAAATATTGGTTCACTGTAGCCAGACTACTTCAACACAACCAGAGAAAGCTTGAATCTTGGCTCTATTGTTCAATACAAATGTTAAATTACTCACACAACTAATATTTCAGGATTTATGTTTTATACAAAAATGTAAAGTCTCCTTGGAGACTAACAAAAATTGCCAAAGCTGACTATATTTCAAGTCATCTCGGCGGGGTATTGGGTTAAGTTTTCAACTAGCAATAATCACGTCTCAGATAAACTTCATAGACTATGAAATTATCCCTGCGGAAGGATGCCAATTGCATCGACAACATTAAACCGGACCTGGTTCAACCCTCACAACACACGTGGTGCATCTTGCCAACCGTACGGGGTGTACAGCCATGTTGATGGTGCACGTGATTGGCTTGTTCACGCTAAACCACACCCTCCATGTAATGGCCATCATGGCTGAATGGGGAAATGCTAGTAGGATATCCTACTTTGTGAGACGACTAATATTTCACAACTAATATTTCAGGATTCATGTTTTATACAAAAATGTAAAGTCTCCTTTGAGACTAACAAAAATTGCCAAAGCTGACTATATTTCAAGTCATCTCGGCGGGGTATTGGGTTAAGTTTTCAACTAGCAATAATCACGTCTCAGATAAACTTCATAGACTATGAAATTGCCCCTGCGGAAGGATGCCAGTTGCATCGACAACATTAAACCGGACCTGGTTCAACCCTCACAACACACGTGGTGCATCTTGCCAACTGTACGGGGTGTACAGCCATGTTGATGGTGCACGTGATTGGCTTGTTCACGCCAAACCACACCCTCCATGTAATGGCCATCATTGGGGAAATGCTAGTAGGATATCCTACTTTGTGAGACGACTGTGGTTAACCAAGATGACAATGGATAGGCATATTTAATCAACACATCCAGGCTGTTAAATATTGGTTAACTGTAGCCAGACTACTTCAACACAACCAGAGAAAGCTTGAATCTTGGCTCTATTGTTCAATAAAAGTGTTAAATGACTGACACAACCAATATTTCAGGATTTATGTTTTATACAAAAATGTAAAGTCTCCTTGGAGACTAACAAAAATTGCCAAAGCTGACTATATTTCAAATCATCTCGGCGAGGTATTGGGTTAAGTTTTCAACTAGCAATAATCACGTCTCAGATAAACTTCATAGACTATGAAATTGCCCCTGCGGAAAGATGCCAATTGCATCGACAACATTAAACCGGACCTGGTTCAACCCTCACAACACACGTGGTGCATCTTGCCAACCGTACGGGGTGTACAGCTATGTTGATGGTGCACGTGATTGGCTTGTTCACGCTAAACCACACCCTCCATGTAATGGCCATCATGGCTGAATGGGGAAATGCTAGTAGGATATCCTACTTTGTGAGACGACTGTGGTTAACCAAGATGACAATGGATAGGCATATTTAATCAACACATCCAGGCTGTTAAATATTGGTTAACTGTAGCCAGACTACTTCAACACAACCAGAGAAAGCTTGAATCTTGGCTCTATTGTTCAATAAAAGTGTTAAATGACTGACACAACCAATATTTCAGGATTTATGTTTTATACAAAAATGTAAAGTCTCCTTGGAGACTAACAAAAATTGCCAAAGCTGACTATATTTCAAGTCATCTCGGCGGGGTATTGGGTTAAGTTTTCAACTAGCAATAATCACGTCTCAGATAAACTTCATAGACTATGAAATTGCCTCTGCACAAGAATAGTGATTGGATCGACAACATTAAAACGGACCTGGTTCAACACTCACAACACACATGGTGCATCTTGCCGTACAGAGTGTACAGCCATATTGATGGTGCACGTGATTGGCTTGCTGACTCCAAACCACGCCCTCCATGTAATGGCCATCATGGCTGAATGGGGAAATACTAGACCCAATGGACAACATACTTTGTGAGACAACTGTGGTTAACCAAGATGAGAATGGATAGGCATATTTAATCAACGCATCCAGGCTGTTAAATATTGGTTAACTGTAGCCAGACTACTTCAACAAAACCAGAGAAAGCTTGAATCTTGGCTTTATTGTTCAATACAAGTGTTAAATTACTCACACAACTAATATTTCAGGATTTATGTTTTATACAAAAATGTAAAGTCTCCTTGGAGACTAACAAAAATTGCCAAAGCTGACTATATTTCAAATCATCTCGGCGGGGTATTGGGTTAAGTTTTCAACTAGCAATAATCACGTCTCAGATAAACTTCATAGACTATGAAATTGCCCCTGCGGAAGGATGCAAATTGCATCGACAACATTAAACCGGACCTGGTTCAACCCTCACAACACACGTGGTGCATCTTGCCAACCGTACGGGGTGTACAGCCATGTTGATGGTGCACGTGATTGGCTTGTTCACGCCAAACCACACCCTCCATGTAATGGCCATCATTGGGGAAATGCTAGTAGGATATCCTACTTTGTGAGACGACTGTGGTTAACCAAGATGACAATGGATAGGCATATTTAATCAACACATCCAGGCTGTTAAATATTGGTTAACTGTAGCCAGACTACTTCAACATAACCAGAGAAAGCTTGAATCTTGGCTCTATTGTTCAATAAAAGTGTTAAATGACTGACACAACCAATATTTCAGGATTTATGTTTTATACAAAAATGTAAAGTCTCCTTGGAGACTAACAAAAATTGCCAAAGCTGACTATATTTCAAGTCATCTCGGCGGGGTATTGGGTTAAGTTTTCAACTAGCAATAATCACGTCTCAGATAAACTTCATAGACTATGAAATTGCCTCTGCACAAGAATAGTGATTGGATCGACAACATTAAAACGGACCTGGTTCAACACTCACAACACACATGGTGCATCTTGCCGTACAGAGTGTACAGCCATATTGATGGTGCACGTGATTGGCTTGCTGACTCCAAACCACGCCCTCCATGTAATGGCCATCATGGCTGAATGGGGAAATGCTAGTAGGATATCCTACTTTGTGAGACGACTGTGGTTAACCAAGATGACAATGGATAGGCATATTTAATCAACGCATCCAGGCTGTTAAATATTGGTTCACTGTAGCCAGACTACTTCAACACAACCAGAGAAAGCTTGAATCTTGGCTCTATTGTTCAATACAAATGTTAAATTACTCACACAACTAATATTTCAGGATTTATGTTTTATACAAAAATGTAAAGTCTCCTTGGAGACTAACAAAAATTGCCAAAGCTGACTATATTTCAAGTCATCTCGGCGGGGTATTGGGTTAAGTTTTCAACTAGCAATAATCACGTCTCAGATAAACTTCATAGACTATGAAATTGCCCCTGCGGAAGGATGCCAATTGCATCGACAACATTAAACCGGACCTGGTTCAACCCTCACAACACACGTGGTGCATCTTGCCAACCGTACGGGGTGTACAGCCATGTTGATGGTGCACGTGATTGGCTTGTTCACGCTAAACCACACCCTCCATGTAATGGCCATCATGGCTGAATGGGGAAATGCTAGTAGGATATCCTACTTTGTGAGACGACTAATATTTCACAACTAATATTTCAGGATTCATGTTTTATACAAAAATGTAAAGTCTCCTTTGAGACTAACAAAAATTGCCAAAGCTGACTATATTTCAAGTCATCTCGGCGGGGTATTGGGTTAAGTTTTCAACTAGCAATAATCACGTCTCAGATAAACTTCATAGACTATGAAATTGCCCCTGCGGAAGGATGCAAATTGCATCGACAACATTAAACCGGACCTGGTTCAACCCTCACAACACACGTGGTGCATCTTGCCAACCGTACGGGGTGTACAGCCATGTTGATGGTGCACGTGATTGGCTTGTTCACGCCAAACCACACCCTCCATGTAATGGCCATCATTGGGGAAATGCTAGTAGGATATCCTACTTTGTGAGACGACTGTGGTTAACCAAGATGACAATGGATAGGCATATTTAATCAACACATCCAGGCTGTTAAATATTGGTTAACTGTAGCCAGACTACTTCAACACAACCAGAGAAAGCTTGAATCTTGGCTCTATTGTTCAATAAAAGTGTTAAATGACTGACACAACCAATATTTCAGGATTTATGTTTTATACAAAAATGTAAAGTCTCCTTGGAGACTAACAAAAATTGCCAAAGCTGACTATATTTCAAGTCATCTCGGCGGGGTATTGGGTTAAGTTTTCAACTAGCAATAATCACGTCTCAGATAAACTTCATAGACTATGAAATTGCCTCTGCACAAGAATAGTGATTGGATCGACAACATTAAAACGGACCTGGTTCAACACTCACAACACACATGGTGCATCTTGCCGTACAGAGTGTACAGCCATATTGATGGTGCACGTGATTGGCTTGCTGACTCCAAACCACGCCCTCCATGTAATGGCCATCATGGCTGAATGGGGAAATACTAGACCCAATGGACAACATACTTTGTGAGACAACTGTGGTTAACCAAGATGAGAATGGATAGGCATATTTAATCAACGCATCCAGGCTGTTAAATATTGGTTAACTGTAGCCAGACTACTTCAACAAAACCAGAGAAAGCTTGAATCTTGGCTTTATTGTTCAATACAAGTGTTAAATTACTCACACAACTAATATTTCAGGATTTATGTTTTATACAAAAATGTAAAGTCTCCTTGGAGACTAACAAAAATTGCCAAAGCTGACTATATTTCAAATCATCTCGGCGGGGTATTGGGTTAAGTTTTCAACTAGCAATAATCACGTCTCAGATAAACTTCATAGACTATGAAATTGCCCCTGCGGAAGGATGCAAATTGCATCGACAACATTAAACCGGACCTGGTTCAACCCTCACAACACACGTGGTGCATCTTGCCAACCGTACGGGGTGTACAGCCATGTTGATGGTGCACGTGATTGGCTTGTTCACGCCAAACCACACCCTCCATGTAATGGCCATCATTGGGGAAATGCTAGTAGGATATCCTACTTTGTGAGACGACTGTGGTTAACCAAGATGACAATGGATAGGCATATTTAATCAACACATCCAGGCTGTTAAATATTGGTTAACTGTAGCCAGACTACTTCAACATAACCAGAGAAAGCTTGAATCTTGGCTCTATTGTTCAATAAAAGTGTTAAATGACTGACACAACCAATATTTCAGGATTTATGTTTTATACAAAAATGTAAAGTCTCCTTGGAGACTAACAAAAATTGCCAAAGCTGACTATATTTCAAGTCATCTCGGCGGGGTATTGGGTTAAGTTTTCAACTAGCAATAATCACGTCTCAGATAAACTTCATAGACTATGAAATTGCCTCTGCACAAGAATAGTGATTGGATCGACAACATTAAAACGGACCTGGTTCAACACTCACAACACACATGGTGCATCTTGCCGTACAGAGTGTACAGCCATATTGATGGTGCACGTGATTGGCTTGCTGACTCCAAACCACGCCCTCCATGTAATGGCCATCATGGCTGAATGGGGAAATACTAGACCCAATGGACAACATACTTTGTGAGACAACTGTGGTTAACCAAGATGAGAATGGATAGGCATATTTAATCAACGCATCCAGGCTGTTAAATATTGGTTAACTGTAGCCAGACTACTTCAACAAAACCAGAGAAAGCTTGAATCTTGGCTTTATTGTTCAATACAAGTGTTAAATTACTCACACAACTAATATTTCAGGATTTATGTTTTATACAAAAATGTAAAGTCTCCTTGGAGACTAACAAAAATTGCCAAAGCTGACTATATTTCAAATCATCTCGGCGGGGTATTGGGTTAAGTTTTCAACTAGCAATAATCACGTCTCAGATAAACTTCATAGACTATGAAATTGCCCCTGCGGAAGGATGCAAATTGCATCGACAACATTAAACCGGACCTGGTTCAACCCTCACAACACACGTGGTGCATCTTGCCAACCGTACGGGGTGTACAGCCATGTTGATGGTGCACGTGATTGGCTTGTTCACGCCAAACCACACCCTCCATGTAATGGCCATCATTGGGGAAATGCTAGTAGGATATCCTACTTTGTGAGACGACTGTGGTTAACCAAGATGACAATGGATAGGCATATTTAATCAACACATCCAGGCTGTTAAATATTGGTTAACTGTAGCCAGACTACTTCAACACAACCAGAGAAAGCTTGAATCTTGGCTCTATTGTTCAATAAAAGTGTTAAATGACTGACACAACCAATATTTCAGGATTTATGTTTTATACAAAAATGTAAAGTCTCCTTGGAGACTAACAAAAATTGCCAAAGCTGACTATATTTCAAGTCATCTCGGCGGGGTATTGGGTTAAGTTTTCAACTAGCAATAATCACGTCTCAGATAAACTTCATAGACTATGAAATTGCCTCTGCACAAGAATAGTGATTGGATCGACAACATTAAAACGGACCTGGTTCAACACTCACAACACACATGGTGCATCTTGCCGTACAGAGTGTACAGCCATATTGATGGTGCACGTGATTGGCTTGCTGACTCCAAACCACGCCCTCCATGTAATGGCCATCATGGCTGAATGGGGAAATGCTAGTAGGATATCCTACTTTGTGAGACGACTGTGGTTAACCAAGATGACAATGGATAGGCATATTTAATCAACGCATCCAGGCTGTTAAATATTGGTTCACTGTAGCCAGACTACTTCAACACAACCAGAGAAAGCTTGAATCTTGGCTCTATTGTTCAATACAAATGTTAAATTACTCACACAACTAATATTTCAGGATTTATGTTTTATACAAAAATGTAAAGTCTCCTTGGAGACTAACAAAAATTGCCAAAGCTGACTATATTTCAAGTCATCTCGGCGGGGTATTGGGTTAAGTTTTCAACTAGCAATAATCACGTCTCAGATAAACTTCATAGACTATGAAATTGCCCCTGCGGAAGGATGCCAATTGCATCGACAACATTAAACCGGACCTGGTTCAACCCTCACAACACACGTGGTGCATCTTGCCAACCGTACGGGGTGTACAGCCATGTTGATGGTGCACGTGATTGGCTTGTTCACGCTAAACCACACCCTCCATGTAATGGCCATCATGGCTGAATGGGGAAATGCTAGTAGGATATCCTACTTTGTGAGACGACTAATATTTCACAACTAATATTTCAGGATTCATGTTTTATACAAAAATGTAAAGTCTCCTTTGAGACTAACAAAAATTGCCAAAGCTGACTATATTTCAAGTCATCTCGGCGGGGTATTGGGTTAAGTTTTCAACTAGCAATAATCACGTCTCAGATAAACTTCATTGACTATGAAATTGCCCCTGCGGAAGGATCGACAACATTAAACCGGACCTGGTTCAACCCTCACAACACACGTGGTGCATCTTGCCAACCGTACGGGGTGTACAGCCATGTTGATGGTGCACGTGATTGGCTTGTTCACGCTAAACCACACCCTCCATGTAATGGCCATCATGGCTGAATGGGGAAATGCTAGTAGGATATCCTACTTTGTGAGACGACTAATATTTCACAACTAATATTTCAGGATTCATGTTTTATACAAAAATGTAAAGTCTCCTTGGAGACTAACAAAAATTGCCAAAGCTGACTATATTTCAAGTCATCTCGGCGGGGTATTGGGTTAAGTTTTCAACTAGCAATAATCACGTCTCAGATAAACTTCATAGACTATGAAATTGCCCCTGCGGAAGGATGCCAGTTGCATCGACAACATTAAACCGGACCTGGTTCAACCCTCACAACACACGTGGTGCATCTTGCCAACTGTACGGGGTGTACAGCCATGTTGATGGTGCACGTGATTGGCTTGTTCACGCCAAACCACACCCTCCATGTAATGGCCATCATTGGGGAAATGCTAGTAGGATATCCTACTTTGTGAGACGACTGTGGTTAACCAAGATGACAATGGATAGGCATATTTAATCAACACATCCAGGCTGTTAAATATTGGTTAACTGTAGCCAGACTACTTCAACACAACCAGAGAAAGCTTGAATCTTGGCTCTATTGTTCAATAAAAGTGTTAAATGACTGACACAACCAATATTTCAGGATTTATGTTTTATACAAAAATGTAAAGTCTCCTTGGAGACTAACAAAAATTGCCAAAGCTGACTATATTTCAAATCATCTCGGCGAGGTATTGGGTTAAGTTTTCAACTAGCAATAATCACGTCTCAGATAAACTTCATAGACTATGAAATTGCCCCTGCGGAAAGATGCCAATTGCATCGACAACATTAAACCGGACCTGGTTCAACCCTCACAACACACGTGGTGCATCTTGCCAACCGTACGGGGTGTACAGCTATGTTGATGGTGCACGTGATTGGCTTGTTCACGCTAAACCACACCCTCCATGTAATGGCCATCATGGCTGAATGGGGAAATGCTAGTAGGATATCCTACTTTGTGAGACGACTGTGGTTAACCAAGATGACAATGGATAGGCATATTTAATCAACACATCCAGGCTGTTAAATATTGGTTAACTGTAGCCAGACTACTTCAACACAACCAGAGAAAGCTTGAATCTTGGCTCTATTGTTCAATAAAAGTGTTAAATGACTGACACAACCAATATTTCAGGATTTATGTTTTATACAAAAATGTAAAGTCTCCTTGGAGACTAACAAAAATTGCCAAAGCTGACTATATTTCAAGTCATCTCGGCGGGGTATTGGGTTAAGTTTTCAACTAGCAATAATCACGTCTCAGATAAACTTCATAGACTATGAAATTGCCTCTGCACAAGAATAGTGATTGGATCGACAACATTAAAACGGACCTGGTTCAACACTCACAACACACATGGTGCATCTTGCCGTACAGAGTGTACAGCCATATTGATGGTGCACGTGATTGGCTTGCTGACTCCAAACCACGCCCTCCATGTAATGGCCATCATGGCTGAATGGGGAAATACTAGACCCAATGGACAACATACTTTGTGAGACAACTGTGGTTAACCAAGATGAGAATGGATAGGCATATTTAATCAACGCATCCAGGCTGTTAAATATTGGTTAACTGTAGCCAGACTACTTCAACAAAACCAGAGAAAGCTTGAATCTTGGCTTTATTGTTCAATACAAGTGTTAAATTACTCACACAACTAATATTTCAGGATTTATGTTTTATACAAAAATGTAAAGTCTCCTTGGAGACTAACAAAAATTGCCAAAGCTGACTATATTTCAAATCATCTCGGCGGGGTATTGGGTTAAGTTTTCAACTAGCAATAATCACGTCTCAGATAAACTTCATAGACTATGAAATTGCCCCTGCGGAAGGATGCAAATTGCATCGACAACATTAAACCGGACCTGGTTCAACCCTCACAACACACGTGGTGCATCTTGCCAACCGTACGGGGTGTACAGCCATGTTGATGGTGCACGTGATTGGCTTGTTCACGCCAAACCACACCCTCCATGTAATGGCCATCATTGGGGAAATGCTAGTAGGATATCCTACTTTGTGAGACGACTGTGGTTAACCAAGATGACAATGGATAGGCATATTTAATCAACACATCCAGGCTGTTAAATATTGGTTAACTGTAGCCAGACTACTTCAACATAACCAGAGAAAGCTTGAATCTTGGCTCTATTGTTCAATAAAAGTGTTAAATGACTGACACAACCAATATTTCAGGATTTATGTTTTATACAAAAATGTAAAGTCTCCTTGGAGACTAACAAAAATTGCCAAAGCTGACTATATTTCAAGTCATCTCGGCGGGGTATTGGGTTAAGTTTTCAACTAGCAATAATCACGTCTCAGATAAACTTCATAGACTATGAAATTGCCTCTGCACAAGAATAGTGATTGGATCGACAACATTAAAACGGACCTGGTTCAACACTCACAACACACATGGTGCATCTTGCCGTACAGAGTGTACAGCCATATTGATGGTGCACGTGATTGGCTTGCTGACTCCAAACCACGCCCTCCATGTAATGGCCATCATGGCTGAATGGGGAAATGCTAGTAGGATATCCTACTTTGTGAGACGACTGTGGTTAACCAAGATGACAATGGATAGGCATATTTAATCAACGCATCCAGGCTGTTAAATATTGGTTCACTGTAGCCAGACTACTTCAACACAACCAGAGAAAGCTTGAATCTTGGCTCTATTGTTCAATACAAATGTTAAATTACTCACACAACTAATATTTCAGGATTTATGTTTTATACAAAAATGTAAAGTCTCCTTGGAGACTAACAAAAATTGCCAAAGCTGACTATATTTCAAGTCATCTCGGCGGGGTATTGGGTTAAGTTTTCAACTAGCAATAATCACGTCTCAGATAAACTTCATAGACTATGAAATTGCCCCTGCGGAAGGATGCCAATTGCATCGACAACATTAAACCGGACCTGGTTCAACCCTCACAACACACGTGGTGCATCTTGCCAACCGTACGGGGTGTACAGCCATGTTGATGGTGCACGTGATTGGCTTGTTCACGCTAAACCACACCCTCCATGTAATGGCCATCATGGCTGAATGGGGAAATGCTAGTAGGATATCCTACTTTGTGAGACGACTAATATTTCACAACTAATATTTCAGGATTCATGTTTTATACAAAAATGTAAAGTCTCCTTTGAGACTAACAAAAATTGCCAAAGCTGACTATATTTCAAGTCATCTCGGCGGGGTATTGGGTTAAGTTTTCAACTAGCAATAATCACGTCTCAGATAAACTTCATAGACTATGAAATTGCCCCTGCGGAAGGATGCAAATTGCATCGACAACATTAAACCGGACCTGGTTCAACCCTCACAACACACGTGGTGCATCTTGCCAACCGTACGGGGTGTACAGCCATGTTGATGGTGCACGTGATTGGCTTGTTCACGCCAAACCACACCCTCCATGTAATGGCCATCATTGGGGAAATGCTAGTAGGATATCCTACTTTGTGAGACGACTGTGGTTAACCAAGATGACAATGGATAGGCATATTTAATCAACACATCCAGGCTGTTAAATATTGGTTAACTGTAGCCAGACTACTTCAACACAACCAGAGAAAGCTTGAATCTTGGCTCTATTGTTCAATAAAAGTGTTAAATGACTGACACAACCAATATTTCAGGATTTATGTTTTATACAAAAATGTAAAGTCTCCTTGGAGACTAACAAAAATTGCCAAAGCTGACTATATTTCAAGTCATCTCGGCGGGGTATTGGGTTAAGTTTTCAACTAGCAATAATCACGTCTCAGATAAACTTCATAGACTATGAAATTGCCTCTGCACAAGAATAGTGATTGGATCGACAACATTAAAACGGACCTGGTTCAACACTCACAACACACATGGTGCATCTTGCCGTACAGAGTGTACAGCCATATTGATGGTGCACGTGATTGGCTTGCTGACTCCAAACCACGCCCTCCATGTAATGGCCATCATGGCTGAATGGGGAAATACTAGACCCAATGGACAACATACTTTGTGAGACAACTGTGGTTAACCAAGATGAGAATGGATAGGCATATTTAATCAACGCATCCAGGCTGTTAAATATTGGTTAACTGTAGCCAGACTACTTCAACAAAACCAGAGAAAGCTTGAATCTTGGCTTTATTGTTCAATACAAGTGTTAAATTACTCACACAACTAATATTTCAGGATTTATGTTTTATACAAAAATGTAAAGTCTCCATGGAGACTAACAAAAATTGCCAAAGCTGACTGTATTTCAAGTCATCTCGGCGGGGTATTGGGTTAAGTTTTCAACTAGCAATAATCACGTCTCAGATAAACTTCATAGACTATGAAATTGCCCCTGCGGAAGGATGCCAGTTGCATCGACAACATTAAACCGGACCTGGTTCAACCCTCACAACACACGTGGTGCATCTTGCCAACCGTACGGGGTGTACAGCCATGTTGATGGTGCACGTGATTGGCTTGTTCACGCCAAACCACACCCTCCATGTAATGGCCATCATTGGGGAAATGCTAGTAGGATATCCTACTTTGTGAGACGACTGTGGTTAACCAAGATGACAATGGATAGGCATATTTAATCAACACATCCAGGCTGTTAAATATTGGTTAACTGTAGCCAGACTACTTCAACACAACCAGAGAAAGCTTGAATCTTGGCTCTATTGTTCAATAAAAGTGTTAAATGACTGACACAACCAATATTTCAGGACTTATGTTTTATACAAAAATGTAAAGTCTCCTTGGAGACTAACAAAAATTGCCAAAGCTGACTATATTTCAAGTCATCTCGGCGGGGTATTGGGTTAAGTTTTCAACTAGCAATAATCACGTCTCAGATAAACTTCATAGACTATGAAATTGCCTCTGCACAAGAATAGTGATTGGATCGACAACATTAAAACGGACCTGGTTCAACACTCACAACACACATGGTGCATCTTGCCGTACAGAGTGTACAGCCATATTGATGGTGCACGTGATTGGCTTGCTGACTCCAAACCACGCCCTCCATGTAATGGCCATCATGGCTGAATGGGGAAATGCTAGTAGGATATCCTACTTTGTGAGACGACTGTGGTTAACCAAGATGACAATGGATAGGCATATTTAATCAACGCATCCAGGCTGTTAAATATTGGTTCACTGTAGCCAGACTACTTCAACACAACCAGAGAAAACTTGAATCTTGGCTCTATTGTTCAATACAAATGTTAAATTACTCACACAACTAATATTTCAGGATTTATGTTTTATACAAAAATGTAAAGTCTCCTTGGAGACTAACAAAAATTGCCAAAGCTGACTATATTTCAAGTCATCTCGGCGGGGTATTGGGTTAAGTTTTCAACTAGCAATAATCACGTCTCAGATAAACTTCATAGACTATGAAATTGCCCCTGCGGAAGGATGCCAATTGCATCGACAACATTAAACCGGACCTGGTTCAACCCTCACAACACACGTGGTGCATCTTGCCAACCGTACGGGGTGTACAGCCATGTTGATGGTGCACGTGATTGGCTTGTTCACGCTAAACCACACCCTCCATGTAATGGCCATCATGGCTGAATGGGGAAATGCTAGTAGGATATCCTACTTTGTGAGACGACTGTGGTTAACCAAGATGACAATGGATAGGCATATTTAATCAACACATCCAGGCTGTTAAATATTGGTTAACTGTAGCCAGACTACTTCAACACAACCAGAGAAAGCTTGAATCTTGGCTCTATTGTTCAATAAAAGTGTTAAATGACTGACACAACCAATATTTCAGGATTTATGTTTTATACAAAAATGTAAAGTCTCCTTGGAGACTAACAAAAATTGCCAAAGCTGACTATATTTCAAGTCATCTCGGCGGGGTATTGGGTTAAGTTTTCAACTAGCAATAATCACGTCTCAGATAAACTTCATAGACTATGAAATTGCCTCTGCACAAGAATAGTGATTGGATCGACAACATTAAAATGGACCTGGTTCAACACTCACAACACACATGGTGCATCTTGCCGTACAGAGTGTAAAGCCATATTGATGGTGCACGTGATTGGCTTGCTGACTCCAAACCACGCCCTCCATGTAATGGCCATCATGGCTGAATGGGGAAATACTAGACCCAATGGACAACATACTTTGTGAGACAACTGTGGTTAACCAAGATGAGAATGGATAGGCATATTTAATCAACGCATCCAGGCTGTTAAATATTGGTTAACTGTAGCCAGACTACTTCAACAAAACCAGAGAAAGCTTGAATCTTGGCTTTATTGTTCAATACAAGTGTTAAATTACTCACACAACTAATATTTCAGGATTTATGTTTTATACAAAAATGTAAAGTCTCCATGGAGACTAACAAAAATTGCCAAAGCTGACTGTATTTCAAGTCATCTCGGCGGGGTATTGGGTTAAGTTTTCAACTAGCAATAATCACGTCTCAGATAAACTTCATAGACTATGAAATTGCCCCTGCGGAAGGATGCCAGTTGCATCGACAACATTAAACCGGACCTGGTTCAACCCTCACAACACACGTGGTGCATCTTGCCAACCGTACGGGGTGTACAGCCATGTTGATGGTGCACGTGATTGGCTTGTTCACGCCAAACCACACCCTCCATGTAATGGCCATCATTGGGGAAATGCTAGTAGGATATCCTACTTTGTGAGACGACTGTGGTTAACCAAGATGACAATGGATAGGCATATTTAATCAACACATCCAGGCTGTTAAATATTGGTTAACTGTAGCCAGACTACTTCAACACAACCAGAGAAAGCTTGAATCTTGGCTCTATTGTTCAATAAAAGTGTTAAATGACTGACACAACCAATATTTCAGGACTTATGTTTTATACAAAAATGTAAAGTCTCCTTGGAGACTAACAAAAATTGCCAAAGCTGACTATATTTCAAGTCATCTCGGCGGGGTATTGGGTTAAGTTTTCAACTAGCAATAATCACGTCTCAGATAAACTTCATAGACTATGAAATTGCCTCTGCACAAGAATAGTGATTGGATCGACAACATTAAAACGGACCTGGTTCAACACTCACAACACACATGGTGCATCTTGCCGTACAGAGTGTACAGCCATATTGATGGTGCACGTGATTGGCTTGCTGACTCCAAACCACGCCCTCCATGTAATGGCCATCATGGCTGAATGGGGAAATGCTAGTAGGATATCCTACTTTGTGAGACGACTGTGGTTAACCAAGATGACAATGGATAGGCATATTTAATCAACGCATCCAGGCTGTTAAATATTGGTTCACTGTAGCCAGACTACTTCAACACAACCAGAGAAAACTTGAATCTTGGCTCTATTGTTCAATACAAATGTTAAATTACTCACACAACTAATATTTCAGGATTTATGTTTTATACAAAAATGTAAAGTCTCCTTGGAGACTAACAAAAATTGCCAAAGCTGACTATATTTCAAGTCATCTCGGCGGGGTATTGGGTTAAGTTTTCAACTAGCAATAATCACGTCTCAGATAAACTTCATAGACTATGAAATTGCCCCTGCGGAAGGATGCCAATTGCATCGACAACATTAAACCGGACCTGGTTCAACCCTCACAACACACGTGGTGCATCTTGCCAACCGTACGGGGTGTACAGCCATGTTGATGGTGCACGTGATTGGCTTGTTCACGCTAAACCACACCCTCCATGTAATGGCCATCATGGCTGAATGGGGAAATGCTAGTAGGATATCCTACTTTGTGAGACGACTGTGGTTAACCAAGATGACAATGGATAGGCATATTTAATCAACACATCCAGGCTGTTAAATATTGGTTAACTGTAGCCAGACTACTTCAACACAACCAGAGAAAGCTTGAATCTTGGCTCTATTGTTCAATAAAAGTGTTAAATGACTGACACAACCAATATTTCAGGATTTATGTTTTATACAAAAATGTAAAGTCTCCTTGGAGACTAACAAAAATTGCCAAAGCTGACTATATTTCAAGTCATCTCGGCGGGGTATTGGGTTAAGTTTTCAACTAGCAATAATCACGTCTCAGATAAACTTCATAGACTATGAAATTGCCTCTGCACAAGAATAGTGATTGGATCGACAACATTAAAATGGACCTGGTTCAACACTCACAACACACATGGTGCATCTTGCCGTACAGAGTGTAAAGCCATATTGATGGTGCACGTGATTGGCTTGCTGACTCCAAACCACGCCCTCCATGTAATGGCCATCATGGCTGAATGGGGAAATACTAGACCCAATGGACAACATACTTTGTGAGACAACTGTGGTTAACCAAGATGAGAATGGATAGGCATATTTAATCAACGCATCCAGGCTGTTAAATATTGGTTAACTGTAGCCAGACTACTTCAACAAAACCAGAGAAAGCTTGAATCTTGGCTTTATTGTTCAATACAAGTGTTAAATTACTCACACAACTAATATTTCAGGATTTATGTTTTATACAAAAATGTAAAGTCTCCATGGAGACTAACAAAAATTGCCAAAGCTGACTGTATTTCAAGTCATCTCGGCGGGGTATTGGGTTAAGTTTTCAACTAGCAATAATCACGTCTCAGATAAACTTCATAGACTATGAAATTGCCCCTGCGGAAGGATGCCAGTTGCATCGACAACATTAAACCGGACCTGGTTCAACCCTCACAACACACGTGGTGCATCTTGCCAACCGTACGGGGTGTACAGCCATGTTGATGGTGCACGTGATTGGCTTGTTCACGCCAAACCACACCCTCCATGTAATGGCCATCATTGGGGAAATGCTAGTAGGATATCCTACTTTGTGAGACGACTGTGGTTAACCAAGATGACAATGGATAGGCATATTTAATCAACACATCCAGGCTGTTAAATATTGGTTAACTGTAGCCAGACTACTTCAACACAACCAGAGAAAGCTTGAATCTTGGCTCTATTGTTCAATAAAAGTGTTAAATGACTGACACAACCAATATTTCAGGATTTATGTTTTATACAAAAATGTAAAGTCTCCTTGGAGACTAACAAAAATTGCCAAAGCTGACTATATTTCAAGTCATCTCGGCGGGGTATTGGGTTAAGTTTTCAACTAGCAATAATCACGTCTCAGATAAACTTCATAGACTATGAAATTGCCTCTGCACAAGAATAGTGATTGGATCGACAACATTAAAACGGACCTGGTTCAACACTCACAACACACATGGTGCATCTTGCCGTACAGAGTGTACAGCCATATTGATGGTGCACGTGATTGGCTTGCTGACTCCAAACCACGCCCTCCATGTAATGGCCATCATGGCTGAATGGGGAAATGCTAGTAGGATATCCTACTTTGTGAGACGACTGTGGTTAACCAAGATGACAATGGATAGGCATATTTAATCAACGCATCCAGGCTGTTAAATATTGGTTCACTGTAGCCAGACTACTTCAACACAACCAGAGAAAGCTTGAATCTTGGCTCTATTGTTCAATACAAATGTTAAATTACTCACACAACTAATATTTCAGGATTTATGTTTTATACAAAAATGTAAAGTCTCCTTGGAGACTAACAAAAATTGCCAAAGCTGACTATATTTCAAGTCATCTCGGCGGGGTATTGGGTTAAGTTTTCAACTAGCAATAATCACGTCTCAGATAAACTTCATAGACTATGAAATTGCCCCTGCGGAAGGATGCCAATTGCATCGACAAAATTAAACCGGACCTGGTTCAACCCTCACAACACACGTGGTGCATCTTGCCAACCGTACGGGGTGTACAGCCATGTTGATGGTGCACGTGATTGGCTTGTTCACGCTAAACCACACCCTCCATGTAATGGCCATCATGGCTGAATGGGGAAATGCTAGTAGGATATCCTACTTTGTGAGAAGACTGTGGTTAACCAAGATGACAATGGATAGGCATATTTAATCAACGCATCCAGGCTGTTAAATATTGGTTAACTGTAGCCAGACTACTTCAACACAACCAGAGAAAGCTTGAATCTTGGCTTTATTGTTCAATACAAGTGTTAAATTACTCACACAACTAATATTTCAGGATTCATGTTTTATACAAAAATGTAAAGTCTCCTTGGAGACTAACAAAAATTGCCAAAGCTGACTATATTTCAAATCATCTCGGCGGGGTATTGGGTTAAGTTTTCAACTAGCAATAATCACGTCTCAGATAAACTTCATAGACTATGAAATTGCCCCTGCGGAAGGATGCCAGTTGCATCGACAACATTAAAACGGACCTGGTTCAACCCTCACAACACACGTGGTGCATCTTGCCAACCGTACGGGGTGTACAGCCATGTTGATGGTGCACGTGATTGGCTTGTTCACGCCAAACCACACCCTCCATGTAATGGCCATCATTGGGGAAATGCTAGTAGGATATCCTACTTTGTGAGACGACTGTGGTTAACCAAGATGACAATGGATAGGCATATTTAATCAACACATCCAGGCTGTTAAATATTGGTTAACTGTAGCCAGACTACTTCAACACAACCAGAGAAAGCTTGAATCTTGGCTCTATTGTTCAATAAAAGTGTTAAATGACTGACACAACCAATATTTCAGGATTTATGTTTTATACAAAAATGTAAAGTCTCCTTGGAGACTAACAAAAATTGCCAAAGCTGACTATATTTCAAGTCATCTCGGCGGGGTATTGGGTTAAGTTTTCAACTAGCAATAATCACGTCTCAGATAAACTTCATAGACTATGAAATTGCCTCTGCACAAGAATAGTGATTGGATCGACAACATTAAAACGGACCTGGTTCAACACTCACAACACACATGGTGCATCTTGCCGTACAGAGTGTACAGCCATATTGATGGTGCACGTGATTGGCTTGCTGACTCCAAACCACGCCCTCCATGTAATGGCCATCATGGCTGAATGGGGAAATACTAGACCCAATGGACAACATACTTTGTGAGACAACTGTGGTTAACCAAGATGAGAATGGATAGGCATATTTAATCAACGCATCCAGGCTGTTAAATATTGGTTAACTGTAGCCAGACTACTTCAACAAAACCAGAGAAAGCTTGAATCTTGGCTTTATTGTTCAATACAAGTGTTAAATTACTCACACAACTAATATTTCAGGATTTATGTTTTATACAAAAATGTAAAGTCTCCTTGGAGACTAACAAAAATTGCCAAAGCTGACTATATTTCAAATCATCTCGGCGGGGTATTGGGTTAAGTTTTCAACTAGCAATAATCACGTCTCAGATAAACTTCATAGACTATGAAATTGCCCCTGCGGAAGGATGCCAATTGCATCGACAACATTAAACCGGACCTGGTTCAACCCTCACAACACACGTGGTGCATCTTGCCAACCGTACGGGGTGTACAGCCATGTTGATGGTGCACGTGATTGGCTTGTTCACGCCAAACCACACCCTCCATGTAATGGCCATCATTGGGGAAATGCTAGTAGGATATCCTACTTTGTGAGACGACTGTGGTTAACCAAGATGACAATGGATAGGCATATTTAATCAACGCATCCAGGCTGTTAAATATTGGTTAACTGTAGCCAGACTACTTCAACACAACCAGAGAAAGCTTGAATCTTGGCTCTATTGTTCAATAAAAGTGTTAAATGACTGACACAACCAATATTTCAGGATTTATGTTTTATACAAAAATGTAAAGTCTCCTTGGAGACTAACAAAAATTGCCAAAGCTGACTATATTTCAAGTCATCTCGGCGGGGTATTGGGTTAAGTTTTCAACTAGCAATAATCACGTCTCAGATAAACTTCATAGACTATGAAATTGCCCCTGCGGAAGGATGCCTATTGCATCGACAACATTAAAACGGACCTGGTTCAACCCTCACAACACACGTGGTGCATCTTGCCAACCGTACGGGGTGTACAGCCATGTTGATGGTGCACGTGATTGGCTTGTTCACGCCAAACCACACCCTCCATGTAATGGCCATCATTGGGGAAATGCTAGTAGGATATCCTACTTTGTGAGAAGACTGTGGTTAACCAAGATGACAATGGATAGGCATATTTAATCAACGCATCCAGGCTGTTAAATATTGGTTAACTGTAGCCAGACTACTTCAACACAACCAGAGAAAGCTTGAATCTTGGCTTTATTGTTCAATACAAGTGTTAAATTACTCACAGAACTAATATTTCAGGATTCATGTTTTAATACAAAAATGTAAAGTCTCCTTGGAGACTAACAAAAATTGCCAAAGCTGACTATATTTCAAGTCATCTCAGCGGGGTATTGGGTTAAGTTTTCAACTAGCAATAATCACGTCTCAGATAAACTTCATAGACTATGAAATTGCCCCTGCGGAAGGATGCCTATTGCATCGACAACCTTAACCCGGACCTGGTTCAACCCTCACAACACACGTGGTGCATCTTGCCAACCGTACTGGGTGTACAGCCATGTTGATGGTGCATGTGATTGGCTTGTTCACGCCAAACCACACCCTCCATCTAATGGCCATCATGGCTAAATGGGGAAATGCTAGTAGGATGTCCTACTTTGTGAGGCTACTGTGGTTAACCAAGATGACAATGGATAGGCATATTTAATCAACGCATCCAGGCTGTTAAATATTGGTTCACTGTAGCCAGACTACTTCAACAGAGCCAGAGAAAGATTGAATCTCAGCTGTATCTTTCAATAAAAGTGTTTCAAGTTCTCTCCATGAACATGATTTAGATCTGATCCTAGTGTTGGCTTTTCCTGCCTCAGCGCAGGCTTTGCAGCATGTAACTTGTCGTCTCCCGCAGCCGGAGAGAACAAGGAGACACCGGCACCCGGTCGGTAACGAGACGACAACGTTTCTCCCTGCAGAGCTCCGTCACTTCACAAGACACGGAAAACCTCTGTTGGTCTGGAGGAGCTGCAGCATTTATTTCTGCACAAACGTCCAGAATTCACTAGATATTCTCAGAGCTAAACTAACTCTTCTGCAGTGTGTAGTGAGCGCGCGTTCACGTCTAGAGGTGGAGCGAGCTGAGCGAGAACGCGCGCTCTGTCTGAGTGAAGGTAAGCAGGCAGAGGAGCAGAGGCAGCGGCCACACGCGAATGCGCATATGCGAATGCGCATATGCGAACGCGCATATGCGAACGCACATGTGTCCCGACCCGGTACATTTATACGCTTAAAAAGTTACAAACAGTCCCTTTAAGTGCTACTCCTATAAAGGTACTATAATTCTCAACTACGGGGCCTGGGCCCACTGGTGAGCCTCAGAGCGACACCTAGTGGGCCGCGGAGGTTCTGCCAAGTAGTTTGATTAACCTCTTCAAAAACCGACAACCGCTATTCTGTCTTTCAGAGGTTGAGGCGGGCTCAGTTTTAAAGCTAAAGTGAAGATACTGGTATATGAAACTAGAAAAACCTAAAGAATCCATTGGTACCAACCATGTAGCTTGTTGGGAAGGAGGCTAAATATTGCTCCAACGATATCTGAATACAAATGCAGTTATTTGCTTATCGTCATCAGACAGGTGGGTGCCGAGAGGGCACTTTTATAGAATGGCCATTTCATACTCTTGGCCTTTATTTTTATATATTTACTTTTCATATTTACCTTCATTCCTTCAAAATTGGACTGTTTTTGGTATTTGGTCTTGTTTTATTCTGACAACAAAAAGGGAAAAATGGCTTTTTTGGTTTAAAACCAAAAAAAGGAAAAAAACATGGCATTTCTGGGGGTTTCTTCATTTTTAAATTACAAATGAATTTCGGATTATCCAATGATACCCAGACCCTGACCTGATTGGTCCTAATATCTTTACTTTTGTTTCTGATATCTCATATGATCTCGTCATGTATTATGGTTATGTATGTAAATATGATGCTACGGACATGTGCAATAACAGATGTTGGTCACTTTGTGCAATAATCTGGCAAAACTGGCATCTCACCAATATACATATTGTATTTATATATCGTATTATCTTTTACATTTATATTGTATTATCTCTTTATTGTATTATCTTTTCATTAGCACCTATGGGATTGTCACAATCTAATTTCATTGTAATACACAATGACAATAAAGGGCTTGAATCTTGAATCTAGTGATGGTATTTGCATGTTTCTCTTTCTTGGTTAGAATAGAAGGCATTCAAACTGACAGCATCACACTGACATCTAGTGGAATAAAGCCGCTGTGCATCTGTGATTTCTTATGTAGTAAAGTAAAGGAGAAGCCAGTGCATGGACGGAGTTACACTCTTACATTACATATTAACACTAATAAGATATCATGGAATCATTTGTCACAATGGTTTTGTGTACTGCAATTTAAAAAAGAGGCTTGTCACTGAAAATCCACAACACAACAAAAGACCGTTTAATTAAAAGTCCTCAGATACAGTCATTCATGGAAAATATGTAGCAGCATTTTATTTTTAAAAAGTCAAATAGAAATCTTACATTTTGGTGGTGGGGAAAACAAACCGCAGGTTGAGATAAAAATAAAAGTTAAATACAATCAATACTTTAGCTTCTGAAGCCTGGCTGGTTCACTTGTCCATTTAGGTAGCCAAGCTACTGGTCCCTAAGCAAAAGAGTAGAACCAAAAACAAGAGCACACACACACACTATTTCACACAGACATTCATACATACACATGCACACCGTCTTCCCCCCTCCATCATGCAAAGCCCACTTTTATAGCAGCACAGAGAGCCAAATATGGCCCTAGGAATAGTTTTTTGGGCAAATGAGGCCACTGATAGATTAAAAACAGCACTCATCCTCCTTCCCCAAACTCACACACACACTCACTCTAAATCAAGTAGAGACTCTGTAAAATGTCCATTCAATTTGGCCTCTGCATAGAAAAATAAAAATGGCAACCACAAAATGTAGGTGTGGTTGGTAATTAATGCAAGCATTTGGGTGCAATTCTATTCAAAAACAAAAATCTTCTGGAGCCGTCCCATCCCTAACAGCCCTTTGCTTTGTGTTTTCATCTAAACTGGAGGGTTAAATAGCTAGGATTCCTGTGGGGATAGGGCCCATCCAAAACCATTTGTTCACTGTGTGTCAGTGTTTCCCCAATTTAGTCAAAGTCGCTGTGTGCACCCTCTACAGAGACATTTAAAAAGCATCTGGATCCAAGTAATTAGCACGACTTTGAAAGGAAAAAAATACAATTTCCATCAATGTTTTTCACTGAACATCCATCGTACATGCGTGTACTGGTACTGCAGAGGCGCCGCTGTTCAGAGTCAAGTTGCTGTCATCTTGTGTCGTCAGTTTCAGTGTTTAATTCACTACTTTGGAAGGTGCAGTTCTGGGGATGGAGTACAAATCCTGGGCCTGATTTTCAACACAGCGGCATCCACTCGGTCCAGCTCTTCGGTTTTCTCGCTGCTCTGGGGTGGAGTCAGGACGCCTGAAGGTACCGGACAGTTGCCGTGACGCTCTAACTCCACATCCTGGTAAGAGAAGGCCTTGTCCTGTACACAGCAGAAAATAAACAGATTAACTATGTGGTCAGTAGACATCTGAGTTTGAGTCATGCTTAGTGCATGACTTTGTAACATCACAATTGGAAGACAATCAGGATCATTTTTACTCTTGCTAGTTTCTCAGCATTACCGACCCTGCCTTTAAGCTCACAAATTTAAAATAAAAAAACTGCAAAACTTGCAAATCGTTATTTTCATGGGCAGTGTTTTTTTTCCAGGATTTTCTAATTTTATCGTTGCTTTTTAATCATTAAAACTGAGAAACAAACATTGCAAAACTTCCACTTACCATCCATGTAATGTAGGAGGCATGGGTCTGGATGTTGTGCATGTCATCTGCGGCGATTCCTGTGAACGTTTTCATAGACGACCCACCAACCTCCCGCAGCGCCATGGCGAACGGCACCATCCATCTCACGCACTGCTCGACCTCCACCCTCTTCAGAGCTACAAGAACAGAAGGATGAAGGAAGTGAAACGTCAGGGCAACACAACCAGGGTAACACCAGCGGGATAAAAAAAACAAAAAACATTAAAAATACTGGTGTGTTTTAAATAAAACTTTTGCTCAAGAAGAGTAAATCTCGAAATAAGAAGAGTTTGGTTTCTTTACCGGAGACATTTTCCACCAGCTCCAGAGAGGAGAAGTGAAACAGGGCTGAAGCAGCAAGGATGCCATTGGAAAACTCAAGGCAACGCACATCTAGCATACACAGGTCCAACAACTAGAAGAAAAAGAGAAAACAACTGTAATTAATCAGAGCATACCTCAAAATGAGCACTGCAAATACTCCTAATAAGCCAGGACAGAATCATCTGTGGTATTTACATAAATACTGTGTGTATTCCTTTACTTTCTTTCTTTGAAAGATTATAATTTCTGAATAAAGAACATTTTTTTTGCTCTTCAAAGCTGCGCTGTGGAGCTGATGTCTCTGTAGGGCAGCAACAAGTAGAACGACAATGTCTTAGTAGAGGTACAGTATGTACTGGTGCCCACTGGATGGGACTAATGACGGGTTCAGACTACACGATATCAGCCAGATTACAGCCCGACACGGCAGAAGTAGGGTGTCGACTCGGATCGGGAACGACAATGGATGCCGGTCGCGACAGTCGATCGGTTTATCTGGTGTAGTGTGTCACAGTTGAAGACAACTGACGCCGCACCTGGAACGCCTCATGACGTCCAAGCAAAAACACTAGCATTTTTTTTTTTTCTCTTCTGCCATGTGTTCCCTCACGTCCGTGACTGAGCACAGAGCGCTCTTCAACTGTAAACATGGCGAGGCGAAAGAGGAATGATGATGATGGTGCTGCTCGGTGGAACTGCAAAACAGAGTCGCAGTCTCACTTTTTTTTTTAGGCTTTCCCGAACACAAGACAGCCAGCGTCATTCACACTGCTAATGTTTGTTTACAATCTTGTTCCTGGAAGTCGGTTCCTAGCACCTTCTTTCTGATGACATCACGTGTGTCCTGAAAGAAGGCAAGCTATGATTGGTCGAGGACCAACGTGGAGTCTGTCATGTCTCTCAGCCGAGTCACTTTATGACTCTATAAACGGCCTAATCTGACACAGTGACCATCGTAACAGACAAAAATATCATGTACAGCATGCATTTACCATCCCGGCAGGTCGGTGATGCCTTAACTTTGCATTTTTTAGAAACTAGAGCTGGATTTTTACACACTATTGAAGACATACAGTACATGTAGTGTATATAGTTAATGTGAGAGAAACACACACTTAAGTCACTCCTGACAACTAATATGGTTGAAATGTTTGTCAAATTAAACCGAAGTGTGCAGACCTACTTAAAGTCTCCCATTTCTGTCATTGTTCTGTATGATTGAAGTACCTAACTGATATATCATTTTATTAGGAAGGCAAAAACACACACACACGCATATACAACGTACCTCTGCGATTTGTGTGAAGGTATTCTGGGGGTATTTGGGGATGAGCAGCTCGTCCGTCTCCTTCAGGTAGGCCACCTGCATGTAAACATTGAGCCAGGAGATGGGAGTCTGTGGACTGAGACTCCAATTCAGCTCCTGTTTTAGAAAGGAAAGAGGGAGCAGACAACCTGAAGTAAAACCATCAACAACAGCAACACGACTACTTGAAACATATATCTAAATAAACTCATGATTGTCCAGGGTTCCAGGGTTGTGACAACAAACCAACCACCGTTTGGACAGACGTGCATTTCTAAAATAATACAAGAAAGGGAAGAGGCTACGCAATGTCTACCATTAGTGATTTAGGCAACCAAGAGCCAATGATTACAAGAAGCTTACTACTTATATACTTAAGATCTACAAAAATCCCATCAGTGGGGTGAGATTGGGCATGTGATATTTGGACAAATGCAGACCATGTGTCATGGATCAATGAGTAACGTGTGAAAGGTCTTTACCTTCATAATAATGATTTCCATACTGAGAATCTCATCTTCCGTGCAGGCTTCGTCTGTAACATAGGCAAACTGGTGGACCTTGGGAGGATACATCTCCTGAGGGGACGCAACAAAACACAGGAGACCAGCATTATTACAACCAATCATACCAACCAACATGTTGTAAAATGTTGCAGGAGAAAGGGGCAATGCAATTTAGATGATCTACCTAAAGCAAGCCCACTACAAACAGGCTGCCTAAAAACCAGGCTAATTGTGATCATCCCACTTCACATCCTGTACAGTCCTCCCGACCCTTCTTACCTCTACTTTGGCAGCAATGAAGAGACAGGTGATGCCTATGAGCTGCAGCGTTGACTTGAAGACGTTTCTTTGTGTAGCCATGAAGCGATCAAAGTAGTCCTGAGCGAGATGGTAGGATTCCCTGTGCAGTTTGTACACCTCGCTGACCTAAAACATGCAAACAAACAGAACATCAGTGCACTGATTTGGCCTCCCGTGACTTCAAACCATATTCATTATGAGATGTGTCGGTGGTTTGTTCCGCTGGCAAATGCCGTCCAATAACCTTGTATTTTGAAGTTATAAAAAATGTTAATAAAATGTACCCGAATTTACGCCATTACTACCGACATTCCTGTAGTATTACTTCACAGCGTCTTCTGTATTAGCCGTGTGTTTACTACGTGTTTATTTGCATAGAGAGCGGGGGAAGTGAGATCGGATCACAAGTGGCCACTCAAGACACATGTGGAGAAAGCATTCTAATGCCAGGTGTGAACAGACGTACTTAAAGCTGTCTACTTGTGTTCTGATCACTGAGGACGCATCTTAATTACAAGTCTGAACGGGGCCTAAAGCCCTTTCTTACCACGCCCGTTCAAGGCGGGGCTGTTGCGTCGTTATTCCGCCGAAATGGGGGGCATCGTTTCTCCACCGCTAAGCCGGCAGCGGAGGTAACAGAGCCGAATCAACGTCTGTGTAAAAGGGACGCCCGGCAAGGCAGGACTGCGCACACACACATACACGCACACTAGACACCGACGCATTTGTGTTACACATCACGCCAGCGTGCTATCTGAAATCACAACAGGGCCGTATCATACCAGCTTTGTTAAGTTCAGTGTAAAAAAAGCAAAAAGAACTATCTCAGTGTTTAAATTTACACTTTACTCTTTTGAAGCCGGCCTCAGATCTCACATCAGTCTGATGAGGCCCCACATTATTTCTATGGCAGCCCTTATCATTATTCACTCTTTGATATGAAGAGGAACCAAAGTCAAAGGGCTAGAGCTGAGTCTTTATTGAAGTGATTAGGCCAATCAGATTAGTTGATCTCTTTCAGAGACATTTTTTTCACAGTCACACAAGATACTTTGGAGTATTACTTGACTGTTGTGCCACAGGATGTTTACTTATAATTACCCACAATACACATTAGAATTTTCTCAGTAACCAGATTATGAGTCCACGTCAAAAGCAGTAAGAGAGCCTACTGTCCTATGCCGTAGTTTCCACTAGCATCAGTAATTACTGTAAGAGTTAGTTCTACGGTCAAGAAACTAAATAGTTATAAATACAGCCTTTGCTTTTTCCCCCTCACAAATAAAAGCTGAAATGACCAAAATGAAAGTCATTATATGCTTTGTTTACAATGGTGTTGACAAGGAGCGAGATGTTAAACCGGTCACTAAGACATGATACAGACCTCCATGAGCCAGTCCAGGAGAACGGCCCTCATCTTGGGCTGCAGATGAGGATGTTTCTCCATCACGTGCACGTCCCTTGTGTAGGTCTTATCCTTCTCCAACATGTTGTTCCACACCACATCCTTACTGGCCCAGCTGATAGTAAAACAAGAGATGGACACCGTGTTAAAAAAATAATAATCAAGGATTCATCTCGACTGTCCCCCCGTTGTTGTGCAACATGTTCAAAGCTGTATCACTTGCATTTGAAGTATGATTTTCTTTGGACAGATACATTACAAACGAGATTAACAGAAAATATGTAGTGAACAATTTTCAATGCAGATCCTACAGGGCTGTATTTAAGCCCTAGTTAGGGGGGGTAGTGATTAAAGAGGCAACAACATCAGTATGTGCTTAGATAGAACGGGAGGTCACATGATATGGAGCCTAACCTGAAAGAAGAAAAAAAAAAAATAAATCAAACAATAACAGTACTCACCACAGAGCAGGAAGCGGGGCGCAGCGCACCGGTGTTACAAACACGTTGTTAAAGTTGTAGTGGGGGAAACCAGCGTTTATCAGGGAAACTGGTTGGTCCTCTTCCTGATCAGGTGTGGGGATACACCTCTGTGGACTGGTATAACCAGCATTAGGACTCCAGCCCAGCTTCATGGTAAAGAGGGAGAGCAGAGAGATGACATGAGGAAACTGTGGGGGTGAAGTCACAGTACAGATACCTGTTGTTGTGGTACAGAGAAGGGACTATAGACACACCTCCTAACCAGAGATCAAGTGTGAAGTGCTAGTTAAGGCAGGATTAACAATGGATCAGCCAATATGTACTCGAGGAATGAGCAACCAAGTTTATATACCAGCAGCGTTGCTTTTGATCCAATACAGATTAGGACTGCACGACATGAGGATCATATGCGATAATGATGTTGAACATTTCGATAACGATATTACTTGCGATAAATAAACAGATATTCAAGTGTGTGTCATTCTGCTGCTTCAGTATACTGCTAAAATACAAGAAATTGCTTGTTGAATTAAAAAAAAATTCCAACATTCTTTTATTTAACAAATTGAACATTGAACTGCACATAACGGGCACCAGAAACAAAATGATGAGGATTTGTTTGAGTTAGTATCGGTCACAAGAAAAACCCAAAACAGTTTATTGTGCAGCCCTAATACAGACCAAGTGGTGAAAGTCAGCAACTGGGCTACGGATACATTAACTGATCTGAGGCGCGAATTGAGACTTGGGCGAGGCACCAAGTGTGGAAAGAGAACCAAGCCTACCTCACAATCACGCTGCTTCTTCTTCGTCATCTCCGCGACCTCGTCATCCACATCTTGTAAATACTGTGGATCAAAGAAGGACATTTATTATTTATTATTTTGTATGTCCACAGCATGTGAGAACCATACTTTCCTACCCTCCCAATTTCCCCGGGAGACTCCCATTTTTCATTGCCCTCTCCCAGTTTCCTCCACACTTCTCCCAATTTATGACAAACGTTTAAAACTTTTTTTCCTTTTCGTTATCTCAACCTGTTTCTGGCGCTGTACAGCGTGTATAATAAGTAGTATTCAGTTTTCTTTCCAGAGAATTATAAGTAAAATTAAAAGTAGGCCTATTCAACATAAAAATGCAGATGTAGTGTACTAAATATTTTATTTTCAGTCTTTAAAAGTCTCCAGAATGCATGAAACCAATATCCCTTTCATACTGAGGACTCAACCAGGTTTGATCGTGTGTATGAAAGAGTTAACCCGCGTCGACTGACTCGGCTTCGCGACCCAGGTCGAGAGGTGGGTCGGACCAGGGTCGATTTCAATGTGAATGGCACGCACCCAGGTCACTAACAAACCGGGCGGGACAAAGCTATTCGGTTGCAAATGAGGGCGCACCGGAGGTGGACGACGGACGAGAACAACATGGATGTGTGGCAAGACTTTCAGGAGCGGGGGCTGCTGGCCGTCCGTACTGAGGAAGAAATTAAGCGGTAGATGACGGGACGGTGAGAGACAACGTAGTGTAACGTTATACAAACATAACAAGGCTGCCGAATGAGAGAGGCATCCGCCGTAATGTCACACAGAAACACACCGTAATAAGCTGACCACCTCTCAATACTGCCAGCTGTGCGCTCATCTGGTTTTAAAGCGTATTTTTTACATGTTCTATTTGTAACGTTACCTATTTAACTTTCCAAATAAACCTGCTAAAAGGTCCATCCGTCGCCTGTTCGATCTGGCATAAAGTAACAAATCCAGTCCGTTACATTACTTTATCGAACAATTAGCAAACTAAATGAAATGTCAACTAATTTTATACATTTGGACAAGTTCACAGTTGCCACATGTCCAGCTGAAAAACTTTCATAACCCTACTATATGAAGCAAATCGATGCTGGGATGGCAGAGTGAGTGAAATATACATTACAGTCTTCAGAAGTGTCTAATCCTTTTGTAAATCTAGCCTATATATTATCATATTAGATAACACAATGTAGTCTCATAGATGATAAGTGTACTGTAGATAGACGGAGGAAATTAAGGTTCATGAGTGTTGATTGACACTGTAAATCTGTATGTTGTCTGTTTGGTTTTTGCATACATTACAGCTCCATACATACAACATAGTTACACATTGATGATGCCACTATCATCCCCCCCTCCCCTCTCTATAATCCTCCAGACCTGTAACCCCCCCACCCCCGCTGCCCATTTCTAACCTGACCTAATTGGTATGCATTGCTCCCAGGTTGTATCTGTCCTGACCAGGGTTATCCAACCCTGAAAGTCCAATCTAAAGTCTCTGAAACTCAACTTTTTCTGGGGGGAGGACACCCAGAACCCCCGCTTTGGTTTTGAAATTCCCTTTTTTTAGGTCTTGGTTGGCAAGTACGGCGAGAGCTTGTAAAAGATAGAAACTGCATCCTGTTTTGTTTTGTATTTTGTGTTGATTGATACTGTAAATATGTATGTTTTTGCCTACATTACAGCTCCATACACACCATAGTTAAACATTTTATAAAGCTAAAAATGCTGTGTGTACTATATTAACACTGCATCCCAAAAACATGCACCATTCTGTGCCATTTTTGCACAAATTGATGATGCCACTATTCCTTCCCCCCCTCTAACACCTGAGCTAATTGGTATGCATTGCTCCCAATCTGTGCTGACCAGGGTTATCCAACCTCGGTCATTAATGTGAAAGGGGGTAAAAAGTCTCTGAAACTAATTTTTTTCTGGGGGAGGACGCCCAGATCCCCCACTGGTTTTAAAATCCCCCCTTTTTTGAGGTCTTGGTTGGCAAGTATGATGAGAGCTTGTGGAAGGTAGAAACTGAAGTGGGGTTGTTGTTTTGTAAGCACCAACAGAAATCATTATTAAATGCAACTATACAATAATCAGATCAAGTTGCATTGATCAGTAATACTTCAATGAAGCACAAGACTTGCCAGCAAATGAAGAATATATGTGAGTGTTGATTGATACTGTAAATCTGTATGTTTTTGCCTACATTACAGCTCAATACATACAACATAGTTCAACATTTTATGAAGCTTATAATGCTCTGTTTACTATATTTACACTGCATCCCAAAAACATGCATCATTCTGTGACATTTTAGAGAAGATTCTCAAAGAAGCACCAATACAAAGCATTATTAAATGCAGCCAAATCAGCTGCATTGATCAGTAACACTTCAATGAAGGAAGCACAAGACTTGCCAGCAATGATAAATATATAAGAAAGCAGTTTTTATATATCTGGATTATTCAATTAAGGCCTACATTAGCAGCAGCCTATAGCCACCACAGCTGAAACCAGGGTTAGGTCTGCAGAAAGCCTTTTCACACTACTTACAATGGCAACATCTGCCTTCCTCTTTCTCGGTCGTAGCGTAGTTTCTTTGGGCGCAGACTTCGGTTCTGTCTCTTCCCTGTGACAACACACAACAAAACAAACTCCAAAGTCAACATACAACATTTAAAAAGGGCTTAAATGAACATGTTAATGAAGCTAAAACTAAGCTCTCCTATATCTAGCATGAAGCTAACTAGCCGGATGGCATCAACTTTTCTCTCTGTCGTCACACTTTGATTAAAAACAACATATAAAAACACATGAAACTCACCGTTTTCCTCGCATTATACTCAAGAGAGGGGTTATGTGTCAGCTTCAGAGTAAACCTGTGAATGAGAACGGTTTAATTGAAAGAGGAAAACACAGTCAAACACACACTTCTCCCCAACCCCCACTCCTCTTTCTCAACTCTCCCTCCTTCTGACAAAGCCCAGCTCAGCCTGGCGGGGAAATGCAATCAGCACATTAGAAAAGTCGACATAAAAGTACCACACAAAGCACATACAGTAACAAAACTAACCCACCACTAAACATCAGACCTTAAACTAGCTGCTTATGGTTGTTATTTGTCATATTTTTAAGAAGGAAGTTGGTTATTTGTCTAAATTTTGCACAGCTGTTGCTTCTTGCACACATTCATGGCTGAAACAAGCTGCCTTTATTCTCTTAATTTAACAACAACACAGCTGAAAACAAGCCACATTAAGTATAAAGCATCTGGTCAAATGTTTAAATCATTATCACTAAGGTAGCATTTAAGTTAACTAGCTCGATGCTATAGTAGCTTTGCATCAAGATTACAGCTTGAAGTTCACTCTTATCAACGTTTAAACAATATAAATATGATGAAACTAATCCACCACTAAACATCAGACCTTAGAGTAGCTGCTAAACATTCTTATTTGTTGTATTTTTAAGGTTAAAGTTGGTTATTTGTCTAACTTTGCACAGCTGTTGCACATTACTGCCCCAAAAACAACAGCTGAGACTCCTTTAATCTCTCTAAAACAAGCCACATTACGTATAAGCATGTATAAAAATGTTTAAATCAGTATGCAACTTAGTTTAGTTTAGCTAAATTAGCATTAAAGTGAAGCTAACAAACAAATACAGTTGCAGCTCGCTTAACTAGCTCCATGTTTGCATCCACTCACCTCAAGATTACAGCTTGAAGTCCACTCTTTATCCACGTTTAAAAAGTATAAATATGGTCTTGTTGTTGTCTATCTTTCTCCTCAGGATGTGATGTGTATCCAGGCCTGGTTAGTAGTTCCTCTGAGCTGATCTGGCGCCTTGCAGAGAGAAGAACAGATGACTTGAAGCATCAACGTCAGAAAGAGGAGTGGATTTAACTTGGCGCTAAACTCCCTCACTTACACCCCCTCTTTATACTCTAAAAACACCTCTAATCACCACACTATCACCTCTACGTCGTGTTTAGATTATCCTTTGTCTATATTAATCGATATAGTCCGTGTATGTGGTCTTAAATCAAAGGAAAAGTGAGTTTATAAGCTAGAAAAGAGGAACTGGAGGCGTGGTTGCCGTGGTGACAGCTGCAGTGGGCGGAGCTACCAAACAGGAAGTGTTCGGGCAACCGCGTGGCTAGTCTTGTCAGATGTAAACAAAGCCGGCGTGTGTTTGGTTAAACGCTAAAATAAAGGTTAAAGCGAGCAAAATATTTGGAGGTTATTGCGCATTATCGTTGTGTGGACTCTAGTAATGACTGTCTCTCGTTGTCAGTCTGGGCGCGTCTGTTATTTAAGCTAAATCAACAATGTTAGCTTGTTGTTGCTGCTTCTAGTGCTGCCAGGGCGCCCATTTTACAGCACAGAGAGGTTGATTCAACACTTAACTGACCCTTGGACCCTAAAAAAACAAGCTTTATCTTCCCTGCTTCACAAGTTGCTCCACCAAAACGGGAACATGAAGTTTTTGGACCTTTTTGGGCGACTAAAATCCGTGGTTATTGGAATGATTCATGTTAAAGCCTTACCAGGTAAACAAAGACTGCACTGACCAGTGACCTGCAATGCTCAAATGTAAGTTTTGCAGTGGTGGAGGAGGTATACTTAGGATATATTTAGCCTACTTATTCACTATACTATTTTGGCTACTTGTGTAAAAAATACTCCATTACAGCTGTTTTCTTGTGTGGACAATCTGTTATATAACTAAATATAACTCTTGAATAAGACCTTCAATGCTCAAATGTACATTTTGTAGGGGTGGAAGCTATATTTAGCCTACTTATTCACTATGCTATTTAGGCTACTTAAAGGCTGCCACACTGTATAAATACTCCATTACAGCTGTATTCTTGTGTGGACAATCTGTAAAGTAACTAACTAGTAAATATAACTCTTGAATAAGACTTACAATATCCTCTCTGAACTGTAGTGGAGTAGAATTGTTAAGTAGAATAAAATGGAAATACTCAAGGAAGGTACAAATACTTCAAATTTGTACTTATAAGCACAGTACTTGAGTAAATGTAGGCCTCCATCACTGCAAATTTGGAAGCTATAATCTGTGATATCTCATACTGTTTGTAACTATGTTTCTCGTCTACCTCAGGCACCCCCCTGGGTTGTATGAAAATGTCCCAAATCACTGAAGAAGCATGCAGGGAGGCAACAATCTACCGTGATGCTGGGATTGTAAGTAATTGCACATTATGTTAATTCATTACACATTTGTTGTCTTTCAGGGTAAGCCAGTAACTAGGGGTGCACCGATCTGACTTTTTCATTCCCGATACCCACAGCCCAGGTATCTGGGCTGTGGGTATCAGCTGATACCAAGTACCCCTCTCTCTTCCAGGATGGTGTGATCATTGAGAACATGCATGATATCCCTTACTCGTTCTCTGTGGGCCCCGAGGTGACTGCCTGTATGACGACAGTATGCACCGCCGTGAGAAGCATCTGTCCAAGCCTACCGCTCGGAGTGCAGATACTGTCTTCTGCTAACCAGCAGGCGCTGGCCGTGGCTCTGGCTTCAGGTTCACTCTTTACATCAATTCAGTTGTTGTGAGGCTGTAATCATCTGCAGGAAAAAGCTTTTAGAGCATAACAGAGGCCTTCAATCATGTGGTATCGTGGCCAACAGACTACATCAGCAGATTACTGTGTGGTCACCCTTCTTATTATTTAAGGTGTTTATCAGTGAAATAAGCTGCTCTGTGTTCGGTCTTCCGTGACAAACTGCTTTCTTTTTGAGCAAAGGTCAGCTACTTGTGTGTCAGCCAAAACGTACCTGTATTTCAAACAGTGGCTCAACCATATAGCATTGTAATGTTATTGTTTGGTCCCAGGTGTGGATTTCATCAGGGCCGAGGGTTTTGTCTTTTCTCACGTGGCTGATGAGGGTCTCCTGAATGCCTGCGCCGGAGACTTACTGAGATATCGCAAGCAGATCGGAGCTGAGCATGTGCAGATCTTCACTGACATCAAGAAGAAGCACAGGTGAGATCATCACCGTCCGTACAGTGTGATTGGTAAATCGAACCTGACGAGCCACTGATAAGCAAAAAACACTTGGAAGCATATTTGACACTTTATATCTCTGAATACGACTCTAGTCGTTCATTTGGAACTACTTTTTGTTGTTCTTGATCCCTGTTTTAAGTCAATTTTACAATGTATTTGACATCTAATTAATGTAAACCTGTCTTTAGTCTCACTTTTACTCAGCCTTTGCCTGCTTGTGTATTTATAAGTATGTGTATGTGTGCTTTCCCAGCTCCCATGCGCTGACATCAGACGTGAGCATCGAAGAGACGGCACGTGCCGCCGAGTTCTTCCTCTCAGATGGACTCATCATCACGGGAGTGGCCACCGGAACACAGGCTGACCCGCGGGAGCTCAGAGGTATACTGCCACGACAACTCCACACTTCATACAACCAGGAGCCCAGTATGGTGCTGCAATGAATGCTTTCATTATGCTCTGTTTGACACGTTGGCATCATTTTGGATAGCAGTATAGGGTTGCAACACAAGCTATTATCAACATTTTGTATTATTTCTTTATTATTTGCGCACACATAAAACTTCATAAAATCCAGATAATGAAAAAAGATAAGAAATGTGACAGGAGAGGCCAAGAAGCCACAGGATTATACAACGGACCTCCCTCCATATAAGGAGACAAACAATAACGAAAAATGGGGAAAAAAAGAAAACTAAGCTAACATAATTTAGAGAAATACAACAAAAATAAATGACAACAAAAAGCACACAGAATAAGCAGAAAAACTAACCAATCAGTAGACAATAATCCAATAAAAACAAATTAATATGTGAAAAACAAAAGAGAAAAATATATATCTGTATGTAAAATTTTCTAAGTATACCGAGCTCGTGATAACGTGTACTTTGGCGTACATTGATTTGATTTATTCAACATTGATTTTTCCAATGAATAGTTTAGTCTATATAATTTTAAAACCCTAAAATTATACTATTAACAATGGCATAATACCAAGAAAAGCAAAGATTTGAGAAGTACCACAGCCTTATACTGTATATACTATGAAGTGTCACTGCCCCATCTGTCCAGCAGAGGCCGCCCTCACCTCTAGTCATACCCATGTGACAATATGCTCTTAGGATCATCCTGATGTGCGTTCCATTACCCATACTAGCACACTATTTAGTATGAAACAAAACGATTTAGTATGTCCCAGTACATAGTATGTCAAATGCAGTATGCGAAAAATACCAGGATGTCCTACTACATCTGGTTGCATCTTGCAGTATGAAAGCCAGCATGCTTTTCTGGCTATTCTGACCCACAATCCTCTGCACAGCAGATATATGAGCAAGAGGGTCAAAGTTCAAGGTGCAATGTTATGACAAAGTAGTATGTCCCAATTGCATGCATACTGCATGCAACAGTATTATAAAAATAATAAATCGTACACCAGCAACTTGGTAAAAAAAAATCTTCAAAATTATCAGGAATTACAATTCAGGTGTAAAGTTTTTTAATGCAGCAACAAATTGCTCTAAACTTAAACAGGAATTAAAATGCCAGTATATAATGTATATAGAATATAAACATAGAATTTAGTAGATCAGTCCCATTGTCAGCGATAGCTGATCCAGCTGTTGGAGTCAGTTTGGGACCGATATCCGATCTGGTATCGGTGCATATAGTATGGGCAGCTGCAGTATGTACCGCACCCCTGGTGTTGTACTTGTGCCACTTTCAACAGGCAGCTGCTACCGACCCAACAGCAGACAGACAGTTAGCTGGTGGACACAGTGGAGCATTTCAGAGGAAGGATTGTACTTTTTACCTCACTATATTCATTAGACAGCTATTATTACTTTGCAAAATCAAACTTTCCCTGCAAAAAATATGATCAGTAAGTAAGCTGCTTATGGTATATGCATTGGTATTTTTACATTATGGTGGTCTGCCACAATTTGAATACTTCAGTGGAAGAATCAGTGGCCAAGGAGTGAGGAAAGGCACCCAGGTTTGTATCTGCTGAGAGTCCCTGGGTCCCAAATCCAGACCATGTCAGTCTCATAGCAACACCAGAACTGCTATTTTAAGCAGAGTCTCCCAACACGACATACAAAACTATAAACACTCGGAGCTAAACAGGCCCACAGACTTGGTTTCATCCCCCCAAAATACAAGTATGAACCTGGAAATAAGCATTATATGTCCCCTTTAACTTTTTGCCATTAAAATAAATTATAAACATCAGCATTCATGGACAGGCCCAGAGTTTGAAAAGAGCATGCTGCATTGACATCTCCGTAGATCTCGGATGCAGTTTAGCACATGCTGGTATGTCATGTATGTCATTGTATTGTCATTGATTGTAACTCTGTATTGTGTAGATTTTGTTAGAATAGATTGAAAATGGAGAGTAGGAAATAAAGTTTCTGTATGCCTTAAAAGACGTTATGTTCCTGCAATTTACATTAGTTATTAGATATTGTTTCATTTCTTTTTAATAAATGTCTCCGTTTATATTTTTAAAAGCCGTAGTTGTCACTGTTTCTTTGTTTTTTTGTAGAGGTTTCCCAGTCTGTGAGGATCCCAGTGCTAATAGGATCTGGAGTGACCTACGACAACATTGAACGCTACCTCGATGCAAATGGAATGATCATTGGTTCTCACTTCAAGGAGGGAGGCCACTGGGCCAACGCGGTCGACCCGGAGCGAGTGAAGAGGTTCATGGGAAAGATACGTGACCTTCGAAAATGAGCGGTTTCATCGCTCCAGTGCCTTAAACATGTTTAATTAGATTGTGCAATTACTGTGTGTGTACTGCCACATTAAACACAAACAGCCGCCAACTTAAGAAAAGAAGATTTTTATTTGTTTTTGTACATTTCATAAATACACGCCAATAAAAAAAACATAATATTCAACTGTATTTACACTCGTCTAAAATGAACAATTTGTGAAAAAAGTGAGTACCCGCTGAAAAGTACAAAATGATGGACTCGATTCAAAACGTGAACAGCGTTTTTTATAATTATTCCTTAAGCGGGTCAAACTAAAGGAGCATTCATCTCAGGAAATTCACAGATGTTTTGGCACGACATGAATATACACTTGTCACAAGAACGTCTATAGCTAAGGCACATAATAAAATACATACTGAATACAAGCAGTCAAAACGTGCCGTTATCCAACAGCGTCATAGTTAATTCATTCGTATAGAGCAAAGTACAGGTTGGAAGTTCATATTTGGATCAGTGTCACACAGCAAGCCCTACCTACATCTAATCAATCTAAACACTCATCTGTTCTCATTTTCATAATGTACAAAGGCTTATTTTTTTAAGTAAATGTGTGTGTGTTATTGATGCTCTCCAACCTGAGGGACCGACCGTGTCATTCGTGTTGTCAGGAGATCAAGATTCATTGTTCTCAGTGGTTTCAGACGTGAGGGGTGCAGTGCATGCAGGCCTGTATTAAAATCTAAAGAAAACATCGCAGTGGTTCATTTTGCGGATCATTTTACTGCGCAGGAAGTGGTGAATCTAACTGAACTAACCGTGTGAGGTGAAACAATGGCGAAAAACCTGAGTAATTCAGAGTCAAGGCACTGTGCTGCACATCTGGGCTATGTGGTGGAGGCAACTTGAAACGCACCCTCTCACAGGCAGGTGTCCTGTTCAGTAGTTGTAGAGGCGCTGGCAGGGCTGCTTGAAGTGGCCGTAGCGTCTCTCTGCCGGGGAGAATCTCATCTTGGCCAGGTTCTGCCTGTGGAGGATGCTGCGGCCCAGCTTCTTCTGCTCATTCTGGGTCCTGCTGGCCCTCTCAACAGCCAGCAGCTGGATGTTGCAGGGCAGAGGGATTCCCCAGGCAGCCAGACGCCAGGATATGTGCCGCCTCACCGCCACTGGCCTGGACAGACACAGGGGAAGGGTTATAGTATGTGTTGAAGAAATACAATGTGAGACAGATATAGTATTACTATGTTTTACTGATAATACTTTTATACTTTTACTTAAGTAATGGAGTATTTTTGCTTAAATAAAGGAGCAGAATGCTTCTTCTACCACTGCACTTGTGCAACAACTGCAACAACAATCATCTGCTGAAGCTCTGTACCTCTTAGCTTCTATAATAGTTCCAGGACCCATTTTAAAATGTTTGAAAACACAACACACTTAGGAACTCTCTCTCATATGTGTGAGCTTGAGTGTTTAGATGAAGACTAACCTGGAGGTGTCCTCTTCATCTTCATCAGAGCCCAGCTCCTCCTCCTCTCCACCCATCCTGCATCTCATCTGGTAGACAGACATGCTGGGGTGCTCAATCAGCAGGTTCTCCAGGGGATCTGCCTCGGGGGCTGAGAGCGGCCCGTTCTCTGTACAAACAACATCCAAGTTCAAACAGACCTGTTTTCCACCCAGTAGAAGCTGCAGCCTCACTGATCAGTGAACATTTTAAACTAGATGATTGTATTTCCTGCAGAAAATGTGTGTAAATGCTGAAAGTTAATTGCAAAGCATTGCGGAAAATACAGAAATCTTAAAGCGCAAATGCGGAATAGGCTTCTAGAAAGTAGTATTTTGGTGCAATAAACCTTTAAAGCTATAAGTTGTTGGACAGAAAGCATTTGGGTGGAATGAACCTTTAAAAACTGTAAGTCGTTAGACATAAAGTAGTATTTGGGTACAATGTACTTTTATTTTGAAACATTAGGTCCATTCCTAGTTTCCTGTTAACATACAGTGAGAGTTTGGGGCTTTTATCTTGAAAAGCAAGCCTCATCCTGAGGTTTCTGTTAAGAAACAGTTACTCTATGGGGCTTTTATTTTGAAGGGCAGGGGTAGGAATATCATATAACTGTACAGCATTCACACAATGATATAGATGTAAATAACATGCAGTATTAGTGTACCTCTAGCAGGGTATCTTTCTCACCTGGAAGATTAACGATGACCCATCCTCCCTCCTCAAACTCCATCAGCTCCTCGTACGTGTCATCTGCTGCCTCAAAGTCGTCACCGGCGTTCCAAAGCAGATGAGAAAGAATCTTTCCGAACATCTTTATGCCTCTATTGCAATCTGTAAATCAACAACAGTACGCAGGTGAATGGCAAGAAATGTACCAAATACACAAGAAAGTAGTTTGGAAAGTTGTATCAGCTGAAGACATCAAATGACTCCATGTTATAATTTTAAAGTGAGCCTGAACCTCCTCCTCCCTGTAATGCATGTGGCTCCCCCTTGAGGCGGTCCCAATAAACACCCCATAGACCTGCCTGTCTTCCATGGACACATACAGTACGCCTGCTCTGTACAAACAACTGCTCAGAAACCTGAGCAGCCTGATTTGTTACGTCACTGTGACGTGGACGCGTCACAGGGTCAGTTTAGAGCTGTAACAGCTGAGAGGAACACGTCCGTACAGGAGGCTGGAATTACACTGATTGCAGCAGTGCTATGTAATCTGCGATACAGGTTCAGATTCCTTCCATGACGACAGGAAGTAACTTGTATTTGTGACCCCAAGCTGCAGCTGACTGACCTTTTGTCCCAAACAGATGACCCCGTGACCCCGATTCTAGTTTTATGTAACATTTATGTCAACAACTGTGTTTGTTTGTTCGTCACTGGTACAGTTTCCAAAAGATATTTTAGTCTCTTAATATCACGTATTGCTATTACTCTCTGTTCTGTTTAAATATAGACGAAGGAATGAACCCCCAGCTGACTGGAGTCTTAATAGGCCTCCGTCAGTCAGGGTATGACCATGGTTGGCGCATCCTACGGATCTGGCTGTCTGGTACAGCGTCTCTTGTGGCTAAAAAGCCCTATGCGAGAGTGGCAGTCTCGATCGCAGAGGTCGCATCTGTGTGTTGTTTCTGGTATGCCTCCATTGCTGTGTTCTTTCCTGCAGGCCCAGTTTCAGTTTATAATGTACCCATTTGGCTATTCCGAACACTAACTTACACCAACGAACCTGTCACACCAAACTCCATTCAGAAACCAGGTCATTTAAAATAAATTAATTAATAATTGTAGGTGTTGCAAACAATACAATTTGACTTGAGTATTTTACGAATTGACAGCTGCCACGTTGTCATTCGGCGTACCCGCAGTGTTAAAAGCATTACATCATTTTAATAAAATTCAAGATTTGTTAGAAGATATTTGATTTTGTTGAAGGACAGTTGTAACAAGCAGGGCCATATCTTACAGGTTTTAGTCTAATAATAATAGATTCAAGAGTTTTATTTGCCATTTGCACCTAAGTACATTGGAATTCTGAGCAGTTTACACCGAGTCAGCTTTAAGAAAAGAAAAGGTAGAAAAGGCACAAAGTAATTACAGTACAATATAGGTAGCACATTCAACTCAACACAATAAATAAATAAATTATTAAAATATAAACCGCCCTCAGTGTAGTCATAAATAAACTAAACTACCCTCTGCATAGGAACGATACCCCCAGAATACAAATACACAGTATATATGCTCCATGACCATGTTAAAAGAACTTGTAGCTCTCATAAAAATATATATATTTTTTAAATAATTAATATATGTCAGACAATTACACAGTGGAAAGCAGCATATTGCACAGCTTTACATTCCATTTAGTTCAGGTGTACTGTGTGTCAATAATGGTATGGAGGTGAGGTGTGGGGTATTTGTATCATTTGCTTATTACTTATTTGCTGTAATGCAGCATTTCACCACTAAAACTGAGAACTTTTACTGTCACAATAAGTCAAAGTAGTGATCATAAGACGATGACCTCATCCTATTTATCCAATATACAGTATGTGAAGGTTTAATGTAGATCACAATAACAAATACTTCTGTAAGCTGATTGCAGAGAATTTTTCATGCAGACAAAGGCTGATTTTTGTTTCCTTATCTGTTGAAAGTCAGATATATCCCCAATATATCATGGCCATAACATTATTTACTACATGTATATTACAAGTATTAAGACAAATCCATAAATCGAGCTGTGTTTTTCCCCAAGTGTCTGGATGCCTTCCTGCCTGCTTGTATCTAATGTCAACAGACCCCTCCCTGTCAACACAGACATAATCCCCCAGCAGGCACATTATATATTTATATATATATATATAACCTGACATCCAAGGAGCAGAACAGCTGACTGCCTGCTCAGAGATTAGTTCTTGTAAATCAGCATTGGGTGAGTTTTTGGAGTGTCCTGCTATAACATGCATTATTGTTATTAGACATCACACATAGAGGATTGTACTTTTTACAGAACAAAAGACAGATGAAAGTTAAGGCTGATAACAGCTCACTGAATCATAAAAGATGTATATTTTGACTTACCTGATTAAATAGATAGTAGTTTAGTCTTCGGGTGTGGTCGTTGTGCAGAAAGGATCCTGTTATGTTCCAGTTTCTTCTCGAATTGTTTTGATCTCAAAGTTGTTTATCAGTGAAAGGTCCTCCCTCATGTGTCCTGAAACGTCATCAAGGAGGCGGGGTTTGGTGACGTCGTTCTGTACGTCATATATCCACAGAGCCAATCAGCGCTCTCCTCTGCGATAGCATTTGAAATGCTGTAAATATTTTTGTTTTCCATATTTATCCGAATTTGTGAGGACACAGTCAAACTATGAGGGTGGAACAGTCACCGAGAAGAAAACCTTCTTAAACTGGTAAATATATAATATATATATATATATATATATATATATATATGATATATTATTAGAATAAAGTTATGACTTTATTCTAATAATATATATATATATATGAGAAAAATGTATATATTATATATATATTATATATTATATATATATAATATATATATAATTACGAGAAAAATATATATATTATATATTATTAGAATAAAGTTATGACTTTATTCTCGTAATATTACGCCTTATTTTATCGTAAAGTTATGACTTACTCATAATATTACGACTTTTCTCATAATATTACGACTTTTTTATATATATATATATATATATATATACACAAAATGTAATGTAATTAATATATATGTATGTACATATTTAACTTTTAAAGAGTTTATTTTTATCTGAGACCCTTCAGTTCAAGATAACTCACCTCCTACACAACCAGCCATCGTTTGTGTGTAGTGCGCATGCGCAAGACGTTACTATTTAACACCGCATTTATTTAGTAAAAGTCTTGCCACAGTCTAATAGATGTCAAAGGGTAAAAGCACTAAAAGAGAGACGGTAATGTATGACACAATACCAGCAGCAATGGTGTTTTTAAATGGCATTTTATTTATCTCAAAATAAAAATTAGATGAACCCACGGCCAATTATTGCCTCAGTTAAACAGTTTAAGTCTTTCATGCTCATGGATACATGCGTTGACTTGCGCACAATAACTTGGGAGGGATTCAGTGGGAAAGGAAGGAGTATACTTTTTAATTTACAATTAATTTACAAACATGAAGGCATTGTAATATAAACTCAATACTTCTAACATTCAAGGCACAATTGGATAGGAAAGATAACTTAAATCATAAAAAATAATATAATAACAAAAATAAAAGAGGGTAGAAAATAATTCAAGGAGCAAAAAAGAAATGCATAAATAAATAAATAACAATAAGACTGCAGGAAGTAGTATAGTCTATCATGTTTCATCCGGTTTCGTCGATACGATTTGTAGCGTTACAACAGATGTTGAAAATAACTATCTTGGTCTCGGTTGTCTGTTATATACTCTCTGATCTGAAGCCGGAAGTGGAGCTCAAAGAGAAACATTAGTTTGAGAACAGCCGAAAGCTCCAGAAGAGCAGAAACAAACACTTCCCTTCACAGCTCATTCAGGACAGAACTGAAGGTAATTATAACAATTATAAACATAAATGGTTAGATAATCCTCTAGTGGAGGCAGCTGACTTCTTTCTCTGGTCTGTTTTAATCTGTTTAAATTAGTTTATAATGTACCCAGTTGGCTGTTCCACCAACGAACCTGTCACACCAAACTCCATTCAGAAAACGGGTAATTTAAAGTAAACAACAAAATAATGGTAGTTGTTGCAAACAATACAATATGATTTGAGTATTTTCTGAATTGACAGCAGCCAGGTTGTCATTCGGTGTACCTGTAGTGTTAAAAGCATTCCTTTTGTTTTTATAAAACTCAAGATTTGTTCAAACATATTGGGTTTAAGTTGGCTATTCCAATAAGGAACACTACACCAACGAACCTGTCACGCCAAACTCCATTCATAAAACTGGTAATTTAAAGTAAATAGATAAATTATGGTAGTTGTTGCAAACAATACAATTTGATTTGAGTATTTTACGAATTCACAGCAGCCACTTTGTCATTCGGCATATCTGTAGTGTCAAAACCATTACATAATTTTAATAAAACTCAAGATTTGTTCAAACATATTTGATTTAGGTGAAAGACAGTTGTAACATGCAGGACCCTATGTTACAGGTTTTAGTCTCTTAATATTACTTATTACTACTGTAATGCAGCATTTCACTATGTAACACTAAAACTGAGAAATATTAATGTCACAATAAGTGAAAGTAGTGATAATAAGACAATGACCTCATCCTATTTATCCAATATACAGTAATACAACTTTGTTCAAACATATTTGATTTTGGTGAAAGACAAATAATCATTTATTTGTTGTTATTTTATGCTGTTTAGGCTATGTTCATTTTTAAAAGTAAAAGTGAAACCAAATGTTAACCTGACAGGTATTTACTATGTGATCCACCCTTTTGTTTCTTCTCACCATTCCAGTTTCCTTTAAGGAGGTTTGTCATCCAGGAGAAACAAGAGAATAGTACCTGCATCTGTGTACTACCACATCACTGTAGGGTTGAATAATAGCATCTGTAGGGCTTTATCATTTAAAGCTGTTAATTTTCATCTAAAAGTGCATTGTGTGTATGTATATATTTATTATTGGAAGTCAATTAAAGATAAGATAAGATGAACCTTTATTAATCCCCAGGGGGAATTCAGGTGTCAAAGCAGCAAAAACAGCAAACAGAGTGATAGCAGGAGAAGTACAGGTATACAAGATTGACAGCAGGAGAAGTACAGGTATACAACAATTATATTTAAAAAAATATGTATAGTGTAAAGTAAGTGTAAAGTGCGCTAGTGGTTAGAAGTCCAACGCAAAACAATGACAGATATTGTCCAGAAACCCTCCCAGGTACTGCATTGAGCATACAAAATATGCTTAAATCGTAACAAACTGCAGCCCAACAGGCAACAACAGCAGTCAGTGTGTCAGTGTGCTGACCTTTGCAGGGTTTTGTGTTGTTAATTGATTTTCCAATAATAAATATATACCTGCATTTGCATAAAGCAGCATATTTGCCCACTCCCTTGTTGATAAGAGTATTAAATACTTGACAAATCTCCCTTTAAGGTACATTTTGAACAGATAAAAAATGTGCGATTAATCACGATTAAATATTTGAATCGATTGATAGCCCTAATATGAATATTAGATTCCATTTCTGCCAATAGCTCCTCCTAAATCCTACACACTGCTCCTTTAAATTATACAAAAAACAAATTTTATTCCAGACAAAATTTGATTTGACTTTTTTATTTGAGGGACTAGATGAGGTTTGGTGGTTTGGTAGATACTGTATCCTCCTAACCCCGTCTAATCTGTGTGAATACTCGGCTCGGCAGCTGTAGGGCAAAATGAGTCCTTCCTCTAGCCTGAAGCCATGCAGGCTTAAAGATGGATCTAGAGTTGACTGTCCTCTTTCCTGTCACGTCAGTGTCTCAACGCAGGGATGGCTCCACGAATGGACGACGTCATGCGTCTGTGCTGTGAAATATCATCCCACGATGAGATCAAGGTGGCAGTGAAGAACTCCACCAAAGGAGCGATGGTGGCAGGAGGATCTGCCTTCGTAGGCGGGCTGCTCGGCGGACCTCCAGGGCTCGCTGTTGGTAAGAGTAAATACTACTGATTCTGACCTCTGTGTATTATTACAGCTGCCTGATCAAAGGGTCCAAATGTAGCCCACGCTGACAGAGGGCTTTGTGATTACGGGATAATGGCTTTCGGTTTGTGACTCTTTGTCGGACAAAACAATTAGTTTAGAGATGTCAGTGTGCTGACTTGATTATGACTTGCCCCAAACTGCATGTGATTATCATAAAGTGGGCATGTCTGTAAAGGGGAGACTCGTGGGTACCCATAGAACCCATTTTCATTCACATATCTGGAGGTCAGAGGTCAAAGGACCCCTTTGAAAATAGCCAGTCCAGCTGTTCCTCGCCAAAATTTAGTGCAAGTTTGGAGCGTTATTTAACCTCCTTCCCAACAAGCTAGTATGAAATGGTTGGTACCAATGGATTCCTTAGGTTTGATGTCAGTATCTTCTCTAGTTTTAAAACTGAGCCCTCTACAACCTAAAAATCGCAAGTTGCGTTATTTATTATTTTATTTTGCGAAATTTAGTGGCGTTAAAACGAATTTGCGTTATCGTGTTAACTTTGACAGCCCTCATAAAAAATATATATATCAAACATCACCAGATTTATCCTTTAAGATTCCTCAATCAATTGACTTTTCTGTTGTATTTTGATGCAGGTTTACGTCCTACTAGTACATGCTTACATTCAATTTACACTAAACCTGTAACTGACCTGTTCAGGTGACCAAAGTGGCGAGGGCTGGAGACTCTGGACATTTAGACAATGGACTTAAAGTAACCAGAATTAGGGAGAGAAAGAGAGCCAGGACATTCAACCAAAAAGGGACTTTATTTCAGATGAGTTCCCCTTTTAACCTCATCAAGTTGTGTAAGAGCCACGATGTGTGAATATAAGTTAAAATACATAATTTCTAGTTATTGTATCTGATTTAGGTAATGTTTAAAAAGGTAAAAGAGACAAATGCATGTATATTGAATTTTGATGATTTATACTCCCTTTAATATAGTGAGAGAGTGAGTGTGCATTAGAGTTAGGAGGCAGAGAGCTGCGTTAGGCACGGAGCACATCGTTTTTCTACCGTGTGACACTATGTAATATCTAACTTTTTTCAGTAAACGTTTTAAACTGGATTACATCTCCTGTCATTCGCGTCAGACTGAAGTTACTGTGCCTACAGCTCGTTTGTAGCTTATTTTTGGGATCCAGACAAAATGCCACTACAAGTGGTTTATCTATATCAAATACACAAACGAAGGGAGATGCATGACACAAACCAGCATTGCATATGCATCTAATCAATCATCTTAATTATTAAAGCAAAGTCAGGTAATATTGGAAGACAAACAATATTCCAATTACACAAGAGCAGTCCTAAAGTGAACACAAAGGGATGAAGAACAACTCGCTTTAGAAGACACTCGATGAATACAGGAGATCAGTCTGGCTGGTAGCATGCAGGGCAAACAGAGAAATGATTTTCTCCTCATCTCCTACTTATAGGAGTCCTGATTGTGTTCTGATTGGACTCACCTGTGCCTAGTTAACTCTGAACAGCACAGGTGAGGCTGTGGCTCCTCTCAGAGCTCATCAGGATAAAGGCGGACATGAAACACTTTCTAACAGACCCGTTACCCCCCCCCCCCCTCTCTGTGTCTCTACCAGGTGGAGCATTCGGCGGTCTGCTGGGCGCCTGGCTGACCAGCGGTCAGTTCAGACCTCTGCCTCAGATCCTGATGGAGTTGCCTCCCAACCAGCAACAGATGCTCTTTAATCACATCACGGCCGTCTTGGGCAACCTGGACTGGACGGACGCGGCCCAGCTCATCGCCCTCGTGATGGGCAACGCCACTCTCCAGCAGCAGGTCACCGCCGCGCTGCTTGGCTACATCACAAAGGAACTCCGAGCAGAGGTGCGCTATCAAGACTGAGTTCTGCTTCCACATGGACTTTTTCAGGATGATCAGGCCTGCCGAGCACAATCAGAGTCTTTTCAACTTATTTTTGTACTTAATTAGAAAAAAGAAAAAAAAATGTGAATCATGGATGTTTCACTTTCATGACTGTGCCAAATGGAGCTGTTAGCGTTCGCTATCTTCAGACTGTCTATCCTGACAGAGGTGGAATGTAACTAAACACATACAAGTACCGCACTTAAGTACAATTTTAAGGTACTTGAGTATTTCCATTTTATGCTACTTTTCACTTCTACTCCACTACAACTCAGAGGCAAATATTGTTCTTTTTACACCACTATAGGTTCAGGATATAAAAAATAAAAAAATGAAATCAACTAATAAATTATGAGGTATTAATTCTAGATTAAGCTACCCAGCAGTGTGTAAAGTAATAATTGAAATTAGCTCCACCTTTACATGAAAGCATCACTAATTATAATCAAGTGGTATTATAGATATGATTCTGCATAATGAGTACTTTTCCTTTGGTACTTTAAGTATATTTTATTCTCAATACTCGAGTATTTCTACTTAAGTAAAAGTCCAGAGTCCCTCATCCACCACTGCTGAACAAGAAAGAAACCAAAGATATCTGTGTTACTCAATGATGAATAAATAGTGACATCAGCACTTATAATGTTTTGTACAACAGACTGATGTCAACGTTCAATCTGCTTTTTTTTTTTTTTACACTCTGTAAAATATTGTGCCTGGAGAGTCATTTATTCTGGATTAGAATGTAATCTCTTTATTCCCACACGCTGTATCAGGGTGTTTTAATATACCTCTGCATAGGAAGTTAAATAAAATAAACTTTTGAAGCTGTTGTGCTTTTTCATACATTGTTTACTTTTTTTCCAACATTTTTTTAAGGACATTTTTTCAGACTTTTTTTGTCCAACATCATTCAAACTTTTTTTCCAGACTTTTTTCAAAAATGTTTTCAGACATTTTTCAAACTTTTCTTTTTAGACATTTTTTAGGCTACATTTTTCAAACTTTTTTTTTCAGACATTTTTTTCCAACATTTTACAGACTTTGTTTTTCAGACTTTTTTCCCCAACATTTTTCAAACTTTTTTCAAAAATGTTTTCAGGCATTTTTCAGACTTTTTTTACGGACATTTTTCAGACTTTTTTCGGGGACATTTTTCTGACTTCTTTTTTTTTACCTTTTTCAGACATTGTTTAGACTTATGTCAGAGTCTTTTTATCATACCTTTTTCCAACATTTTTCAGACTTTTTTTTTTAACCTTTTTCAGGCATTGTTTAGACTTTTTTTTCAAAAATGTTTTCAGACATTTTTCAGACTTTTTTTTTTTTTTTACCTTTTTCAGACATTGTTTAGACTTTTTTCAAACTTTTTTCTCAGACATTTTTTAGACTACATTTTTCAGATTTTATTTTTACGGACATTTTTTCAGACATTTTTTCATACTTTTTTTTTCAAACTTTTTTCAGACATTGTTTAGACTTTTTTTCCAACATTTTTCACGGATATTTTTTCATACTTTTTTTTTCCAGACATTTTTTAGACTACATTTTTCAGATTTTTTTTTACGGACATTTTTTCATACTTTTGTCAGTCTTTTTTTCATACTTTTTTCCAACATTTTTCAGACTTTTTTTTTTTTACCTTTTTCAGACATTGTTTAGACTTTTTTCCAACATTTTTCACATTTTTTTTTACGGACATTTTTTCATACTTTTTTTTATTTTTAACGTTTTTCAGACATTGTTTAGACTTTTTTTGGGGAAATCTTTTTCAGACTTTTTTTTCGGACATATTTCAAACTTTTATTCGAACATTTCTCAATTTCTTTTTCAAACATTTTATAAAATAAAATAAATAAATATATATATATAAAAATATATATATATATAATTATATATATATATAATTATATATATATATAATTATATAAATATTTTTTTTCTATATAAATTATATATATATATATATTTATTTTATTTATTCTTTGTTTATTTTTCATACTTTTTTTTCAGACATTTTTCTGATTTTTTTTTACGGACATTTTTTCATACTTTTTTCAGACTTTGTTTTTCAGACTTTTTTTCCAACATTTTTCAAAAATGTTTTCAGACTTTTTTATTTATGGACATTTTTCCACACAT